>NC_059223.1:0-307500 GCF_020615455.1 Coregonus clupeaformis | reverse complement strand
ACAACGAGGGAGTAGAACACCCGAAGAGTGACGTTATTTTAAGTAACAAGTTTGCAAAGCCAATAACTGGGACATGGGCTGTGAGGTGAGATGGAAGGTGTGTATGGTGAGATTTGAATAGATGTTGGATATGCCAATTGCCAGAATAGCCAGCAAAGTTTTAATGGGTTCTCTCCTTAGGGGAGCCTAGGGCAACCGAAATGCTGACTTTTTCAACAGTTTGACTGGGAACAGCTGTAACCAAATTAAGGGAGACATGGATGCAATTAACAAACAACGAAGGTGCAATATGAAAATAAATGGGAGGAGGAGATTAATAGAAACCCAAATTGAGAACCTTTTTGATTAAGGGTGAATTTGTGTGTGAAGATATATTATGTATAACCTACCTAAAAGAGAGATAGTGGAATGTAAGATAGGATAATGATAGGAGAGCACGACCGTATATGAAGTGTTTGAGAGACTAGTCAAGGATCAGATCACCTTATGCCACCCTAGACCCACTTCAACCTGCTTACCGACCCAATAGATCACAGAAGATGCCATCGCGATCACAGCACACTCTCCCTATCCCATTTGGAGAAGAGGAATACCTATGTAAGAATGCTGTTATTGACTATATCAGCATTTAACACATAGTATCTCCAAGCTCATCATAAGCGAGGGGTGAAGTGCAACTGGGTCCTGACTTCCTGACAGGCCGCCCCAGGTGGTGAAGTAGGAAACAACACCTCCACCGCTGATCCTCAACACTGGGGCACCACAAGGTGGTGCCAGACCCCCCGACCCCTGTTCACCATGACTGGTAGCAAGCACGTCAACTCAATCACTCAAGTTTGCAGAAACAACACAAGTAATTAAACAATGAGAGACAGCCTACAGGGAGGAGGTGAGGGCCCTGGGAGAGTGGTGCCAGGAAAATAACCCCTACTCAACGTCAACAAAACAAAGGAGATGATGTGGATTAGGAAACAGCAGAGGGAGCACGCCCCTATCCACATTGGACGGGAGCAGGAGAAGGGGAAAGCTCAAGTTCCTCGGTGTACACACACTGACAAACTGAAATGGTACCCACACAGATGGTGTGGTGAAGAAGGCACAACAGGCCTCTAACCTCAGGAGGCTGAAGAAATTTGGCTTGGCACCTAAAACCCTCACAAACTTTTACAGATGCACAATTGAGAGCATCCTTTAGGCTGTATCACCGCCTGGTACGGCAACTGCACCGCCCGCAACCGCAGGGCTCCAGAGGGTGGTGGGTCTGCCCAACGCATCACCGGGGGCAACCACCAGCCCTCCAGGACACCACAGCACGGATGTACAGGGAAGGCCAAAAAGATAATCAAGGACAACAACCACCCGAGCACTGCCGTTACCCGCTATATCCAGAAGGGGAGGTAGTACAGCTGCATCAAAGCTGGGACCGAGAGACTGAAAAACAGCTTCATTCAAGGCCATCAGACTGTTAAATAGCCTTCACTAGCACATTAGCACATAGAAATCACTGGCCACTTTAATAATGTTTAATATCTTGCATTACTCATCCATATGTACAGTGGGGGAAAAAAGTATTTAGTAGGATAATTGTGCAAGTTCTCCCACTTAAAAAAGATGAGAGAGGCCTGTAATTTTCATCATAGGTACACGCCAACTATGACAGATAAAATGAGGGAGAAAAAAATCCAGAAAATCACATTGTAGGATTTTTAATGAATTTATTTGCAAATTATGGTGGAAAATAAGTATTTGGTCACCTACAAACAAGCAAGATTTTGGCTCACAGACCTGTAACTCCCTTCTTTTAAGAGGGTTCACTGCAGTATTAATGACCGAAGATAGTATAAAAGACACTGTAAACCAAACATACACCAAACTCACTATGGCTAAGACCAAAGAGCTGTTAAAGGACACCAGAAAACAAAACTGTAGACCTGCACCAGGCTGGGAAGACTGAATCTGCAATAGGTAAGCAGTTTGGTTTGAAGAAATCAACTGTGGGAGCAATTATTAGGAAATGGAAGACATACAAGACCACTGATAATCTCCCTCGATCTGGGGCTCCACGCAAGATCTCACCCCGTGGGGTCAAAAATGATCACAAGAACGGTGAGCAAAAATCCCAGAACCACACAGGGGGACCTAGTGAATGACCTGCAGAGAGCTGGGACCAAAGTAACAAAGCCTAACATCAGTAACACACTACGCCGTAGGGACTCAAATCCTGCAGTGCGAGAGTGTCCCCTGCTTAAGCCAGTACATGTCCAGGCCGATCTGAAGTTTGCTAGAGTGCATTTGGATGATCCAGAAGAGGATTGGGAGAATGTCATATGGTCAGATGAAACCAAAATAGAACTTTTTGGTAAAAACTCAACTCGTCGTGTTTGGAGGACAAAGAATGCTGAGTTGCATCCAAAGAACACCATACCTACTGTGAAGCATGGGGGTGGAAACATCATGCTTTGGGGCTGTTTTTTCTGCAAAGGGACCAGGACGACCGATCCGGTAAAGGAGAAGAATGAATGGGGCCATGTATCGTGAGATTTTGAGTGAAAACCTCCTTCCATCAGCAAGGGCATTGAAGATGAAACGTGGCTGGGCTTTCAGCATGACAATGATCCCAAACACACTGCCCGGGCAACGAAGGAGTGGCTTCGTAAGAAGCATTTCAAGGTCCTGGAGTGGCCTAGCCAGTCTCCAGATCTCAACCCCATAGAAAATCTTTTGGAGGGAGTTGAAAGTCTGTGTTGCTCAGCAACAGCCCCAAAACATCACTGCTCTAGAGGAGATCTGCATGGAGGAATGGGCCAAAAATACCAGCAACAGTGTGTGAAAACCTTGTGAAGACTTACAGAAAAATGTTTGACCTGTGTCATTGCCAACAAAGGGTATATAACAAAGTATTGACAAACTTTTGTTATTGACCAAATACTTATTTTCCACTATAATTTGCAAACAAATTCATAAAAAATCCTACAATGTGATTTTCTGGATTTTTTTTCTCATTTTGTCTGTCATAGTTGACGTGTACCTATGATGAAAAATTACAGGCCCCTCATCTTTTTTTAAGTGGGAGAACTTGCACAATCGGTGGTTGACTAAATACTTTTTTTTCCCCACTGTATATACTGTATTCTATACTATTCAGCTGTATGTTAGTCTATGCAGCTCTGACATTGCTCAGTCCCATATATTTATTTATAGTATTTTTAATTCCATTGCTTTACTTAGATTTGTGTGTATTGGGTATATGTTGTGAAATTGTTAGATATTACTTGTTAGATATTACTGCACTGTCGGAGCTAGAAACACAAGCATTTCGCTACACCCGCAATAACATCTGTTAAACACGTGTATGTGACCAATAAAATTTGATTTGATATTGCCTCTGCGTATTGAAACAGGTCGGTATAATGGTGAAATGGAAGAGGAAAGACTATGTAACTATTGTGACATTGAAGAAATAGAGAAATTAATTAATTTTATCCTCTATTGCCGTTTCTACCATGATATACGCTTGTCCTTAGTCCAGAAAGCCCACCAGATATACCTTGCCATTATGTGGCTGAGCCATGAGGAGAAAGCCCACCAGATGTGGCTGAGCCATGAGGAGAAAGCCCACCAGATATACACTGGCATTATGTGGCTGAGGAATGAGGAGAAAGCCCACCAGATATATCCTGGCATTATGTGGCTGAGGAATGAGGAGAAACTGAAATGGTTTTTTGTCCATTGTGTATTTCCGTTTGTGGAATATTTAGATAATGCCTGGAATAGAAGAAAAAGGGAGACCTATAATTAAATTGTAAAAATATTTTGCTCCTATACAGCAAATGGTACGTATGTATATAGATTGTGTGTAGGCCTGTCTCCCATATGGATCTTCTCTTTGTGTCAGACTGGGTCCAAACGCCTTTCATTTCATTTGTATTTATTTATCTGTATTTATAATATTTATTTGATTATTTTTACTGCTCTAGGGTTATAATTATTGCTTGGATAACCTTATTTACTATTATGTATCGATTTATTTTTCACTCTTTATGCGGTGTGCACTGCACAGAACACCGGAAGAGAAATGTCAGGGGGTCATTTGCAGGTCAAAGGACTACTGTGGTTGGGACTATAGAATCCTCTATTTTCATAAATATCTGTGGGGATTAATATCTGTTAAAAGTACAAGACGACATCATCATCACGATCATCAACAGAGTATCAGACATCAACCAACAGAATTCAAATTCGCCCAGACTGCCATTGCTCTTGACAATTTGCACCCTCCCTTGAAATGATCCATGGTGTCAATGGGTGAAATGCAGATGGTTCCTTGCACATAAAATGCAGTGTGAGTAAAAGTGTGAATGAAGTATGACCTTATGGTTGTGTTCTACCAGCCTATGATTGTAATGTTAGCATCAGTAAAGAGCATCTAAGGATCAGCATCAGCATCTATGGACCACCCATACACAAAAATGTATGCACGCATGACTGTAAGTCGCTTTGGATAAAAGCGTCTGCTAAATGGCATATTATATTATATTATGTAGTTATACTGCCTATGGTTGCACTGGGTGACTTATTGTGATGACACGGAGACAGAGGTCAACAGATCTGCAGATATAGGCATTATGGATCAATTCAAGTCTGTGACACGCCTCCTCCCACCATATGTAATTGCAATGTACAGATGTAGGATCTTAATTTGTTGCTGAGAATTTTCCTGCACTACAGGAAATGCAAACTTGCAATGTATTTGATGTTTAATAAGACTTCTAAAGTTTGTAATTTCCATTTAAAATGTCAGTCTTGATTTGCCCTAATGAAAAATGGATCAACCCCTACAAAAAATTTAAATTCGTTATAATCCACATAATAATTCACATTTCCTGTTGCTGCATGATTATTTTCTGCTGTCGCAAACTGGCTCAAATTAAGATCCTACATCTGTAAATCACTGGAGTCTAATCAATGGAGTCTAGTTTTCCTCCACTCCAGCTTCATTCCTAGGCTTAATAATGTTAGATCTCAATGACCACTGCCTTATGGCCTTTATACACTAGGAGTAGATAGCCATTCAATTGATGCTCACCAGCAGAAGCATCTGGCATGTCTGTGTGAGGTTGTGCCTGCAAAAAGGGAGATGGGTCACTAGGCCGTCCATTGTTTTACCACTGGCAGTGTGTAGGCTACAGACCATGAGACACACTTTTAAATACAGAGGAAAGCAGTAATGAGCGTTATTCCACTGTCTGCTGAAGTAAGAGCTTTGTCTTTACACTTGGTAGAGACTAGAATCCAAATGCAGATGAACCAACTGTCTCTGGCACTGACAGCCCCTGCTTGAGATCACACATCCCAGAATGCCGCTGATCGCAGCTTGTCTCGACATGTCTCCTTGTGAACAAAGTAGCGCCTCCAAATCTGCTCCTGCTAACACCTCCGTTGCCGGGTCATTACGACTACCGAGCCGAACGCCACCGACGCCCAATCAGAAGGCAGAGCTCAGTGAGCTCATTGCCACAGGCCCCACCAACCGAGCATCATGGGAGGCATTCTTCAATGACTGACATTGAGAGTGCTAACCACTGTGAATATCAATTGTGGGGAGGAACATGGCACCAACGCGCTGCACATCATTATCACATGGCCTGTGAATGAATGGGGTTTGGTGTGTGACACTACACTGCACTTGAATCCGTGTGTGATTATGCAAATACAACGCATTTACAGCACCAGCTGCATAGATCAGGTTTTTTTTGTTGGGTGGTGCGACTCACTCGCCTGTGAGACTGACAGTTGTCAGCTTTGATGGTGACACATTGCAGAGATAAAGGCGTTAGGTCCACACGCTGTTAGCATACCCTAGCTGCCGTAAGTAACATACAACGACTGACTTTATTTTCGAATAAATGCTTTGCCGTTGTCATAAGGTGCTGAAGGTGGGTGTGGTGTATGAATCAGGCGCAGGACGCAGAGGCTCAGTCCAAAGGCTTTAGTTCAATAATCACACAAAACAAAAGCACAATAAGCCCGAAGGCGAAATCACAGCGCACACAGGCGACAAAATAAACGGCGCACCAAACATGTGCAAAGTACCACTCCAAAACACTGGAGGGAAAATGTAGCTTCAACACGTAACAGAAGCGCAATCACACACAAACACAGACACACACAACGAGAACTAAATAGAACACTAACGAGGACTAACTAGACACAGGTGTACAACATCAAGACCAAACCAAACGAACATGAAACATAGATCGGTGGCAGCTAGTACTCCGGGGACGACGACCGCCGAAGCCTGCCCGAACCAGGAGGAGGAGCAGCCTCGGCCGAAACCGTGACAGCCGTCTGCTTATTTAACTGTATGGAAGAGAAGTAGGCTATGCAGGTATGAATGTATACATGTTCAGTATTAGGGATGTAGTGGAGCATAAACATAGTTTATGCATCTTTTTATTCAGGGAGGAAGTGGTACTCGCTAGGCAAAGCAGCGTCATGACCCGGATCTGCAGTTGCACTCAGCTGAACTCTGGGGTCTCTGTGGTGTGAGTTTGGGGGGTGAATGTAGCACATTGGGATGTGAACTCACTACTCAGCCTGAAGTGTCCCGACTTGCGCTGCTGAATAGCGTGACGAGTAAGATGTTTCAGGAGGGCGTCACGTTTGTTTTGCAAGGCAGAGGTTGTGGGTTTGACCCTTGGTATGAGCCAAATCAGGAGGAAGCGGTACTTCAAATCAAATTGTATTTGTCAAATACTTCGTAAACAACAGGTGTAGACTAACAGTGAAATGCTTATGGGCCCTTCCCAACAATGCAGAGAGAAAGAAAATAGAGAAATAATAGAAAAGTAAAACACATAATAATAAAAGTTATAATAAATACACAATGAGCGACGATAACTTGGCTATACTGTATACACAGGGTACATATAACTAGGAATAAAGTGACAGATAATAAACAGTAGCAGCAGCGTATGGGATGAGTCAAAAAAGTTAGTGCAAAAAGGGTCAATGCAGATAGTCAGGGTAGCTATTTGGTTAACTATTTAACTAACAATTTAGCAGTCTTATGGCTTGGGGGTAGAAGCTGTTCAGGGTCCTGTTGGTGCTGTGCGGTAGCAGAGAGAACAGTCTATGACTTGGGTGGCTGGAGTCTTTGACAATTTTTATGGCCTGACACCGCCGGGTATAGAGGTCCTGGATGGCAGGGAGCTCGGCCCCAGTGATGTACTGGGCCATACGCTCTACCCTCTGTAGCGCCTTGCGTTCGAATGCCGAGCAGTTGCCATACCAAGCGGTGATGCAGCCAGTCAAGATGCTCTCAATGTTGCGGCTGTATAACTTTTTCAGGATCTGAGGGCACATGCCAAATCTTTTCAGTCTCCTGAGGGGGAAGAGGTGTTGTCGTCACAACTGTGTTGGTGTGTGTGGACCATGATAGATCCTTAATGATGTAGACACGGAGGAATTTAAAGCTCTCGACCCGCTCCACTACCACCCTCTGTTTCCTGTAGTCCACGATCAACTCCTTTGTCTTGCTCACGTTGAGGGAGAGGTTGTTGTCTCTGACCTCCTCCCTATAGGCTGTCTCATCGACATCGGTGATCAGGCCTACCACTGTCGTGTCGTTGGCAAAGTTGATGATGGTGTTGGAGTCGTGCACGGCCATGCAGTCGTGGGTGAACAGGGAGTACAGGAGGGGATTAAGCACTCACCCCTGTGGGGCCCCGTGTTGAGGGTCAGCATGGCGGAAGTGTTGTTGCCTACCCTCACCACCTGGGGGCGACTTGTCAGGAAGTCCAGGATCCAGTTGCAGAGGGAGGTGTTCAGTCCCAGGGTCCTGAGCTTAGTGATGAGCTTGGAGAGCACTATGGTGTTGAACACTGAGCTGTAGTCAATGAACAGCATTCTCACATAGCTGTTCCTCTTGTCCAGGTGGGAAAGGGCAGTGTGGAGTGCAATAGAGATTGTGTCATCTGTGTCTCTGTTGGGGCGGTATGTGTATTGGAGTGGGTCCAGCGTGTCTGGGATGATGGTGTTGATGTGAGCCATGACCAGCCTTTCAAAGCATTTCATGGCTACAGATGTGAGTGCTATGGGTCGATAGTCATTTAGACAGGTTACCTTGGTGTTCTTGGGCACAGGGACTATGGTGGTCTGCTTGAATCATGTAGGAATTACAGACTGGGTCAGGAAGAGGTTGAAAATGTCAGTGAAGACACTTGCCAGCTGGTCAGCGCATGCTCTGAGTACTCGTCCTGTAATCCGTCTGGCCCTGTGATCTTGTCAATGTTAACCTGTTAAAGGTCTTACTCACATCGGCCACGGAGAGCGTGATCACACAGTTGTCCGGAACAGCTGGTGCTCTCATGCATGGTTCAGTGTTGCTTGCCTCAAAGTGAGCATAAAAGAGCTTGAGTATAGAAGGCATTTAGCTCGGCCTGGTAGTCTCGCATCATTGTGCATCTCGCTGCTGGGTTTCCCTTTGTAATCCGTGATAGTTTGCAAGCCCTGCTACAGCCAACAAGCATCAGAGCCAGTGTAGTAGGATTCAATCTTAGTCCTGCATTAACGCTTTGCCTGTTTGATGGTTCTTCAGGGGTGTTGCGGGATTTCTTATAAGCATCCGGATTAGTGTCCCACTCCTTGAAAGCGGCAGCTCTAGCCTTTAGCTCAGTGTGGATGTTGTTGCCTGTAATCCATGGCTTCTGGTTGTAATATGTACGTACGGTCACTGTGGAGACGACGTTGTCGATGCACTTATTAATGAAGCCACTAAGCAAGCAGCGTGAGGTCTGTTACATTAGCATGAGCGTTTACGTAACTCAACACCCTTCATCGCCATCTCTCTTGCTTTTACCACTAAACCCTTGGTAAGGGCAGTATAGTTCACCCTTGGTAAGAACAATATAGTTCACCCTTGGTAAGAACAGCATAGTTCACCCTTGGTGAGAACAGCATAGTTCACCCTTGGTAAGGACAGTATGGTACTGCTCAACTCAACAACACTCTTCAGTAGAACACCTCAATTGTTAGCTCATTCAGTAAAGTGAAACATTGCTGGTAAGATTGGGAAGCCATTACTGTCACTGTTTGCATCAGAAAGGAAATAATCGCAGACAGCTTTAAATGCCTGGGCCCTCACTTGTTTCCATCCTTACAATCCAAATCCATATCTTATAGGCCAACGCTCTCAATCGTCTGTTGGTCTGTTGGGGTTTGGTTTCATATTTTCTGCGGCTCTATGAGTCCTTTAGCCTTTTTTGAGTCCCCGCCAATTAAGACATTCATAAATAAAGAAGATTTACTGTACATTCCGGCGCTGAATGCAAGAGTCAGATGATGCCGAGACAGTTTCCTTATGAATTGCAGTCTTTAAAGTAATACTATTTCCTCTGTTATACATTAGTGTGGCTCTGATCGTGACAAAATACCTCCCCATGACTGGAACATCACACCACCACTAGAAAAGAGAAGCTGTGTTATGAAAACATTATGCATATTTCACATTCATTATTACTAATTCATACCCGTCATATTTTCAATTATTAAAGTCCCACAGAGAGTTCCAAGCATGAGTCACTATAAAAGAGACGATAGAAGTTCAGTTTAGATTTTAATGGGAACCACAAAGAGAATATTTCAAAGTGCTACGACAGTTTTTTTAAAGAAAGTGGGGCCTGTTCCAAAATGTATGATGGTGTTGAATGTATCAATATTGTGATATCACATCGAGTACCATTACAGATCAGTACCTTGAAAGCTTGAGAAACCCGGACAACATGACAAGACAATAAGTAGAGAAAGACCCTCTCCAAAAAACACATTTCTAATTCACACATGCGTATTAATACACACTTTTTCATGTGTGAATTGGGACAAATATAAGCACCCACCAAAGTATTATTATTATGATTATTATATTACAAGAACCATACAATATATATGTTATTGGGATCCACCCATATACAGTATGTCACTGCAAAGATTAACACAATGTTGCATCATTCATTGCCATGTATAATCCATTCAAACACATGCTCAGTCTCCCTATTTCTCTGTTGAATAATATGGCGATATGTTGTCTATCACTAAGCCAAGCTAAGTAAGGTGTTATTGAAGCAGAATAACGGATGTGGATGGTCAGAATCTGGGCTGACATATGGGGACCCACTGGTGAAGGCTCCCCGGCCCTACAGAACAGGTGGAACAGCCTTTTGCAGAGGGGGGAGACTTAAATAATCAGATAAGCCCCCACTGGCTGCATCTCACTGTGTGCCCAGAGCCGTGTCAGGGAGATGCCGCGTGGCATGCCAAGGCATACAGCTACGCTACCGACAACTGTGCCAGAGAAGGGGGGGAAGGGGGGGTGGGGGGGGGGTGGAGCCCTCGGAGACGCAATGGTGTGTGTCTGTCCTTTCAGTCGACACAATTGTTCGAGGGACCATCAGTAGAAACCGCATGAATACACACAACACAGCCTGAAACATAGGAATAAAGCCCTCATGTGGAACATGGTCCTCACACGGAAGGCAGAAAATACACAGGACACAAGTTCCTATACAGTATACACTTAGACTAAAAATGGTCCCCGGAAACACTGAAAATGACAGACAATAGTCCTGTGTAACTACAATGGAAGAATTATAATGACCCTGTATCAACTAAGAGGCCATTGTGTTTTTCAAGAAAATGCAATAGGCTAATATTGAGAAAGAGGTTAGTTGACTTATGTAGTATACTATATAACCGCATGTGCTTACTAACTTATCATAATGTAATTGTATGTAGTTACTAAAAGGCAGCCTAGTCTTCATACTGAATGGTCTTCTCATTATTCAATGCACTATGCTACAAGATATATGGGAAAAATAGAGCCTTTAGTTACTGTCATCATATATCAATTATCATATCCATATATATCAATACCCATAAATCCATATATCAAATATCCATACATCACTCACAAGCCATTTCACCCACAGGTGACTGCCCTCATCAACACATTACAGTCAGTGTGTTATAATACCCTGTGTAAGCCCATACACACCATGAGGAGATGAAGACACACAGCAGCCTGCTTCTACCACCCAGCACTTAGGATTGACATTTCAGCTGCCATCAATCAAAACCCTCAGCCATTTGCTAATCAAAAATGTGTTGCCCATGCAGACCTCAATCACTTATCCAATAGGATGGCAAATTACACTATTTAAGGAGGATTTATGCTCAACGACTCAATCATACGCTAATTAACATGCCAGTCATTTGGTGCACTCGAAGGGTCTCTGGTAACAAAGATAAGGATATTTATATTACTTATTTTTCTGGCAGCAGGGAAGAAATGTATGTCATTGGCTATAATGTTTGTATGTATAATTCAAATATTATTGTAGGTAATTCAACAAGCACAGAAAGTTAACCAACGTTTTCACTTTCAATGTCAGTATTCAGTTCCTTTAGTGACAACATATGTAGGATCTTAATTTGAGCCAGTTGCTACAGCAGGGAAAAAATCCTGCAGCAACAGGAAATGTGAATTAATGGACATTTGTTTTAGGGTTTGATACATTTTTCGTGAGAGAAAATCAAGTCTGAAATTTCAAAGTGGAAATTACAAACTTCAGAAGCCTTTTTAAACCTCAAATACACTGCACGTTTTAAATATCCTGCATTGCAGGAAAGTTATCCTGCAACAGGGTGATCAAATTAAGATCCTACATCTGTATTCCGTTTTACAATATAGTAGTTTCAAACACATTTGTACCAAGGACACCAGCACAATGGTTAGTAACCTAAGGAAAAGAGCAGATGAACATCATGTTGAGATTACGTTGACGATGAAGGACGAAACAGTAGAACTGAGAAAATAGACATTTCTCCGTTCTTTTTATAACCACCCACGTCTTTGTATTATTCCATCTTTTAAACCTTTTACTGCAGTGGGCTAAATCAGGGTCACACAGAGTGCTTCTTGGTAGTCTTAAACAAATCTGCTTTGAAACAAAAGTATACACCTCACACACATGGTTATGGGCTTAATAAAAAGAAGACACATGTACCATGTCAGATATAGAGTTGAAATGTATTACATTTTGAGTTTGCATCCCAATATTACACTTTATATACATCACAGAAGACTGAAATATAACAAAACCGTTTGTCATAGAAACACTGGATTTTCAGCAGCTTTTTTAAAATAATGTTTATTAATTAGGAAATTAGGGAAAAAATATTCCACTCATGAGGCCACTAGGTCATTTGACATAATGAAATCCTCTGAAATTAGTCCATCTTGAACTTGTATTTTCTTTGGTCAGATTTATTGGGTCCAGGAGGCCCCTTGTGTTCCTCCTGTGTGAGAGTAGAGACAAGCCATTAAAAGAGAAGGCCTGCTTGGATTCACAGACCCAGTTATCCTGAGTGATTGCAGGGAACAGCGCTGGATAAATCACCATAATGGGTTATTCATCACCTCACAGCTCTGTGGCCCACAGCAACACACACACACACACACACACACACACACACACACACACACACACACACACACACACACACACACACACACACACACACACACACACACACACACACGTGAATGAACGTTAGCATACAGTACAAACACACATGCTTGCATATGTATGTACACACATAAACCAACATAATAGCAGAGACAGACATGCATGCTTACATGGACACGCACACACATACAGAGACATAAATATACATGCCTGTGTGAGCACAGATTACCTCAAGGATACACAGGCGTGCATGTACACATCCATCTTTACCCTACCAACGCTAACAAAAAGGAAGAAGCTACTTTCAGATACAAAACATCTGAAAAACTATAAATGCACTGACATTTCTGACAGTGAAACAAGTGATTTTCTTACTAAACTCATTTAGAACTAAGGGCACCTAGTTACAATGTTCCAAAGCTATTGGTGTAGCTGAAATGATCGTGATTAATTATCGTAATCAACTTAAATGATCGTAATTATCTAATTGATCCAATTATTCAGATGATGGAGAAGGAGCTCTTCGGGATAAAAGGTTGTTGTGTTCAGAATTGGCCGGCTCGAGCGTCACTGGTCTGCCAAAACAACAGGAAATGGCTCCAACCAACAAAGCCAACATGGCTAACAACGTAACGCAGTAACAGACTGATATACAGGCTACTTACTGTTAAGGGCTTTACTCCCATTGTATGGTTTAATGAAGTTTGATTACCTAGAAGAGCATAGAAAACATAAAAGTGAGAGCTTGGGACTATAAGGTTCAATCTGCAAAAAAATATGATTCTGAGATAACTGTCTTTAATGTGGTTTAATTGGTTTGAACGGTGTCAGCTATTTTTATATTGTATTCTTTTGAACTTAACAACATGAAATGGGTAATTTAGAGTACTAAATAGGTAGAGAACACTGACCATAACAAGGCTATGTCAATAACTACATTTAGACTAAAATGAAGATGGAACCTTAATGTCTTAAACTCTCGAAAGGACAATTACACTATAATCTGCCTTTACTGTAAAGTGAATGCATAAAGAAAATGTCAGTCGGTTCTTCAGATTTCTATTGAACAGTCTCCAAACCACGAACGACAGCCACATTGCCAGAACCATGCCTGGATGGTTGGTGGGTTTCTCAAGCTGGCAACCCTTCATCACTGGAGAGATGCCAGTGCACTTCAGAGAATGGTGCATCTGTGAGTTAGACCATATAAATAGAATGACTCACTCAATATGGCCGCCAGTCTACCCATCACAGAACGTGGATTTCAAAGGGGATGTCCAGTCTGTAGATTATTTTTCTATGAGTGAGACAGAGTTTAGGGGTATACTACAAAGCAGGCTCAATGAGTTTGATAAACAAACTGAAATAACTACTGATTTTCTGGTTCAATAGGAAAGCTAAACTAAGATATGTACTTTTGGTTGTTGGGTCAATCAGACCATGCCCGTTTCAAGCTTATCTTTAATAATAAAAAAACAAAAACGTATTTCAGAAGTCACTGATCTTGCTTTGTAGTATACCCCTCTAGGTAGCTTAGACTGAGCTGGCTGTGTAGCTAGCTGTTTATCTTGCGGACAGAACAGAACTGTGTGCTCCCCCAGATAGGGAGATGTACTGCAACCCACTAGAGAAAGCCATGATGGATTGGGCTGAGCGAAACCAGTGTAATACCCTGTCAGCGTGTGACTGAAGATAGTACACAACAGCGCAACTAGCGGCTGGTCGGCGTGTGTTTTTGATGTGTACAAGGAGTGACTTAAGTACTGATTCAATACTGTGAACGATCATATGAATTATACACTGTGAGACTTTACCTTGACCATGGGAGTAAATATTATGTGGGAGAGTCAACAGTCAAAAGAAAGAGTGAAATGTTGCTCTTTCTTGTTTCTAACCAATTTTCAATGTTACAATCTAATGAAGCTCTCTTTGAAACAGCACAGTCCATCTTGATAATTCATCTGATATGATTTTCTCTAGGGAAAAGGAATCTTAGGAGTTTCAAAAACAATTTGAGCAAAGACAAGACCATTACTGTATCTAATGCAATAACTTTTCAAGGTGACCTGTTTTTGAAAACCATTATTCTGTCCGGCAGCTTATAGTCCCTATATGCTACTTAATGTGGTAGTAGGACTATCTATGAGAGTGAAAGAAAAGAGAGACGTAAAAGTCACCCTTCAACAGTCATTGTACTCTTCAAGGTGCTCTATGGAGTAAGCAGTTGCCATAGAAATAGATGTTGATTCACTGGAACTAAAGTGGGTTTTACACCGTTGACTTTCGCAAGTAAGCATTCATTCGAAACCATTCAAAACCTGACATTGACTGACACACAGTTACAGGGGTATTAGAGCTGTTGGAGCAAGCACAGTACGATTGGCTAAGCTCAACAGCTGAGGTCTGGACTAGTCATAAACAATCATAGGCATAAACAGAACAATACAAACAGAACAACACATAAACAAAACAACACATAACAGAACAACATAAACATAACAACATATAAACAAAACAACACATAAACAGAACAACACAAACAATACAACACATAACAGAACAACACATAAACAGAACAACACAAACAATACAACCATAACAGAACTACACATAAACAGAACAACACAAACAATACAACACATAACAGAACAACACATAAACAGAACAACACAAACAATACAACACATAACAGAACAACACAAACATAACACAAACAGAACAACACATAAACAGAACAACACAAACAGAACAACACAAACAATACAACACAAACAGAACAACACAAACAGAACACATAATAGAACAACACATAACAGAACAACATACACAGAACAACACATTAACAAAACAACACATAACAAAACATAAACAGAACAACACAGTACAACACAAACAGAACAACACATACACAGAACAACACATACACAGAACAAAACATATACAGAACAACACAAACGGAGCAACACATAAACAGAACACATAAACAGAACAACACATAAACCAAACAACACAGAACAACACATACACAGAACACATAAACAGAACAACACAAACAGAACAACACAAACAGAACAACACGTAAAAGAACACATAAACAGAACACATAACAACACAAACAGAACAACACATAAACAGAACACATAAACAGAACAACAAACAGAACAACACTTAAACAGAACAACAAATAAACAGAACAACACAAACAGAACACAAACAGAACAACACATAAACAGAACAGCACAAACAGAACAGCACAAACAGAACAACACATAAACAGAACAACACAAACAGAAACAACACATAAACAGAAACTCATAAACAGAACAGCACATAAACATAAACAGAACACAAACAAAACAACACAAACAGAACAACAAACACATAAACAGAATAACACATAAACATAAACAGAACACATAAACATAAACAGAACACATAAACATAAACAGAACAACACATAAACATAAACAGAATAACACAAACAAAACAACAAACAGAACAACACATAAACAGAACATCACATAAACAGAACAACACATAAACATAAACAGAATAACATAAACAAAACAACACATAAACATAAACAGAACAACTCAAACAACACATAAACATAAACAGAACACATAAACAAAACAACACAAACAGAACAACACATAAACATAAACAGAATAACACATAAACAAAACAATACATAAACAAAAAAACACAAACAGAACAACACATAAACATAAACAGAATAACACATAAACAAAACAACACAAACAGAACAACACATAAACATAAACAGAATAACACATAAACAAAACAATACATAAACAGAACAACACAAACATAAACAGAACACATAAACAAAACAACACAAACAGAACAACACATAAACATAAACAGAATAACACATAAACAAAACAATACATAAACAGAACAACACAAACAGAACAACATATACACAGAACACATAAACATAAACAGAATAACACATAAACAAAACAACACAAACAGAACAACACATAAACATAAACAGAATAACACATAAACAAAACAACACATTTTACATGTATAAGTCATTTAGCAGACACTCTTATCCAGAGCGACTTACAAATTGGTGCATTCAACTTAGTATAGCCAGTGGGACAACCACCTCTTTTTTTTTTTATGGGGGCGGGGGTAGAAAAATTACTGTTATACTATTCCAGGTATTCCTTAAAGAGGTAGGGTTTCAAGTGTCTCCGGAAGGTGGTCAGTGACTCCACTGTCCTGGCGTCATGGGGGAGCTTGTTCCACCATTGGGGTGCCAGAGCAGCGAATAGCTTTGACTGGGCTGAGCGGGAACTGTGCTTCCGTAGAGGTAGGGGGGCTAGCAGGCCAGAGGTGGATGAACATAGTGCCCTCGTTTGGGTGTAGGGTCTGATCAGAGCCTGAAGGTAAGGAGGTGCCGTTCCCCTCACAGCTCCGTAGAACAACACATAAACAAAACAACACAAACAGAACAACACATAAACATAAACAGAATAACACATAAACAAAACAACACAAACAGAACAACACATAAACAGCGTGATTCCACACAAAAAGCATATGGGGAACATTCCCTGAATGCTAAGCAGCCGAGCAGTACCAGCATATTGTGCCAGCAGTTTTCTTTACGAGTCGGTTTAGCCACAATGTCTAATTGCCTTCAAGGCGAACCATGCAGTTGTCTGGCCCCGGTGGCCGTACGGAGTGAGGCAGAACAGCACTATGCGGAGGGAATCAAGCCAGACCACATCTCTCTGACCTTGTGCAGAGAACTCAAACAATGCATCACCTTCACATGAGAACCAGACAGGTTTCTTTTCCTCTTCCCTGTTTTCCAAGGGCTGTCATGTGAAGTGACTTTGCCTTTTGCGAAATCGAGGACCGCTCCGAGCAGCGGAGTGGGGCCTGTCTCTCGACTTCCCATCAACCATGTGGGTGTGTAACTGAAGACGGGGCGCAGAGCCACATTTAAACAAACCCTCCTCTGGACTGGGGGCTGACTGATAAGGTGCTACGTAACGGCCATGACCCTACTCAGTTCTCTCTCCTTCCAACAACAACACACATTCGTACGAACACGTCCACTCTGCCAAATAACATTGCCACCCGATACAACTGTCTCCATTACACAACATGTCACTTTTCACAGAGGCTGTGGTTGGGTGTGTGTGGGGTGGAGGGGGGTAGAGAGTGCATTCCACAGTGAGGGCCTTTTGAATGCAAGCTATGGGGCCCATAATGAAACGCAGGAGCTGTAAAAAGTGACATTTGGAAGGCACGGAGGTAACCTGATATACTTTTTTCCCCCTTTTTTTTAGGGGGTAGATGAGCTTTAGCATTGCAGATAGATTGCAACTTCCATCAATGTAATTGTCTGCATCACTTCCAATCCCCCATATGTTTTTTTCTCTCGCAAATATATATATATACACACATATACATACATACACATACATATACACATACATACATATATATATATATACACACATATACATACATACACATACATATACACATACATACATATATATACAGTTGAAGTCAGAAGTTTACATACACTTAGGTTGGAGTCATTAAAACTCGTTTTTCAACCACTCCACAAATGTCTTGTTAACAAACTATAGTTTTGGCAAGTCGGTTAGGACATCTACTTTGTGCACGACACAAGTAATTTTTCCAACAAGAAAAAAGATTGTAGACCTCCACAAGTCTGGTTCATCCTTGGGAGCAATTTCCAAACGCCTGAAGGTACCACGTTCATCTGTTCAAACAATAGTACGCAAGTATAAACACCATGGGACCACGCAGCCATCAAACCGCTCAGGAAGGAGACGCGTTCTGTCTCCTACCGATGAAGGTACTTTGGTGCGAAAAGTGCAAATCAATCCCAGAACAACAGCAAAGGACCTTGTGAAGATGCTGGAGGAAACAGGTTCAAAAGTATTTATATCCACAGTAAAACAAGTCCTATATCGACATAACCTGAAAGGCCACTCAGCAAGGATGAAGCCACTGCTCCAAAACCACCATAAAAAAGCCAGACTACGGTTTGCAACTGCACATGGGGACAAAGATCGTACTTTTTGGAGAAATGTCCTCTGGTCTGATGAAACAAAAATAGAACTGTTTGGCCATAATGACCATTGTTATGTTTGGAGGAAAAAGGGGAAGGCTTGCACGCCGAAGAACACCATCCCACCCGTGAAGCACAGGGGTGGCAGCATCATACTGTGGGGGTGCTTTGCTGCAGGACGGACTGGTGCACTTCACAAAATAGATGGCATCATGAGGAAGGAAAATGATGTGGATATAATGAAGCAACATCTCAAGACATCAGTCAGGAAGTTAAAGCTTGGTCACCAAATACTAATTGAGTGTATGTAAACTTCTGACCCACTGGGAATGTGATGAAAGAAATAAAAGCTGAAATAAATCATTCTCTACTATTATTCTGACATTTCACATTCTTAAAATAAAGTGGTGATCCTAACTGACCTAAGACAGGGAATATTTACTAGGATTAAATGTCAGAAATTGTGAAAAACTGAGTTTAAATGTATTTGTATGTAAACTGTACATATCCATTAAAAAATATATTTCCCTTTATTACTTTCCAACCCCACCACCCCTTCCCTAATTGGAGTAAACTAGTGAACAACAACCCGATAGACTTGACTCCGGATCTCCAGGATGACATGGGGAAGCAATGGTTTGCTGACTAATGACTGCTAATGTTTGTTGGGTGTGTTTTAAAGTGGTCAAACTAAAATGTAAATGTAAACAAGCTAGAGCTGTTCTCCCATGGGCCAGCTTTATGCCCCTAACAGCTAGGCTATGGTGGTGATGTCTTGATTGGCTCAGAATCCGACTGGGAGCGATGGAGAGTTGATCTGAATTCGGTTACCGGTAGAAAGTCTTTTAAGCATCTATGATGTGTTTGCCATCTGGACTCTTTTTCCCAGGCCTCCATAGTTGATTACCTATGATCCTTTGCACACCTTGGTTTACCCTGGCCTTGGTGATGGCTCCACTGCAGTTGGGTTGAGTTACCCTGCATGCCCAGCTCAAATACTCACAAGTACCAATCTCAAGTCTTTCACTTTGACACCAAGGTTCCACTCTAGGACAATGGAGAAAAGAAGAAGGTAGTCAGAGGTCATGTAGTCAGAGGTCATTTAGTCAGAGGTCATGTAGTCAGATGTCATGTAGTCAGAGGTCATTTAGTCAGAGGTCATTTAGTCAGAGGTCATGTAGTCAGATGTCATGTAGTCAGAGGTCATTTAGTCAGAGGTCATGTAGTCAAATGTCATGCAGTGCTAAAAAGTGGGGTTTAAAGTAAGGTCCTCCTTTCAGAATTGCTGTTTAGCCTACTATTAATACAACGTAAAGTCATTTTACAGAGGATTTAAGGCTTCCTGTGCTTGATTCCATTTACGAGACTTCCATCCTATACGGATTAATACAGCCATCTTGTTCATGGGCATCGGCCCGGAGCATTTGCTGCACAGACCCACTAATCTCCACGCGGGATGGATTACCTAGCCACAAATCAATGATTAGATTGACACATCCATATCATAAAGTTGGGGAGAGCTTTGCAGCGGCTGCTCTAAACTGATAAAAAGGCTTTACAGTAAGATGCATTAAGGTCTGCCTCTCTCCCTCTCGTTGGGAATTCGAGGAGGGAATTTGAATGAGGCCTCTCTGTGAGCTTCAATTGGGTTATAAACGTGGCTTGATTAGTGGAACATTACGACTACATCAATCATACAGAGCAACAACTTCATATCCCAACATTCCTGGCAGGGTCCCTCCACAGAGGACTCTCCCTACTCTGTCTATCCTCACACTTCCTTAGCATCTTAATGAGAGCAACCTGTGGTGCAGTGAGAGGAAGCAGAAAGCTCCAGCTAGTCGATGACTGCTGCTGGCTAAAGATTATTCTGTGTGATAGACAGAGAATGATTAACGAGCACAGTGAATGCAACACGGCCGGGGGTTACTCCAGAAATGCGTCTCTTTTTCTGGCTGCTCTGTTGAAGAAGATGGCAGAAACGAAGAGGTCTGAGGACCGACCCAGGTGGGACTCCCCCGCTGCTGGGCTGCATCAGTCTTCTCAGTCAGCCTGACGGCTAACAGGTGGCTGCTTCAAAGAGATGGATGTCTGAGAGAGGAGTAGACTGCTAAACACTCCGCTGAACGACAACGCAGCCTGGACTCGTCTTGTGTTAATGGCGCTATGAACTCAATGTAACATCTACCTCCCTCCATGCCTCTGTTATCATCACCATCACTCAGCGGCTAATTATTTCAGCTATCCGTCTGGAATGTCTAATGTCATATTTTTAAAGCACTGTTTGCTTTTTCAGGAATTCCTCCACGTGAAAAAACACAAATGTTGTTCTGTCTCTGGGGGAGTAGTAGAGACTACTTTCAGTACTGAACCAAACCCCTGTAGGTCTCTTAAGTAGTCTCAAAGGTGAAGAATCTGTTAAGCAATTTGACAGATTGGAGTGTAGTTCATTTCATGAACATAGGCTACTCTCAATGCAATTACATTTTAGTCATTTAGCAGACGCTCTTAACCAGAGCGACTTACAGGTAGTGAATGCATACTGGCCCCCCGTGGGAAACGAACCCACATCCCTGCCGGCCAAACCCTCCCCTACCTTGGACGATGCTGGACCAATTGTGCGCCGCCCATGGGTCTCCTGGTCTGAGAGTGGCGACCCATGGGACTCGAACCAGGATCTCTAGTGGCACATGCAGTGCCTTAGACCACTGAGCCACTCGAGAGTCAATTAAACATGGAACACAGGCTACTCTCAATGTAATTCAACATGGAACACAGGCTACTCTCAATGTAATTCAACATGGAACACAGGCCACTCTCAATGCAATTCAACATGGAACACAGGCCACTCTCAATGTAATTCAACATGGAACACAGGCCACTCTCAATGTAATTCAACATGGAACACAGGCCACTCTCAATGTAATTCAACATGGAACACTGGCCACTCTCAATGTAATTCAACATGGAACACAGGCCACTCTCAATGTAATTCAACATGGAACACAGGCCACTCTCAATGTAATTCAACATGGAACACAGGCCACTCTCAATGTAATTCAACATGGAACACAGGCCACTCTCAATGTAATTCAACATGGAACACAGGCTACTCTCAATGCAATTCAACATGGAACACAGGCCACTCTCAATGTAATTCAACATGGAACACAGGCCACTCTCAATGTAATTCAACATGGAACACAGGCCACTCTCAATGTAATTCAACATGGAACACAGGCCACTCTCAATGTAATTCAACATGGAACACAGGCTGCTCAATGCATATCAAAGTTGATTGGTTTTGCAGCACACAGTTTTGCAGATGTTATAGCAGGTGTAGCAAAATGCTTATGTTTCTAACTCCAACAGTGCAGTAATATCTAGAAATACAATAACAATTCACACATAGTCCAAAAGTTTTTAAAAAAGAACAAGAAATAAAGACATGTCAGAATGAGCAATGTCAGAGTCTGGAATATAAATATATACAGTAAACACTGAGTATACAAAACATTAAGAACACCTGCTCTTTCCTTGACATAGACTGACCAGTCGAATCCAGGTGAACGCTATGATCCCTTATTGATGTCAATTGTTAAATCCACTTCAATCAATGTAGATGAAGGGGAGGAGACAGGTTAAAGAAGGATTGCTAAGCCTTGAGACATGGATTGTGTGTGTGCCATTCAGTTGGTGAATGGACAAGACAAAAAATGTAAATGCCTTTGAACAGGGTATGCTAGCAGGTGCCAGGTCCACCGGTTTGTGTCTAGAACTGCAACGCTGCTGGGTTTTTCACACTCAACTGTTTCCCGTGTGTATCAAGAATGGTCCACCACCCAAAGGACATCCAGCCAACTTGACACAACTCTGGGAAGCATTGGAGTCAACATGGGTCACCATCCCTGTGACAACGCTTTCGACACCTTGTAGACTCATGCCCTGACGAATTGAGGCTGTTCTGAGGGCAAAAGGGGGGGTGCAACTCAATATTAGGAAGGTGTTCCTAATGTTGGTTATACGTTACAGCCTTATTCTAAAATGGATTAAATTGTTTTTTTCCCTCATCAATCTACACACAATACCCCATAATGACAAAGCAAAAAACACGTTTTCAAATATGACATTTACATAAGTATTCAGACCCTTTACTCAGTACTTTGTTGAAGCACCTTTGGCAGCTATTACAGCCTTGAATCTTCTTGGATATGACGCTACAAGCTTGGCACACCTGTATTTGTTGAGTTTCTCCCATTCTTCTCTGCAGCTCCTCTCAAGCTCTGTCAGGTTGGATGGGGAGCGTCGCTGCACATCTATTTTCAGGTCTCTCCAGAGATGTTTGATTGGGTTCATATCCGGGCTCTAGCTGGGCCATTCAAGGACATTCAGAGACTTGTCCCGAAGCCACTCCTGCGTTGTCTCGGCTGTGTGTTTAGGGTCGTTGTCCTGTTGGAAGGTGAACCTTTACCCCAGTCTGAGGTCCTGAGCGCTCTGGAGCAGGTTTTCATCAAGGATCTATCTGTACTTTGCTCCGTTCATCTTTCCCTTGATCCTGACTAGTCCCCCGGTCCCTACCGCTGAAAAACATCCCCACAACATGATGCTGCCACCACCATGCTTCACCGTAGGGATGGTGACAGGTTTCCTCCAGACGTGACGCTTGGCATTCAGGCCAAAGAGTTCAATCTTGGTTTCATCAGACCAGAGAATCTTGTTTCTCATGGTCTGAGAGTCCTTTAGGTGCCTTTTGGCAAACTCCAAGCGGGCTGTCATGTGCCTTTTACTGAGGAGTGGCTTCCGTCTGGCCACTCTACCATAAAGGCCTGATGGGTGGAGTGCTGCAGAGATGGTTGTCCTTCTGGAAGGTTCTCCCATCTCAACAGAGGAACTCTGGAGCTCTGTCAGAGTGACCATCGGGTTCTTGTTTACCTCCCTGACCAAGGCCCTTCTCCCCCGATTGCTCAGTTTGGCCGGGCAGCCAGTTCTAGGAAGAGTATTGGTGGTTCCCAACTTCTTCCATTTAAGAATGATGGAGGCCACTGTGTTCTTGGGGGCCTTCAATGCTGCAGAATGTTTTTGGTACCCTTCCCCAGATCTGTGCCTCGACACAATCCTGTCTCTGAGCTCTAAGGACAATTATTTCGACCTCATGGCTTGGTTTTTGCTCTGACATGCACTGTCAACGGTGGGACCTTATATAAACAGGTTTGTGCCTTTCCAAATCATGTCCAATCAATATAATTTACTACAAGTGGACTCCAATCAAGTTGTAATAATAATAATATGCCATTTAGCAGACGCTTTTATCCAAAGCGACTCACAGTCATGCGTGCAAACATTTTTACGTATGGGTGGTCCCGGGATCGAACCCACTACCCTGCCGTTACAAGCGCCATGCTCTACCAATTGAGCTACATCTAATGGATAATTAATGGAAACAGGATGCACCTGAGCTCAATTTCGAGTCTCATAGCAAAGGGTCTGAATACCTATGTAAATAAGTTTTCTTTCTTTTTTTAAATCAATTTTTTTTCTTTGACCAAAAATCTAAAAACCTGTTTTTGTTTGTCATTATGGGGTATTGTGTGTAGATTGATGATTAAAATTTTTTTTTTTTAGAATAAGGCTGTAACGTAACAAAATGTGGAAAAAGTCAAGGGGTCTGAATACTTTCCAAATGCACTGTATGTGAATGGTGTGTATAGATAGTATGGACAGTATATGAATAGAACAAGTGTGTTCAGCAGTAGTTATATAGGATGAGCCTTGACTAGAATACAGTATATACAGTTGAAGTCGGAAGTTTATAAACACCTTAGCCAAATACATTTAAACTCAGTTTTTCACAATTCCTGACATTTAATCCTAGTACAAATTCCCTGTCTTAGGTCGGTTAGGATAACCAATTTATTTTAAGAATGTGAAATGTCAGAATAATAGTAGAGAGAATGATTTATTTCAGCTTTTATTTCTTTCATCACATTCCCAGTGGGTCAGAAGTTTACATACACTCAATTAGTATTTGGTAGCATTGCCTTTAAATTGTTTAACTTGGGTCAAACGTTTCGGGTAGCCTTCCACAAGTTTCCCACAATAAGTTGGGCCAAAATTCACCCATTCCTCCTGACAGAGCTGGTGTAACTGAGTCAGGTTTGTAGGCCTCCTTGCTCGCACACACTTTTTCAGTTCTGCCCACAAATGTTCTATAGGATTGAGGACAGGGCTTTGTGATGGCCACTCCAATACCTTGACTTTGTTGTCCTTAAGCCATTTTGCCACAACTTTGGAAGTATGCTTGGGGTCATTGTCCATTTGGAAGACCCATTTGCGACCAAGCTTTAACTTCCTGACTGATGTCTTGAGATGTTGCTTCAATATATCCACATAATTTTCCTTCCTCATGATGCCATCTATTTTGTGAAGTGCACCAGTCCCTCCTGCAGCAAAGCACCCCCACAGCATGATGCTGCCACCCCCGTGCTTCACGGTTGGGATGGTGTTCTTCGGCTTGCAAGCAACCCACTTTTTCCTCCAAACATAACAATGGTCATTATGGCCAAACAGTTCTATTTTTGTTTCATCAGACCAGAGGACATTTCTCCAAAAAGTACAATCTTTATCCCCATGTGCAGTTGCAAACCGTAGTCTGGCTTTTTTATGGAGGTTTTGGAGCAGTGGCTTCTTCCTTGCTGAGCGGCCTTTCAGGTTATGTCGATATAGGACTCGTTTTACTGTGGATATAGATGCTTTTGAACCTGTTTCCTCCAGCATCTTCACAAGGTCCTTTGCTGTTGTTCTGGGATTGATTTGCACATCCTACAGATTATCAATTGGATTGAGATCTGGTGACTGGGCAGGCCAGTGCAGTAAGCTGAATTCATCGTCATATTCGTGGAACCATTCGTGGACAATCCTGACCTTGTGGCATGGGACATTATCCTGCTTAAAAAATGGATTTGTAGATGGATACACTGCTGCCATGAAGGGATGCACCTGATTGGCAATGATGCTCAAATATCCTGTGGCATTCAAACGTTGCTCCACTTTTATCAAGGGGCCCAATGTGTGCCATGAAAACACACCCCACACATTCACACCACCACCACCAGCCTGCAAAGTTGACAAGCGGCATTATGGATGCATGTACTCATGTGGTTTTCTCCATTCCCTAGTCCTCCCATCAGCGTGAAACAGCAGGAACCAGGACTCATCAGACCAGACAACGTTTTTCCAATTATCCAGTGTCCAGTGTTTTCATTCCTTAGCCCACTGCAACCGCAGTTTCTTGTTTTTTTTCTGAAAGAAGCAGAACTCTGTAAGGTCGTTGGCTGCCATACCCCATTAGTGTCAAGGTCAACTAGAGATCCTGGTTCGAATCCAGGCTCTGTCGTAGCCGGCCGCGACCGGGAGACCCACGGGGCGGCGCACAATTGGTCCAGGGTAGGGGAGGGAATGGCCGGCAGGGATGTAGCTCAGTTGGTAGAGCATGGCGTTTGCAACGCCAGGGTTGTGGGTTCGTTTCCCACGGGGGGCCAGTATGAAAAAAATATATATAATGAATGCACTAACTGTAAGTCGCTCTGGATAAGAGCGTCTGCTAAATGACTAAAATGTAAATGTCCGACGAGTTGTGCATTCTTTTATGGGTCTTTGGGCACCAATGTTGTACTGGAATGTCAGTTGACTAACTATAGCCCGTCTATTGCTCTGCACGATTCGTGCCAGCCTCCTTTGTCCTCTTTCATCAATGGCCCATTTTCAACCACTGGCCTGCCGTTGGCTGGATGTCCTTTGGATGGTGGACCATTCTTGATACACACGGGAAACTGTTGAGCGTGGAAAAACCCAGCAGCGTTGCAGTTCTTGACACACTCAAACCGTTGCGCCTGTGTATCAGTATTGCTTCAGTCCATCTCCTTGCCACAACGTGGGCTTGAACCAACTAATTGAAGGTCTCAGAGCGAGTGACATCACCGATTGAAACGCTACTAGCATGCACCGCTAACTAGCTAGCCAAAATCCTTTAACCTGTCTCTTCCCCTTTATCTACACTGATTTAAGTGGATTTAACAAGTGACAACAATAAGGGATGGTAGCTTTCACCTGGATTCACCTGGTCAGTCTATGTCATGGAAAGAGCAGGTGTTCCTAATGTTTTGTACACTCAGTGTATAAAGTGGGTAAAACAGTATGTAAACATTATTAAAGTGACCAGTGTTTAATGACTATGTACATAGGGCAGCAGTCTTTAAGGTGCAGGGTAGAGTACCGGGTGGTAGCCGGCTAGTGGTGACTGTTTAACCGTCTGATGGCCTGGAGATAGAAGCTGTTAATCAGTCTCTAGGTCCCAGCTTTGATTCACCTGTACTGTCTCCGCCTTGTGGAAACATAGGCTGGAAACATAGGCTACTCACATTCAACATAGAACATAGGCTACTCTCAATTACATTCAACATGGAAGTGTCATCTTCCATACATCTACAACAGGGACATTTTCCACTGAATGATGTGAGGTTCACAGTGGCACAAATGTGCTATTCCAAGATAACCATATCAGGGGACATTGACACATCAGTTCCCACTCTCACTCCTTCCCTCCTTCCCTCCCTTGCTCTCACCCTTTCTCTCTTTCCCTCAGCCTGTTCCTCTCTCTGCCAGTTAGAGTACCTGCTCTGCTCAGATTACAAAGCCTGTGTCAAAAGGCCAGCCCATCAGGCTAGCTGTAGCAGAGATGTAGTGGACGTCTCATCCAACCATTCCACTAAGCATTTGGGCCTGTAATATACTAGAGTGCATAAAAACGTGAAATACATCACATTTAGAATTGTGGGCGATACATGCAGTCAGTACATCATCAGAGATACATACCTGCACATGCCTCGTCTCAAGGGCAATACATTTGCATAACTTTGTTGTACTTGACTTTTTTGCGATTAAACAGTTTTGATCAATATAGTTTTGTCTCAATACAATTATTTTTGGAGTGTTGTTTTAGCTTTCCTTCTCTGCCTAACCACACAAAACATCACTGGACAAAAACGGAGGACTATGAGTGATCAACTCAACCAGGCAATTCATTGGGCTCCCGAGTGGCGCAGCGGTCTAAGGCACTGCATCCCCTGATCACTACAGATCTCCTGGTTCAATTCCAGGCTGTATCACAACCGGCTGTGATTGGGAGTCCCATAGGGCGGTGCACAATTGGTCCAGGTTTGGCTGGTGTAGGCTGTCATTGTAAATAAGAATTTGTTCTTAACTGACTTGCCTAGTTACAGTGGGGAAAAAAAGTATTTAGTCAGCCACCAATTGTGCAAGTTCTCCCACTTCAAAAGATGAGAGAGGCCTGTAATTTTCATAATAGGTATACGTCAACTATGACAGACAAAATGAGAAAAAAATCCAGAAAATCACATTGTAGGATTTTTTATGAATTTATTTGCAAATTATGGTGGAAAATAAGTATTTGGTCAATAACAAAAGTTTCTCAATACTTTGTTATATACCCTTTGTTGGCAATGACACAGGTCAAACGTTTTCTGTAAGTCTTCACAAGGTTTTTACACACTGTTGCTGGTATTTTGGCCCATTCCTCCATGCAGATCTCCTCTAGAGCAGTGATGTTTTGGGGCTGTCGCTGGGCAACACAGACTTTCAACTCCCTCCAAAGATTTTCTATGGGGTTGAGATCTGGAGACTGGCTAGGCCACTCCAGGACCTTGAAATGCTTTTACGAAGCCACTCCTTCGTTGCCCGGGCGGTGTGTTTGGGATCATTGTTATGCTGAAAGACCCAGCCACGTTTCATCTTCAATGCCCTTGCTGATGGAAGGAGGTTTTCACTCAAAATCTCACGATACATGGCCCCATTCATTCTTTCCTTTACACGGATCAGTCGTCCTGGTCCCTTTGCAGAAAAACAGCCCCAAAGCATGATGTTTCCACCCCCATGCTTCACAGTAGGTATGGTGTTCTTTGGATGCAACTCAGCATTCTTTGTCCTCCAAACACGACGAGTTGAGTTTTTACCAAAAAGTTCTATTTTGGTTTCATCTGACCATATGACATTCTCCCAATCCTCTTCTGGAGCATCCAAATGCACTCTAGCAAACTTCAGACGGGCCTGGACATGTACTGGCTTAAGCAGGGGGACACGTCTGGCACTGCAGGATTTGAGTCCCTGGCGGCGTAGTGTGTTACTGATGGTAGGCTTTGTTACTTTGGTCCCAGCTCTCTGCAGGTCATTCACTAGGACCCCCGTGTGGTTCTGGGATTTTTGCTCACCGTTCTTGTGATCATTTTGACCCCACGGGGTGAGATCTTGCGTGGAGCCCCAGATCGAGGGAGATTATCAGTGGTCTTGTATGTCTTCCATTTCCTAATAATTGCTCCCACAGTTGATTTCTTCAAACCAAGCTGCTTACGTATTGCAGATTCATTCTTCCCAGCCTGGTGCAGTTCTACAATTTTGTTTCTGGTGTCCTTTGACAGCTCTTTGGTCTTGGCCATAGTGGAGTTTGGAGTGTGACTGTTTGAGGTTGTGGACAGGTGTCTTTTATTTACATTTACATTTTAGTCATTTAGCAGACGCTCTTATCCAGAGCGACTTACAGGAGCAATTAGGGGTTAAGTGCCTTGCTCAAGGGCACATTTACGTCATTTAGCAGACGCTCTTATCCAGAGCGACTACAAATTGGTGCATTCACCCTATAGCCAGTGGGATAACCACTTTACAATTATACTTTTTTTTTTTTTTTTTTTTTTTGGGGGGGGGGGGTAGAAGGATTACTTTATCCTATCCCAGGTGTTCCTTAAAGAGGTGGGGTTTCAAATGTCTCCGGAAGGTGGTGAGTGACTCCGCTGTCCTGGCGTCGTGAGGGAGCTTGTTCCACCACTGGGGTGCCAGAGCAGCGAACAGTTTTGACTGGGCTGAGCGGGAACTATGCTTCCGCAGAGGAAGGGGAGCCAGCAGGCCAGAGGTGGATGAACGCAATGCCCTCGTTTGGGTGTAGGGACTGATCAGAGCCTGAAGGTACGGAGGTGCCGTTCCCCTCACTGCTCCATAGGCAAGCACCATGGTCTTGTAACGGATGCGAGCTTCAACTGGAAGCCAGTAGAGTGTGCGGAGGAGGGGGGTGACGTGAGAGAACTTGGGAAGGTTGAACACCAGACGGGCTGCGGCATTCTGGATGAGTTGTAGGGGTTTAATGGCACAGGCAGGGAGCCCAGCCAACAGCGAGTTGCAGTAATCCAGACGGGAGATGACAAGTGCCTGGATTAGGACCTGTGCCGCTTCCTGTGTAAGGCAGGGTCGTACTCTCCGAATGTTGTAGAGCATGAACCTGCAGGATCGGGTCACCGCCTTGATGTTAGCGGAGAACGACAGGGTGTTGTCCAGGGTCACGCCAAGGCTCTTCGCACTCTGGGAGGAGGACACAACGGAGTTGTCAACCGTGATGGCGAGATCATGGAACGGGCAGTCCTTCCCCGGGAGGAAGAGCAGCTCCGTCTTGCCAGGGTTCAGCTTGAGGTGGTGATCCGTCATCCATACTGATATGTCGGCCAGACATGCAGAGATGCGATTCGCCACCTGGTTATCAGAAGGGGATACTGATAACAAGTTCAAACAGGTGCCATTAATACAGGTAACGAGTGGAGGACAGAGGAGCCTCTTAAAGAAGAAGTTACAGGTCTGTGAGAGCCAGAAATCTAGCTTGTTTGTAGGTGACCAAATACTTATTTTCCACCATAATTTGCAAATAAATTCATTAAAAATCCTACAATGTGATTTTCTGGATTTTTTTTTCTCCATTTGTCTGTCATAGTTGACGTGTACCTATGATGAAAATTACAGGCCTCTCTCATCTTTTTAAGTGGGAGAACTTGCACAATTGGTGGCTGACTAAATACTTTTTTTCCCCACTGTAAATAAAGGTAAAATAAAATGACCATTCCCCCTTGACAGGGTACTGTACAACACTTTCATCATCTCAGAGCATCTTCCCTCTCCTTTGACCATACGCCCAGTCCTCCTCATATTGCTCTGTTTTGAAGGTAAGTTCAGACCTTGGATGGAGTGCACTCATTATGGTATGCTTTACACGGGAGCGGCGATGAATAGAGCCATGGAGAGAAACGCTGGAGTGACCCTTGCCTCCTTCACCTCCTTTCATCATGGCTGCGGTACACTACCAAACGCTCCATTACCCAGCATCTTCTCTGGCTGATGGATGGTTAATCGGTGTTCCTGTGTGGATGAAAGAGGGATGGCGGTGATGGAGGGGGAGAAGTGAAGTGAGATGAAGGAGATGAGGCTGTGAAATACGGTGCAGCTGACAGAGAGCTTTGATGCTGTATGATACCAAGTAGAATACTGTAACATTACTTTATACAAACCAGATTTGAGGTTTGTTAGATTGCAAAACCAATGCTTAAATTTAGCCTGAAAAGATTTGGATCTAATATCTATCATATGTACTCTGATAGGTTTTACACCACCCACCAGGTGGATCTTGGACCAGGTGTATTCAGTTACCTACTCAACCCACTCCAGGGTACAAAATCCTTCCCAGCCTGCAAAAACTGCCTCGGGACCAAAGGGTTTCTCCTAAACAAAATCATCTATCTTTTCTTGTGAAAATACACATGGACACCTCTATTTAAAAGACCAGTGATAAATTAGAGATACGTTTTACTGATAAACAACAGCCAAAATTTAGATTTGGCCCTCTGTTTGATTGATTAAAGAAGTGAGTCTGTTTGATTGGTTAAAGAAGTGTGTCTGTTTGATTAGTTAAAGAAGTGCATTGACTTCCAGGTTTGTTTGCTTGGTGTATGGCAGGACGTTAGGGGTACGTTCACTGTGAACCCTGCCAGCGGCGATACGGATCTCTCCAGCAGGATGTTAGGGGGTATGTTCACTGTGAACCCTGCCAGCGGCGATATGGATCTCTCCAGCAGGACGTTAGGGGGTACCTTCACTGTGAACTCTGCCAGCGGCGATACAGATCTCTCCAGCAGGACGTTAGGGGGTACGTTCACTGTGAACCCTGCCAGCGGCATAACGGATCTCTCCAGCAGGATGTTAGGGGGTACGTTCACTGTGAACCCTGCCAGCTGCGATACGGATCTCTCCAGCAGGACATTAGGGGGTAAGTTCACTGTGAACCCTGCCAGCGGCGATACGGATCTCTCCAGCAGGACTTTAGGGGGTACGTTCACTGTGAACCCTGCCAGCGGCGTAAAGCGATCTCTCCAGCAGGACGTTAGGGGAGTACGTTCACTGTGAACCCTGCCAGCTGCGATACGGATCTCTCCAGCAGGACATTAGGGGTACGTTCACTGTGAACTCTGCCAGCGGCGATACGGATCTCTCCAGCAGGACGTTAGGGGATACGTTCACTGTGAACCCTGCCAGCGGCGATATGGATCTCTCCAGCAGGACGTTAGGGGGTACGTTCACTGTGAACCCTGCCAGCGGCAATACGGATCTCTCCAGCAGGGTGTTAGGGGGTACGTTCACTGTGAACCCTGCCAGCGGCGATACGGATCTCTCCAGCAGGACGTTAGGGGGTACGTTCACTGTGAACCCTGCCAGCGGCGATACGGATCTCTCCAGCAGGACGTTAGGGGGTACGTTCACTGTGAACCCTGCCAGCGGCGTAAAGGATCTCTCCAGCAGGACGTTAGGGGGTACGTTCACTGTGAACCCTGCCAGCGGCGATACGGATCTCTCCAGCAGGACGTTAGGGAGTACGTTCACTGTGAACCCTGCCAGCGGCGATACGGACCTCTCCAGCAGGACGTTAGGGGGTACGTTCACTGTGAACCCTGCCAGCAGCGTAACGGATCTCTCCATAATCACAACCATCCAGAACACACGGTTTACATTATTCTCCCGGGGATAGAATTAGGTCACTTTCAAGTGGTCAAAACCATGACCTCCCCTAAACACTTGGCAAGTTACGACAAAAAATAATATGGAATGTTTCGCTTTTGAAGAGGAAGGAGCTTTCGAAAACATCCTTGTTTACATGCCAACTGAATAGGACACTGTCAGCCATGACAGCCAAGCAATCAAGCTGTGAAAAACACCAGTGTTTACATTACTTCCCCTGACCAACAGCAGTTGTCCACCTTTGGATAGCTTACAGGTTGACTTGAGCTTTTTCGCCAATTCTGTTTTTCTCTGTAAGCCTACAATTGGCCCAGTTAGATAGGGTGGCAGTGCTGCAGAAGCTTATCTGTGGGTAGAAATAGATGTGTTGGGCATCCTGTGTAAAGACTCACTGCCTGGGGTTTAATACCTGTTGAGTGGACAGAGATTTACGAAGGAGAACGCTGAGATCACAGCTTAATGTCACAGCGAGCTCTCCTGCCTGGCTAACCGCTAACCGCCCCTCCAGGCAGCTGTCGGAGTCAACTCAAGGTCCACCTGAGTCTGTTCTGTTGGTTGGAGGCTGGACAGTTTGTACATCTCCTGAACCGACGGAGAACATGCTGGTCATAACACTGGGGAATGTTATGTAAAGGGCACTTGGAAGAGCAGTAAACAGTACTGTTTCCTTTAACCGTTTTTTCCACATCCAGATGTGGCACAGCAACTGGACAAAAAGCTAAATAATGCTGTTCTATGTTTTATCTCAGAACTGAACAGGTTATCTACAAATACTGGACTGGCATTAACATTTAGGATGACTGATTCCATGATCTATTCCATACAGCCCTTTGGAAATGTGACATGGGTCACAGATGTTCTTAGCATTTATTTCAAATGAGAGATGTTCAGAAGAGACATTTTACATTTACATTTTAGTCATTTAGCAGACGCTCTTATCCAGAGCGACTTACAGTTAGTGAATACATATTTTTTTTTTATACTGGCCCCCTATGGGAAACGAACCCACAACCCTGGCGTTGCAAACGCCATGCTCTATCAACTGAGCTACATCCCTGCCGGCCATTCCCTCCCCTACCCTGGACGACGCTGGGCCAATTGTGCGCCGCCCATGAGTCTCCCAGTCGCGGCCGGCTGCGACAGAGCCTAATGTGAGACCAATGCAGTCTTTTTAACAGTCGACACCCACATGTTGCAGTAACGACGGAATAACTCCAAGTCATTCATTAGGGTGTTTCCAGATGAGGCACCCTCAGGTGATCACTAAACTCCAGCCTGAACCTCTAATTCAGGACCTCTTCTCCACTTGACTCTCTGGCCCTCTCCACCTCTCCTTGGCCCCTATCTGACCCTCCTCTCCTCAGTAATGTTTGCACCATGTCCTAACCTGCTAATGAAAGGCACCTTTCAAACGGTCTCTGCTTTTTCTCACTCAAGGCATGCCATGTTTCCAAATGAGTTTCTTAAGCACTGCTTTTAAGTTTCTTAAACTGGGTAAACGTCTGCAGAGGTATTTCTTTTTTTTTTTAATCACATTTCCTTAGAAGGTGAGTGTCTGAATGTTTTTCAATAATGTGCAATCTTCACACATATAGGGAACAGTAATTTAGCAACTCTGAACAAGTGAACATTCATAAATTGATTTATCAGATGCTGATGGGACAAGTGCCAGCAAACCCTGGAGGTGTTTACAGTTGTTATGGTAACTCTGAACTCAAATCTAAAACTAACCAAATAAAATGTACCTCTGAAATGTCCCTCTGAAGTGTCCCTCTGAAAGGTTTCAGTAAGGTATCAGTCATACACAGGAGTACAGGTAGAACATACAGTGATATATCTTCCAATGACAGAACAAGTACAGAAAAAATCCTGCAAATGGTTAAATGTTGTCCTGCGTATGTCCCCTCACTATCTTAACCTTCCAAGGCATTATTGGAACTAATGTGGACGTCTCATCCACTTTCATTCCCACATAGTATTGAATGGGCATGCATGCTATGGAGGGAAACATTAGGAGTGCCATTATTGACCATCACTCACCCTTTCACATAGCATTCAATACTGAAAGGCAGCGTCCATTATTGACTATCAGTCACCCTTTCACATAACATACAATACTGTAAGGCAGGGTCCATTATTGACCATCACTCACCCTTTCACATAGCATTCAATACTGAAAGGCAGGTCTATTATGTGTAAGAGGCAGCAAGGTCAAACCCACTGGGCACACTACGTCATTTAAACATGCATAATTGGGTAATATTTGGTTGAGACGTTGATCAATGAGATTTCTACCTACATTCACCCACTCAAAAACTCAGCCAAATGTTAGTTGAATTTCCAGTGTGTTGTCACTATGCTTTCAACCATCTAAAAGCACAGCCACATTTTTCCAACGGAAAAACAATGTCTGATTTGGGGTTTAGTAGCCACAGCGCTTTCAACCATTTAAAAGCACAGCGAAGTTAAAATGGGAATTACAATGTCAGATATTTGGTTTATTTAATGTGTACAACAGATTCAAGTGATTTCCACAGGAGGCTGCTGAGGAGAGGACGGCTCATGATAATGGCTGGAACGGAGCAAATGGAATGGCATCAGACCATGTGTTTGATGTATTTGACATCATTCCACCATTAGCTCCAGCCGTTACCACGAGCCCGTCCTCCCCAATTAAGGTACCACCAGCCTCCTGTGGTTTGATATGCGCTTACTCTAACAGCGTTTCCCAAACCCGGTCCCCGGGACCACAAGGGGTGCATGCTTTGGTTTTTGCCCTAACACTACACAGCTGATTCAAATTATCCAAGCTTGATGATCAGTTGATTATTTGAATCAGCTGTGTAGTGCTAGGGCAAAAACCAAAACGTATACCCTTGGGGCTCGGGACCGGGTTTGGGAAAACCCTGATCTAATAGCAGAACCAAATGACCTGGATTGCAGTTGAGATTACATTAAAGGTACATGGTGCAAGTGATCAATGCCATTCGAGATTCTGCACAGATTATTACAGCAATTGTGAAGATCTCCACAGACCTGCGATGACCTATGCATGCTATCTCAATGACCTATGCACGCTTTATATGATTACATAAGAAGGAATTGATAGTTACAGTAACTTCAAAATGTGGCCATGGATGTGTTACTCATTTTAAAGTTGAATGTTACATTAGTTTGTAAAATAGCCTTAATTTCAGGCTATTTACTGTGTTACAAAAGTAATATTGAATTGTGTTTGGTTGACAATTCAACCAAGTATCAACATTTAAAGGAGACTGTGGATAGTTCCATCTGAGACACTGGCTTAATCCCATTCTTTAACTTTTTATTTTTGGTTGAGTTGGATACATGAATCCAACATATAATTTCTTAACTTGTCGACAAGTTATATACAAAAGTATGTTGTGGACACCCTTTCAAATGAGTGGATTCGGCTATTTCAGCCACACCCGTTGCTGACAGGTGTATAAAATCGAGCACACAGCCATGCAATCTCCATAGACAAACATTGGCAGTAGAATGGCCTTACTGAAGACCTCAGTGACTTTCAATGTGGCACCGTCATAGGATGCCACCTTTCCAACAAGTCAGTTCATCAAATTTCTGCCCTGCTAGTGCTGCCCTGATAAACTGTAAGTGCTGTTATTGTGAAGTGGAAACATCTAGGAGCAAGAACGGCTCAGCCGCGAAGTGGTAGGCCACACAAGCTCACAGAACAGGACCGCCAAGTGCTGAAGCGCTTAAAAATCATCTGTCTTCGGTTGCAACACTCACTACCGAGTTCCAAATTGCCACTGGAAGCAACGTCAGCACAATAACTGTTCGTCGGGAGCTTCATGAAATGGGTTTCCATGGCCGAGCAGCCACACACAAGCCTAAGATCACCATGTGCAATACCAAGCGTCGGCTGGAGTGGTGTAAAGCTCACCGTCATTGGAATCTGGAGCAGTGGAAACGCATTCTCTTGAGTGATGAATCACGCTTCACCATCTGGCAGTAAGACGGAAGACTCTGGGTTTGGCAGATGCCAGGAGAACGCTACCTGACCCAGTGCATCGTGCCAACTGTAAAGTTTGGTGGAGGAGGAATAATGGTCTGGGGCTGTTTTTCGTGGTTTGTGCTAGGGCCCTTAATTCCAGTGAAGGGAATTCTTAACGCTACAGCATACAATGACATTCTAGACTATTCTGTGCTTCCAACTTTGTGGCAACAGTTTGGGGAAGTCACTTTACTGTTTCAACATGACAATGACCCCGTGCACAAAGCAAGGTCCATACAGAAATGGTTTGTCGAGATCGGTGTGGAAGAACTTGACTGGCCTGCACAGAGCCCTAACCTCAACCCCATCGAACACCTTTGGGATGAATGGAAACAAGTTCCTGCAGCAATTTTCCAACATTTTGTGGAAAGCCTTCCCAGAAGAGTGGAGGCTGTTATAGCAGCAAAGGGGGGACCAACTCCATATTAATGCCCATGATTTTGGAATGAGATGTTCGAGCAGGTGTCCACATACTTTTGGTCATGTAGTGTATTTCAAAAGTAGCAATTGTTTGAATAAAAACATTCCAGTTTGTTTACAAATTAATAATTGATACGTTGGAGTCACGTCTCCATCTCAACCAAAAGTTATATAAGGAGGACTAAATCAAATCAAACTTTAAATAATCATTTGTGGACAAACTGGAATTATAGCCAGACTATGTCAGTGGCACAGATGGAACTATCGAAGCAGAAGATACATCTCCTTCAAATGTTGATATTTGGTTACGCTGACAACCAAACACAATTCAATATCACTAAATATCATTCCATTTGAAATCAACCAGAGCTTGAAACCCTAAAGGCCTAATGTCCTTTCTATTTTTTTATTCAGTCAATTGCTGTTGCTGACGTTGCAAATTATATGTAGGCCTCAATAGCATCATTGATGATATACAGTATGAGTGATAAAGTGTGGTCACATTTTCATTTTCTCTGTTAACCTTACCCTTTGGAATGACTTCGATAGCAACAGTGAATCTACTTCGTTTTTAAGTGGAGATCTCTCATCAATCATTCTCATGATAGCACATTCGTAATAGTCAGTAACAAATATCATAGCTAAGCAGGGCTGGGCTTGGTTAAAACCCTGGATAGGAGACCAAAGGGAAGCTGTAGATAGATCGACTCTCCAGTAGGAGGTGCTGCCCTATAGTTTTATTTCAAAAAGTAAATATAACGTTGAAAATCTGATGTTGTTTTTAAAGGTACAAATTCAACCTACTGTAAATTATACAAGGTTTGTCTGTTGAAATTTGGTTACCATGATGACATAATCCTGTGGTTTCACCCTCAAAACAATGTATTTTCCACGTAGATACCTATTGTCATCTTCACAGGATTTGAGCAATATGGCAATTCAGAGAGATCCGAAGATGCAGTGGCTTGTGAAAGTATTCACCCCCCTTGGCATTTTTCCTATTTTGTTGCCTTACAACCTGGAATTTAAATGGATTTTTTTGGGGTTTGTATCATTTGATTTACACAACATGCCTACCATTTTGAAGATGCAAAATATTTTTTATTGTGAAACTAACAAGAAATAAGACAAAAAAACGGAAAACTTGAGCGTGCGTAACTATTCACCCCCCCCAAAGTCAATACTTTGTAGAGCCACCTTTTGCAGCAATTACAGCTGCAAGTCTCTTGGGTTATGTCTCTATAAGCTTGGCACATCTAGCCACTGGGATTTTTTCCCATTCTTCATGGCAAAACTGATCCAGCTCCTTCAAGTTGGATGGGTTCCGCTGGTGTACAGCGATCTTTAAGTCATACCACAGATTCTCAATTGGATTGAGATCTGGGCTTTGACTAGGCCATTCCAAGACATTTAAATGTTTCCCCTTAAACCACTCGAGTGTTGCTCTATGCTTAGGGTCATTGTCCTGCTGGAAGGTGAACCTCCGTCCCAGTTTCAAATCTCTGGAAGACTAAAACAGGTTTCCCTCAATAATTTCCCTGTATCTAGCACCATCCATCCTTCCTTCAATTCTGACCAGTTTCCCAGTCTCTGCCAATGAAAAACATCCCCACAGCATGATGCTGCCACCACCATGCTTCACTGTGGGGATGGTGTTCTCGGGGTGATGAGAGGTGTTGGGTTTGCGCCAGACCTAGTGTTTTCCTTGATGGCCAAAAAGCTCAATTTTAGTCTCATCTGACCAGAGTACCTTCTTCCATATGCTTGGGGAGTCTCCCACATGCCTTTTGGCGAACACCAAACGTGTTTGCTTATTTTTATCTTTAAGCAATGGCTTTTTTCTGGCCACTCTTCTGTAAAGCCCAGTTCTGTGGAGTGTACGGCTTAAGGTGGTCCTATGGACAGATACTCCAATCTCTGCTGTGGAGCTTTGCAGCTCCTTCAGGGTTATCTTTGGTCTCTTTATTTTACATTTTAAGTCATTTAGCAGACGCTCTTATCCAGAGCAACTTACAGTTAGTGAATACATATTTTATATTTAAAAAAATTTATACTGGCCCCCCGTGGGAATCGAACCCACGGATGTAGCTCTATCAACTGAGCTACATCCCTGCCGGCCATTCCCTCCCCTACCCTGGGCCAATTGTGCGCCGCCCATGAGTCTCCCGGTCGCGGCCGGCTGCGACAGAGCCTGGATTCGAACCAGGATCTCTAGTGGCACAGTTAGCACTGCGATGCAGTGCCTTAGACCACTGCGCCACTCAGGAGATTACTCTTTGTTGCCTCTCTGATGAATGCCCTCCTTGCCTGGTCCGTGTGTTTTGGTGGGTGGCACTCTCTTGGCAGGTTTGTTGTGCTGCCATATTCTTGCCCCTTGCTTAGTGGTTTTGCAGACTCTGGGGCCTTTCAGAACAGGTGTATATATACTGAGATCATGTGACACTTAGATTGCACACAGGTGGACTTTATTTAACTAATTATATGACTTCTGAATTTAATTGGTTGCATCAGATCTTATTTAGGGGCTTCATAGCAAAGGGGGTGAATACATACAGTGGGGGAAAAAAGTATTTAGTCAGCCACCAATTGTGCAAGTTCTCCCACTTGAAAAGATGAGAGGCCTGTAATTTCCATCATAGGTACACGTCAACTATGACAGACAAATTGAGATTTTTTTTCTCCAGAAAATCACATTGTAGGATTTTTAATGAATTTATTTGCAAATTATGGAGGAAAATAAGTATTTTGTCACCTACAAACAAGCAAGATTTCTGGCTTTCACAGACCTGTAACAACTTCTTTAAGAGGCTCCTCTGTCCTCCACTCGTTACCTGTATTAATGGCACCTGTTTGAACTTGCTATCAGTATAAAAGACACCTGTCCACAACCTCAAACAGTCACACTCCAAACTCCACTATGGCCAAGACCAAAGAGCTGTCAAAGGACACCAGAAACAAAATTGTAGACCTGCACCAGGCTGGGAAGACTGAATCTGCAATAGGTAAGCAGCTTGGTTTGAAGAAATCAACTGTGGGAGCAATTATTGGGAAATGGAAGACATACAAGACCACTGATAATCTCCCTCGATCTGGGGCTCCACGCAAGATCTCACCCCGTGGGGTCAAAATTATCACAAGAACGGTGAGCAAAAATCCCAGAACCACACGGGTGGACCTAGTGAATGACCTGCAGAGAGCTGGGACCAAAGTAACAAAGCCTACCATCAGTAACACACTACGCCGCCAGGGACTCAAATCCTGCAGTGCCAGACGTGTCCCCCTGCTTAAGCCAGTACATGTCCAGGCCCGTCTGAAGTTTGCTAGAGTGCATTTTGATGATACAAAAGAGGATTGGGAGAATGTCAGATTAAACCAAAATATAACTTTTTGGTAAAAACTCAACTCGTCGTGTTTGGAGTACAAAGAATGCTGAGTTGCATCCAAAGAACACCATACCTACTGTGAAGCATGGGGTGGAAACATCATGCTTTGGGGCTGTTTTTTCTGCAAAGGGACCAGGACGACTGATCCGTGTAAAGGAAAGAATGAATGGGGCCATGTATCGTGAGATTTTGAGTGAAAACCTCCTTCCATCAGCAAGGGCATTGAAGATGAAACGTGGCTGGGTCTTTCAGCATGACAATGATCCCAAACACACCGCCCGGGCAACGAAGGAGTGGCTTCGTAAGAAGCATTTCAAGGTCCTGGAGTGGCCTAGCCAGTCTCCAGATCTCAACCCCATAGAAAATCTTTGGAGGGAGTTGAAAGTCTGTGTTGCCCAGCGACAGCCCCAAAACATCACTGCTCTAGAGGAGATCTGCATGGAGGAATGGGCCAAAATACCAGCAACAGTGTGTGAAAACCTTGTGAAGACTTACAGAAAACGTTTGACCTGTGTCATTGCCAACAAAGGGTATATAACAAAGTTTTGAAGAAACTTTTGTTATTGACCAAATACTTATTTTCCACCATAATTTGCAAATAAATTCATTAAAAATCCTACAATGTGATTTTCTGGATTTTTTTCCCTCATTTTGTCTCTCATAGTTGACGTGTACCTATGATGAATATTACAGGCCTCTCTCATCTTTTTAAGTGGGAGAACTTGCACAATTGGTGGCTGACTAAATACTTTTTTTCCCCACTGTATGCACGCACCACTTTTCCGTTATTAATTTTTTTGAATTTTTTGAAACAAGTTATTTTTTTCATTTCACTTCACCAATTTTGACTATTTTGTGTATGTCCATTAAATGAAATCCAAATAAAAATCTATTTAAATTACAGGTTGTAATGCAACAAAATAGGAAAAACACCAAGGGGGATGAATACTTTTGCAAGGCACTGTAAGCATCCTTGGACCTGTGGTGAATATTACTGCAATCATTCAGGGAAATTTTCAAAGAGAACTTCGCAAAGTGGTTAACGTCAATATCTCTGTGACCTAAAGACATATGTTAATCCTACTGCAAAAGAGGGATGTTTCAAATCCATGCAATTAATATGCGGGCAGTGTTTCAGTGAAGGTTACACATGATCTAAACCAAGAGAAGGCAATCAGCTGTAACTGCCAGACCATTTGTTTGTAAACACCGCCTCCATCATGAAACCTGTCAACAATGACATGTTAGATGTGATAAACATGCAGGCAATTAGTTTGTAAGCCTTGTTCTAGTAGAGCACAATATGAGAAGCCACGTCCTCTCCTTGTGTGTGTGTGTGTGTGTGTCACGAGAATTTATATTTCTATGAATAATTCCCAGAGGGTGTAAGGCTCTGGTTTAATCATGAATTAAACGAAGGTCCGCAACCAACAAGAATGATCTGTATGTTTTAATCATGGAGAGCTCTGGCGCCAAAAAACATACATACAGCTTTTATATCCATTGACACACAAAGGCACTTTGCTCCGCCCACCTTTAAACAGTTTCTTAGTCCCCTTCACCCTGGAATGCTTTCTCAGCAGTTTCTAACTCCTCCCCCTCAGTTAGTGGGTTGACACTACATTATAACTCTAACACCGTTCACACATTTATACTGTATTTGGGGTGAAATCCTTTAGTCATTATTCTTAAAATACAAATTAAATCTATCAGTGTGTGTGTGTGTGTTAAAACCCTGAGCCCTGTGTATGGGATCATGCTGGGGTGCGCCCGGGGCCCTGTGTATTGTAGCAGACATGATGTGTAACAGGTGTATGGGTGAGAGAGGGGGAGACGTCTACAGCTGTCCCTGCATGTACAGGTCATGTCCTACCCCATCTGCCTTCCCCACTACCCCCTGAGCCCCCGAGCCCCGACGTGTGTGTGTTAGGGAGAGTGGACTTGTGTATGTGGTGTGTTTGAGAGAGAAAGAGAGAAAGAGAGAGTGCCTAGTGTGTGTGTGTGTGTGTGTGTCTCGGAGACCAGACGTTGGTTCCCTCACACTCCAGCCAGGGCTCAGCACCTCTCCCTCTGCCCTCCAGCGTCCCACAATCCCCTTCCACTTGCCCCGTCCACCATCAATAGCCCACGGGCACACAAGGAGGTGGGACTCACACTGGCTCTGCCATATGTCCATTTAACAACTCACTGTCACGGCCCATAGTCCTGCTTCGGCCTGCAATAACAAGTCCCAAGTAAATCTCAGTGAAACAAATCTATTCAAAGAGAGTGTGAAATGTAATTCTTAGGGCAAATGTGTTGTGGAATTGATAGGTGTCCTATATTTGTAATGGGGAAATGTAATCGGCCCCTGACCGATTGAATTTGTTGAATGCCTGGCTGGTGCATTCAAGCAGGCCCTTATTTGTTCAAGTCTGAAGTCAAGTTACAGTCCATATAAAAACCTTTTCATACTGCCAAATGAATGACCTCGTACCCCTGCACATGGACTCAGTACTGGTACCCCGTGTATATAGCCAAGTTATCGTTAGTCATTGTGGATTTATTCCTCGTGTTATTATTTTTTCTTCTATATTTTCTCTCTGCATTGTTGGGAAGGGCCCGTCAGTAAGCATTTCAAGCATGTGAGAAATATAATTTGATTTAGTAAGATGTTATTGCTGGCGGTATGCCAAAGAGAGTCAGAATGATCTGTTTTAAGTGGATGCATCTTACTGGGTATATCAGCACTAAGTAGTCTTCATTGTCAAACACACACAGTAAATAAACTGAATAGTCATTTGTGATAGATCATGTTACACAAACCTCTCTCTTTTCATGACTGACTTGAGGAAATAAAAATAAGTTGAATAACTTTACTGCTTCCAATCTTGTCAAGCCTGTGTTTTCTAGCCTTTCACCACCAGGGTTTCTGACAAGATGTTGATTGACAGGTGGACCCCAGATTATCATATCCAGTCAAAGTGGACCCCATTAGCTCTGGGTGATGGAAAACAGAGAGGCTAATTGGTTCAATGCAACACAATGCCTTCTGGGTAATACCACATGGGCAACATGGGAGAGAAAATGAATCGGCTGATTTTTCCTCTGAATTAGATTTGCTCTGCTGTCAAAAAATTTGACTTATGAAAATGTTGATGAAATAAAGTTGTACGATCAGTGACTCAGTAGTTTTAGCCTTAAACGTCATCTGAGTGTTTTGTCTGTCTATCTGTTGTGAAAGCTATTCCACAGATTCAAAGCTGACATTGCTTCATGAATGTAAATGTATACACATTTGATGACATACTTCTGAGCACACAACATGACAAGAGAACATTTAATGAGTCTAGGGACTTAACAAAAATGGGACTGGGTACCCAAATACATCCACACATGTAATACATGTGTAATTGGGACCCGAAGGAGGAAGTACATCTCGTAGACAAGTTCACAATTCTAACACCCATAGACGTTTTGCCTGGAAAGTATAGCATGGACGGTTCTAATTTTTTAATATGTTATTACCTTAACTTTTGTCCATTAAAATGAGAGAAGTCACGTCATGTTTGGTAAAAAAAAAAAAAACTCATCCATTTGAAAGATAAATCGTCAAAGCAATGACGACAAGCAAAATGTGTATGGGCTTTAAAATGGACAGCTGTCCTAGCTGCACAACATGACCTCACTTCCTCTTTCTGCTCCCTACACCTATAATTGACTACTACGTGTCACATTTACCAAAGTAATGGTTAATGATCACACCAGCTACCACCGGTTAGTATATGACAGCGGTACTCAACTCTTACCCTACGAGGTTCGAAGCCTGCTGGTTTTCTGCTCTACCTGATCATTAATTGCACCCACCTGGTGTCCCAGGTCAAAATCAGTCCCTGATTAGAGGGGAACGATGAAAATATGCAGTGGAACTGGCTTCCAGGTCCAGAGTTGAGTTTGAGGGGTATATGACATACCCCATTCCAACCTGCATAATGGATAACCTGTTGAAATATGCACCTATAAAGCATTTCTAGATATACCTATTTTGCACTGCTAATGTCGTACAGCTCTTAAATACAGCTCCCCTTAACTAAAGAGTAACCTTGTCTCATAATATACACATGGGCCCTTAGACCTCGCTTGGCCTCGGATCATTACATTTTAGTCAATTAACAGACGCTCTTATCCAGAGCGACTTACAATTAGTGCATTTTTATTTATTCCCCCCCTTTTTTCCCTCCAATTTTCGTGATATCCAATTGGTAGTTACAGTCTTGTCCCATCGCTGCAACTCTCGTACGGACTCGGGAGGGGCGAAGTTCGAGAGCCATATTGCATTCATCTTAAGATAGCTAGGTGATGAGACAACCACACATCACAATCAGATCAGGTACATTTTCCCTCAAAGTATTTATCAGCAGCCTGCTAGTCTACGAGCTGTGGTGTTCTGTTGCGTAGCAGCCTGCTAGTCTACTGGCTGAGGTGTTCTGTTGCGTAGCAGCCTGCTAGTCTACTGGCTGTGGTGTTCTGTTGCGTAGCAGCCTGCTAATCCACTGGCTGTGGTGTTCTGTTGCGTAGCAGCATGCTAGTCTACTGGCTGAGGTGTTCTGTTGCGTAGCAGCATGCTAGTCTAGTGGCTGTGGTGTTCTGTTGCGTAGCAGCATGCTAGTCTACTGGCTGTGGTGTTCTGTTGCGTAGCAGCATGCTAGTCTACTGGCTGTGGTGTTCTGTTGCGTAGCAGCATGCTAGTCTACTGGCTGAGGTGTTCTGTTGCGTAGCAGCATGCTAGTCTAGTGGCTGTGGTGTTCTGTTGCGTAGCAGCATGCTAGTCTACTGGCTGTGGTGTTCTGTTGCGTAGCAGCATGCTAGTCTACTGGCTGTGGTGTTCTGTTGCGTAGCAGCCTGCTAGTCTACGAGCTGAGGTGTTCTGTTGCGTAGCAGCCTGCTAGTTTACTGGCTGTGGTGTTCTGTTGCGTAGCAGCATGCTAGTCTACTGGCTGTGGTGTTCTGTTGCGTAGCAGCATGCTAGTCTACGAGCTGAGGTGTTCTGTTGCGTAGCAGCCTGCTAGTCTACTGGCTGAGGTGTTCTGTTGCGTAGCAGCATGCTAATCTACTGGCTGTGGTGTTCTGTTGCGTAGCAGCCTGCTAATCTACTGGCTGTGGTGTTCTGTTGCGTAGCAGCATGCTAGTCTACTGGCTGTGGTGTTCTGTTGCGTAGCAGCATGCTAGTCTACTGGCTGTGGTGTTCTGTTGCGTAGCAGCATGCTAGTCTACTGGCTGTGGTGTTCTGTTGCGTAGCAGCCTGCTAATCTACTGGCTGTGGTGTTCTGTTGCGTAGCAGCATGCTAGTCTACTGGCTGTGGTGTTCTGTTGCGTAGCAGCCTGCTAGTCTACTGGCTGTGGTGTTCTGTTGCGTAGCAGCCTGCTAATCTACTGGCTGTGGTGTTCTGTTGCGTAGCAGCATGCTAGTCTACTGGCTGAGGTGTTCTGTTGCGTAGCAGCATGCTAGTCTACGAGCTGAGGTGTTCTGTTGCGTAGCAGCATGCTAGTCTACTGGCTGTGGTGTTCTGTTGCGTAGCAGCCTGCTAGTCTACTGGCTGTGGTGTTCTGTTGCGTAGCAGCCTGCTAGTCTACTGGCTGTGGTGTTCTGTTGCGTAGCAGCATGCTAGTCTAGTGGCTGTGGTGTTCTGTTGCGTAGCAGCATGCTAGTCTACTGGCTGTGGTGTTCTGTGTGCAGCATTCATGCTAGTTCATTACTGGCTCACCGGGCGAGCAGAATGTTGATGGATCTCCCCAGGACTCTCTCCACACGCCGTCTGCAGCACGCTGGGTAATGGCTGTTAGGCCTCTAAGTGCAGTCCCGCTCTCTAGCCTTATGAAGCTTAGTCAGAGAGAGAGAGGAGAAAGAGGAGAGAGGGGGGAGAGAGGAGAGAGGTTGTGTATGTGTGTTCGTAAGCACATGCATGTGTTATTGTGTGTGTGTGCATGTATTTACTGTATGTGTGTGAGAGAGAGAGAGAGAGAGAGAGAGAGAGAGAGGGAGGGAGTGTAAGAGAGAGGCTGCATGATAATGATGTATGAAACCTGCATCAGAGGTCATCTGTTTCAATAAAGCCCCGAGCCCCTCATCCGGCCGCATCCTGATGAACCAATAAAGGACTGGCGCTGGTTCACAGCTCCTACTCTCTCATTTCACAGCCACACAAGTAAATGGAGGGGAATAGCTCACACAAAGAGAGAGAGAGAGAGAGAGAGAGCGAGAGAGAGAGAGAGAGAGAGAGAGAGAGAGAGAGAGAGAGAGAGAGAGAGAGAGAGAGAGAGAGAGAGAGAGAGAGAGAGAGAGAGAGAGAGAGAAACTAAGGGAGGGAGAGAGAGAGAAACTACGGGAGGGAGAGAGAGAGAGAGAGAAACTAAGGGAGGGGGGAGAGAGAGAGAGAGAGAGAGAGAGAGAGAGAGAGAGAGAGAGAGAGAGAGAGAGAGAGAGAGAGAGAGAGAGAGAGAGAGAGAGAAACTAAGGGTGGGAGAAGATAAGCTTGCGCCAGATTTCTTATTAGCCTGAAGTGAAATAGGATGTGGAATAGATTTGCCAGGAAGAGGACTGTCCAGAGCTCCGCTGAGAGCTTCATTAGAGGAGATGAGTGGAGAGGGGGGGGTGTTATCATTTGCTTCCTCTGTACAGCTCATCCTAGCTGTGAGCTCCTGGAGGAAGGAGGAGGACAGACGAGAAAGGCCCTGGTTGGCTTTGTGCATGGATCCTGCTACAGCACTTCTATACAGTCATCTACGGTGGGAGTGACTTCACACATGGTTTCCATGGTTATTCTTGGCTCAGGCAGCTGTGTGTGCTTGTACCGTCAATGTATCCTTAATGGATATTTGGATATGGAACTGTGTAACCAGACAATGTTGTGGATGCACAAAGATATGCAGTTTGAGCATACAAAGGTACTGGAGGATGTTATGGTTTTCTTTATAAACACGTTTCTTTTAAACATGGTCATCTTATAAATGCAAAGATTTTCAGACCAGAAAAGACAGTCTTCTTTAAAAGGTCCTCTTTTAATCTCTGTGTATTGATTGTTGCCTACCAGACAAGCAGCCAAAGCAGATTAATAAACATTTGACCACCTTAGTGTGATAAAAGTGGCCCATGCTTAATTCCAAAAATGTTTTTTTGGAAAAGAAATCGATTCCGTGAACAACTATAATGACATGCTTGGTCATCTAGCTCTGTCCCAGCGTTGTAATTCCGGCCCAAACCAGCTTTTGTTACTGGCTCGTCTTTAAAACGCTGTAACAGGAAATTTAAGACAATGCAATGACTGCTCTGGGAGCAATTAACGCCATGGGTTAGTCCTGATTTATGACCTATTGCAACACACATGCCAGGACACACATAAGAACCCGTGGTGTGCATGTGCATGCACATACATGTATACATGCATGTACACACAGAAACACACAAACATGTACGCTACGCATGCACTTTTTCACAGACACACACACAAGACACAAGGCTTCTCACAATAATAAACAACATCCTTCCATCCTACTAGTAGACACAGTAGCGACATGTGACGTCTGTAGTGAATCATTACCGTACTGATATACACACAATCTACTGCTGCAGGTTGCCTTGTCTCAACAACATCATAGCTCAAGGCTGTTGACACATCTTTCATCTGTCACCCGGACATCTCAAATGAGACCTGGCTGTATCACATTCCTAAGCCAGTGATGTCATTGTCCCATTGATCCAGAGACAGGAAAACAGCCAGGCCAGAGTTTTCCATTATTCACCGGTTGGTGCTCTAAGGCCAGCCGACCACATCTCTCTACTCACTCACTCACTCACTCACTCACTGTATCCATAAATAAAAACCAACCCCCCTGGAGAAGTCAACTTCTTCTTACCTCAAGTGTTCTCACGATTCAGAGCACGAGCTGCAACGTCCTCCGTCCTGTCCTGTACTTCACCCACAAGCCCTGAGCTCTCTGAGCTTGGAGTCAGTCCTATTGTCTGAAGCCACCGTTTTGGGAAGCAGCCAAAGTGACTTTGGTTTTGGAGTAATTGGTAGAGATCAGAGCTCAGTGCCTCTTTAAAACGTAACACAGCATGCACGTGCACAAGTCACGGTCTGACATATCATAGATACACATCTAGCCTAATTAAAGATGCAATTAGGCTGATAATTTGAGTGTCTTCAGACTAAGCAATGCCTGGTTTTTTGGTTGTCTGTAATAGCCAATCGGATCAATGTGACTTACTTAAATAAACAATTTAGTTTATTCGTTCCTTTCAGTCATATGAATATGATATGCATGCCTATGAAATCTGCAGTAGCCTATTTATGATATAATTCCACTATATCGTTGTAGCTTCTGTTGTCCAGCTGCAGGCATGTACTGCACATATTGGTAGGTGTCTTGTAGAATAGATGCGGTCTGTTCCCCTGGTGTTTAAGATAGCTGCTGTCTGCAACTGACAGGCTCATTATGACCCACACTTATTCTCCACTCAAATTTCCCAAACAACAAGCCTAATAAGCAACACCATTAAGCCAACAGCCCAGTGGAGAGAAGAAGAAAAACAGGAAGAATAACATGCTAAATGCAAAATTGGCCATTTTTGGTATCCTCTGGAAAAAGGCACTTTCTCCTAATTGCACAGTATCAGCAGGAGACTGTCAAGTCAGATCCAATATGGAGATATCTGCTCTTAGAGACCATTGCCAGGGACAGAACAGTGGAGAAACATGAATTGTATGAATTATCCACTATTAGTGTTTCTACTCTGAATGTTCGGTCTACTCTGAATGTTCCACTATTAGTGTTTCTACTCTGAATGTTCAGTGGAGTGTTATGTTGCCTATCAGAATATGATGATAGGACAGAATCATATTCTGTTATGTTCAGGTTATTTATAATGCATTGTGGGGCTTTGTTGGCATTAGCTTTTATCGAGACCATAAAGACTAACATTATGGTTGTGTAGTAATACCATTATTATTCCTCTTGACCCTAAAGTATTGGAAAAACATGCAGCACGTAGTATTCTTGTCGCAAGACAAAATTATATCTGAATATCAACACTCCTACCATACAGTGTACATGTCAGTGCTCTAACCAATGGTCATCATTTCCGGTGTGTTGGGATATTGATTTCTTCTCCTGGTCATGTTGTGGACATAGTCATATAGCCATAAACACAGATTCATTCAATCCCAAACTGACCCAAGTAAAGGACCATCAAAGTCCAGATGAAAACTGTCAACAGTTAAGGACTATATATTGCTGCGATGGGCACTAGCAATGGTAATGAAATGATAGGTATGCATTTATACTATATTGTCTTGTTGAAGTGGAAACCTTACTTCAAAATATGTTTCTATCAGACCAGTGAAACCTCCAAGAAGGGAGGTAAGGAAGCAAGTCGTCTGGGAAGCCCAGGCTTCCCACGATTTGGAAGGATGGCCACGCGAGACTAGGAAGCAATTACAGAAGGAAAGAAATAAGGAAGGAATGAGAGCATCTTAATAGAACAGACCCTGATCTTACCGTTCAGCTTAGTGACCCTGACTCATCTTAATAGAACAGACCCTGATCTTCCCGTTCAGCTTAGTGACCCTGACTCATCTTAATAGAACAGACCCTGATCTTCCCGTTCAGCTTAGTGACCCTGACTCATCTTAATAGAACAGACCCTGATCTTCCCGTTCAGCTTAGTGACCCTGACTCATCTTAATAGAACATACCCTGATCTTCCCGTTCAGCTTAGTGACCCTGACTCATCTTAATAGAACATACCCTGATCTTCCCGTTCAGCTTAGTGACCCTGACTCATCTTAATAGAACAGACCCTGATTTTCCTGTTCAGCTTAGTGACCCTGACTCATCTTAATAGAACAGATCCTGATCTTCCTGTTCAGCTTAGTGACCCTGACTCATCTTAATAGAACAGACCCTGATCTTCCTGTTCAGCTTAGTGACCCTGACTCATGGCCTCCATGTTGTTGACCGACAGCTCAGTCAACATGGCTGACATGTTGGTTTACACTGCCGCGTCTCTGCCCTTCTCCTCCGGTCTGAGACAACACACTATGTCTCTCTACAGGGCTGAGAGAGAGAGAGAGAGAGAGAGAGAGAGAGAGAGAGAGAGAGAGAGAGAGAGAGAGAGAGAGAGAGAGAGAGAGAGAGAGAGAGAGAGAGAGAGAGAGAGAGAGAGAGAGAGAGAGAGAGAGAGAGAGAGAGAGAGAGAGAGAGAGAGAGAGAGAGAGAGAGAGAGAGAGAGAGAGGTCTGTTGTTATTAAGATCATATCTCATAGAAATCTATAGGAATCTGAGGAGTGGGAGGGAGGGAGACTGGCTATGTTTGCTTCCTATGAAACTCTGGCCCCATCCAGAAACCAGCCCAAGCCCCTAACCCCATAGACACTTGTGTAGATCCGAAAGGATTGGATAGCATAAAGATAAATGTAGCTCCATTCGGCGCCTAACTGAAACTCCCTCTCGAATACTGAATTACTGGTAGTTACCTTAAAGAATAAGTCATACAAAAGGAGGCTGGTTTACTTTTAGCCTGTAGGCTTCCAGGGTCGTTGCACACAGCAGATTTTCTTCCAGGCGGGGGTCGTACAGGTACGTATTCCACAAGTATCTAGGCCACAGGTTAGTCATGTCGCACAAGTCATGACCTTTCTCCTCACCAACTCAGTCTCTAGTGACATTCTCTGGCAGCTGCTCTTGATTAACTCAATCAGCTGCAGGTGTGAGCCATCTTCAATTGGAGGTGTGTGGAGCCATCGGCCAGGCATGTAATAGCCTTCACCCACCATGCCGGGGCCATAACAAATCATACTGTTACAAGAAAGCTTTACAACAAGTCATGTAACACTGTAGAGAGACTCGAGACATACTGACATGGCATGACAGCCATTTCCAAATCACCTAACAACTCTCACGACAGCTCATAACTTCTGCAATGTCACGCTTCATACTTTTGTAGGCTTTATGACTGGGAGTTCAAATAAAGTTTTCCTGTAAGCTGCAGAAAAGGAACCCCTGCCTCATCTCTGATTGTGTTCCTCAGAGTCAGCATGCTTTGTGATATCATTTTAATCTAAGTACTGCTTAAACTGCCATCAAAGGGAACTTCACGCTCCCTGTTCAAACTGCCAACGGGGATAATCCGCTCTTTTAAGCAGCGGGATTCTTTGGCCATGTTGGAGACATGGGATCCAAATAGACAATAGAAACTTCAAGGTGACATTGAAAACATAATGGGCCTATAAATCAGAGAGTTGGATTTCACACCGGATGTTTGTAGATGCTAGACAGTTAACATCGGGCTGAAGGGGAAACTGAACTAAGCTGAAGTGTATTGTATTGTCACCCCCTTGGTTGAGATGTATGGAGGATGGAACTTTGAACGTCTGCAGGAATTGTTTCCAGCAAAGTGCATGAACCTGTATAGCTCTCCCTTTCCTGTTGCTATACCCATACAAAGGCGAAAGAAACGCACCCCTATTTAGGCGAGGTGCTGGCTGACGGAGTAAAAACACTTGAAAAATTAAAGGAAAGCCGCACACTCTAGGAGCTCAGATGTTATAATTTAATATCCTAATAACCAACGTTTCGACAGACAAGCTGTCTTCATCAGGGTATAATGGATATACCCATACAGACATGCATACACAGTGCATGTACCTCTATAGCTCTCCCTTTCCTGTTGCTATACCCATAGAGACACGCCTTCACAGACAATGACAAAATACAGACTAAAGTGGTTCTATCAATAAACAAACAAACAAGTGAACCATTCTTTAGAGAGTGAGCAGTAGAGCTCTAATGAATTGGGTCTTTCATCTCAGAGACTCTGGTAGGTTGTTATTTCTGACTGTCACTCGTAGCTCGCGGCTGACACTTCAAGACGAGACGAGGGGGAGAGGAGAGAACTCACACTGATAAAGCCACTCCGACGAGCAGCCAGCAGGGGGTCTGTGAGTCTAGGCCTCTTCTGCGAGAGGGGGGTGAGTTTGGGAGGCAGAGCTGAGAAGTAAACAATATCTCTTAAAAACAACAACAACAACAACAGTCCCTTAATCAAGAAAGCTTTGTTAAGATGCAAAGACTAGCTTCTCGGTTTCCCTGACGAAGAAACGAGGCGATTAAAATGAAAATACATTATATGCACCATTACGCTAGCTAAATGACATGTTTAAACACCAGCCAAGATTTTGCAACATTATATAATTAGACATTATTAGTGTCATCATGAAATATGGGATAAAGCCACTGAAGCAAGGCAGATTAATTATGTGAAAGTGCACTGTACTGATACGAGGCTTAGGCTACTTGATTTTTTGTATTCCAATCCAAGGTTTGAATCCATCAGTTGTCTGCCTAATCCAAAACACAGGTTTGCATCATAGACTAACCTTAAAAGACAGAGACTAGAGGGAGGAAAGGGACAAAATGTGTTTTAGCAGTTGAAGGGTAGAATCATTAGTTGCTACATCCCTTTAGGAATTGTGCACCAATATAGATTTTCAAAAGCCTGTTATATTCAATGAAGTGCCCTTAAATATATATACAACATGGAGAATTCAATAAATCCGATTTTTTAAATATGAATAAAGACTTCATAAAAGTGCCAAAGTTCAGGATTTTGACACGTCCCTCCATGCGCCCTCTGTGACTTCAAGGAAGATTTTAACCCACTTATCCACACAATTTCGCCAAGTTTTCACCATCATTTTAAAGCCCTAGTTATTTTTTTTGCCTTTACAAAGTCATTTCTGAAGATTATTGGGTAACACGTCATCGCATGTGTAATTACACTGTAACAAGTATTGTAGTTAACTGTAACAACTCAGAGTTACAGTGTAATAACAACATGTAACTGGTAGTAATTGCGGTATGTTATTACAGAGGTGTAACAATGAATGCTTGTTACCATGCTTGTTACAATAGGCAGGTTTCCACTACATTCAACAACTTAGTGTTTCACTTCTTCTCGGCTGCATACAGTAACAACTGTCACACAGGTTGTGATCCCTCGTGGATGCGCTGGGTGTCTGAGACATTTTAGCCTACGCTCAATAGGCTCTAGTTACTTACCCTTGAATGTGCACTGTTCAAACTATACCTCCACTCAGTGTTGTTGCTAACACTTGCCCCCAAAACAAAGCGTGCCATCTGGGTTAACTTGGTTGAGCTGTTAAAAACAGATCAGTAGGTCAATCTCACTGACTGGGATCTAATATGGGTGGCATCCCCAGATGTGGGAAAATACACTATTTCAAAGCATAGTACATGTCATGTTTGCCTAAGTACAATGTAATTACTAGTTGTTGCACAGGATTTAGCCAGTATGAAAAACATTTATAGATAAGAGCGTCTGCTAAATGACAAAAAAATAAAAATAATGCTGTGTATCTTGAGGGGTACTTACTTGTAATTAATGTGTACTTACTGTATATAGTACATTACTCATCCTGGCAACCTGGCCCTCATTTTAAAGCTTCTGGAAGTTTCACAATGAGGTATAGAAATGTGGTGTACTGGAGTGTTTATCTTCCCACTTGGACGGTGCTTCCAGAAGCTGCAAAATGAAGGCCAGGTTGTCAGGATGGATAATATACTGTATCAGTACACATTAGTTACAAGTAAGATACACTTCATTTTAACTAGCCAAAACCTGTGTAACACCTAGTAATTACATTGTACTTAGACAAATACCGCATGTCCTATGCTCTGAAAGGGTTTTTCATCATCTGGGATAACCAAGTTAACACAGATGGTACACTTCATTTTGGTGGCAGGTGCTCTAAATAACACTGAGTGGAGATATATTTTCAACAGTGCACATTCATGGGTAAGTAATTAGAGCCTATTGAGCGTAATCTCTTGGACACCCAGAGCATCCACGACGGGTCACAACCTGTGACAGTTGTTACTGAATCGGATGCAGCTGAGAGGAAACATAACACTAAGTCTTCAGCTTTAATATTGCAGATAGATTGTAACTTCCATCAATATAATTGTCTGCATCACTTCCAATCCCCCATATGTTTTTTTTCTCTCACACAATATATATATATATATATATATATATATATATATACACAGTGGGGGAAAAAAGTATTTAGTCAGCCACCAATTGTGCAAGTTCTCCCACTTAAAAAGATGAGCGAGGCCTGTAATTTTCATCATAGGTACACGTCAACTATGACAGACAAATTGAGAAAAAAAATTCCAGAAAATCACATTGTAGGATTTTTTATGAATTTATTTGCAAATGATGGTGGAAAATAAGTATTTGGTCACCTACAAACAAGCAAGATTTCTGGCTCTCACAGACCTGTAACTTCTTCTTTAAGAGGCTCCTCTGTCCTCCACTCGTTACCTGTATTAATGACACCTGTTTGAACTTGTTATCAGTATAAAAGACACCTGTCCACAACCTCAAACAGTCACACTCCAAACTCCACTATGGCCAAGACCAAAGAGCTGTCAAAGGACACCAGAAACAAAATTGTAGACCTGCACCAGGCTGGGAAGACTGAATCTGCAATAGGTAAGCAGCTTGGTTTGAAGAAATCAACTGTGGGAGCAATTATTAGGAAATGGAAGACATACAAGACCACTGATAATCTCCCTCGATCTGGGGCTCCACGCAAGATCTCACCCCGTGGGGTCAAAATGATCACAAGAACGGTGAGCAAAAATCCCAGAACCACACGGGGGGACCTAGTGAATGACCTGCAGAGAGCTGGGACCAAAGTAACAAAGCCTACCATCAGTAACACACTACGCCGCCAGGGACTAAAATCCTGCAGTGCCAGACGTGTCCCCCTGCTTAAGCCAGTACATGTCCAGGCCCGTCTGAAGTTTGCTAGAGTGCATTTGGATGATCCAGAAGAGGATTGGGAGAATGTCATATGGTCAGATGAAACCAAAATATAACTTTTTGGTAAAAACTCAACTCGTCGTGTTTGGAGGACAAAGAATGCTGAGTTGCATCCAAAGAACACCATACCTACTGTGAAGAATGGGGGCGGAAACATCATGCTTTGGGGCTGTTTTTTCTGCAAAGGGACCAGGACGACTGATCCGTGTAAAGGAAAGAATGAATGGGGCCGTGTATCGTGAGATTTTTGAGTGAAAACCTCCTTTCATCAGCAAGGGCATTGAAGATGAAACGTGGCTGGGTCTTTCAGCATGACAATGATCCCAAACACACTGCCCGGGCAACGAAGGAGTGGCTTCGTAAGAAGCATTTCAAGGTCCTGGAGTGGCCTAGCCAGTCTCCAGATCACAACCCCATAGAAAATCTTTGGAGGGAGTGTTGCCCAGCGACAGCCCCAAAACATCACTGCTCTAGAGGAGATCTGCATGGAGGAATGGGCCAAAATACCAGCAACAGTGTGTGAAAACCTTGTGAAGACTTACAGAAAACGTTTGACCTGTGTCATTGCCAACAAAGGGTATATAACAAAGTATTGAGAAACTTTTGTTATTGACCAAATACTTATTTTCCACCATAATTTGCAAATAAATTCATTAAAAATCCTACAATGTGATTTTCTGGATTTTTTTTCCTCATTTTGTCTGTCATAGTTGACGTGTACCTATGATGAAAATTACAGGCCTCTCTCATCTTTTTAAGTGGGAGAACTTGCACAATTGGTGGCTGACTAAATACTTTTTTTCCCCACTGTATATATATATACACACAGTGGGGAGAACAAGTATTTGATACACTGCCGATTTTGCAGGTTTTCCTACTTACAAAGCATGTAGAGGTCTGTAATTTTTATCATAGGTTCACATTGTATGATTTTTAAGTAATTAATTTGCATTTTATTGCATGACATAAGTATTTCATACATCAGAAAAGCAGAACTTAATATTTTGTACAGAAACCTTTGTTTGCAATTACAGAGATCATACGTTTCCTGTAGGTCTTGACCAGGTTTGCAAACACTGCAGCAGTGATATTGGCCCACTCCTCCATACAGACCTTCTCCAAATCCTTCAGGTTTCGGGGCTGTCGCTGGGCAATACGGACTTTCAGCTCCCTCCAAAGATTTTCTATTGGGTTCAGGTCTGGAGACTGGCTAGGCCACTCCAGGACCTTGAGATGCTTCTTACGGAGCCACTCCTTAGTTTCCCTGGCTGTGTGTTTCGGGTCGTTGTCATGCTGGAAGACCCAGCCACGACCCATCTTCAATGCTCTTACTGAGGGAAGGAGGTTGTTGGACAAGATCTCGCGATACATGGTCCCATCCATCCTCCTCTCAATACGGTGCAGTCGTCCTGTCCCCTTTGCAGAAAAGCATCCCCAAAGAATGATGTTTCCACCTCCATGCTTCACGGTTGGGATGGTGTTCTTGGGGTTGTACTCATCCTTCTTCTTCCTCCAAACACGGCGAGTGGAGTTTAGACCAAAAAGCTCTATTTTTGTCTCATCAGACCACATGACCTTCTCCCATTCCTCCTCTGGATCATCCAGATGGTCATTGGCAAACTTCAGACGGGCCTGGACATGCGCTGGCTTGAGCAGGGGGACCTTGCGTGCGCTGCAGGATTTTAATCCATGACGGCGTAGTGTGTTACTAATGGTTTTCTTTGAGACTATGGTCCCAGCTCTCTTCAGGTCATTGACCAGGTCCTGCCGTGTAGTTCTGGGCTGATCCCTCACCTTCCTCATGATCATTGATGCCCCACGAGGTGAGATCTTGCATGGAGCCCCAGGCCGAGGGAGATTGACAGGTCTTTTGTGTTTCTTCCATTTGTGAATAATCGCACCAACTGTTGTCACCTTCTCACCAAGCTGCTTGGCGATGGTCTTGTAGCCCATTCCAGCCTTGTGTAGGTCTACAATCTTGTCCCTGACATCCTTGGAGAGCTCTTTGGTCTTGGCCACGGTGGAGAGTTTGGAATCTGATTGATTGATTGCTTCTGTGGACAGGTGTCTTTTATACAGGTAACAAGCTGAGATTAGGAGCACTCCCTTTAAGAGTGTGCTCCTAATCTCAGCTCGTTACCTGTATAAAAGACACCTGGGAGCCAGAAACCTTTCTGATTGAGAGGTGGTCAAATACATATTTCCCTCATTAAAATGCAAATCAATTTATAACATTTTTGACATGCGTTTTTCTGGATTTTTTGGTTGTTATTCTGTCTCTCACTGTTCAAATAAACCTACCATTAAAATTATAGACTGATAATTTCTTTGTCAGTGGGCAAACGTACAAAATCAGCAGGGGATTAAATACTTTTTTCCCTCACTGTATATACATATATGGATGAGCAATGACAGAGCGGCATGGACTAAGATACAGTAGAATATTATAGAATACAGTATATACATATGAGATGAGTAATGCAAGAAACAGTGGCTTGCGAAAGTATTCACCCCCCTTGGCATTGTTCCTATTTTGTTGCCTTACAACCTGGAATTAAAATGGATTTTGGGGGGGGGTTGTATAATTTGATTTACACAACATGCCTACCACTTTGAAAATGCAAAATATTTTTTTGGGTGAAACTAACAATAAATAAGACAAAAAAAACTGAAAACTTGAGCATGCATAACTATTCACCCCCCCCAAAGTCAATACTTTGTAGAGCCACCTTTTGCAGCAATTACAGCTGCAAGTCTCTTGGGGTATGTCTGTATAAGCTTGGCACATCTAGCCACTGGGAGTTTTGCCCATTCTTCAAGGCAAAACTGCTCCAGCTCCTTCAAGTTGGATGGGTTCTGCTGGTGTACAGCAATCTTTAAGTCATACCACAGATTCTCAATTGGATTGAGGTCTGGGCTTTGACTAGGCCATTCCAAGACATTTAAATGTTAAACCACTCGAGTGTTGCTTTAGCAGTATGCTTAGGGTCATTGTCCTGCTGGAAGGTGAACCTCCGTCCCAGTCTCAAATCTCTGGAAGACTGAAACAGGTTTCCCTCAAGAATTTCCCTGTATTTAGCGCCATCCATCATTCCTTCAATTCTGACCATTTTCCCAGGCCCTGCCGATGAAAAACATCCCCACAGCATGATGCTGCCACCACCATGCTTCACTGTGGGGATGGTGTTCTCGGGGTGATGAGAGGTGTTGGGTTTGCGCCAGACCTAGTGTTTTCCTTGATGGCCAAAAAGCTCAATTTTAGTCTCATCTGACCAGAGTATCTTCTTCCATATGTTTGGGGAGTCTCCCACATGCCTTTTGGCGAACACCAAACGTGTTTGCTTATTTTTTTCTTTAAGCAATGGCTTTTTTTCTGACCACTCTTCCATAAAGCCCAGCTCTGTGGAGTATACGGCTTAAAGTGGTCCTTTGCAGCTCCTTCAGGGTTATTTTTGGTCTCTTTGTTGCCTCTCTGATTATTGCCCTCCTTGCCTGGTCCGAGTTTTGGGGGCGACCCTCTCTTGGCAGGTTTGTTGTGGTGCCATATTCTTTCAATTTTTTAAATAATGGATTTAATGGTGCTCCGTGGGATGTTCAAAGTTTCTGAATATTTTTTATAACCCAACCCTGATCTGTACTTCTCCACAACCTGACCTGTTTGGAGAGCTCCTTGGCCTTCATGGTGCCGCTTGCTTGGTGGTGCCCCTTGCTTAGTGGTGTTACAGACTCTGGGGCCTTTCAGAACAGGTGTATATATACACTGAGATCATGTGACACTTAGATTGCACACAGGTGGACTATATTTAACTCATTATGTGACTTCTGAAGGTAATTGGTTGCACCAGATCTTATTTAGGGGTTTCATAGCGAAGGGGGTGAATACATATGCACGCACCACTTTTCCGTTCTTTATTTTTTAACAAGTTATTTTTAAATTTCACTTCAACAATTTGGACTATTTTGTGTATGTCCATTACATGAAATCCAAATAAAAATCCATTTAAATTACAGATTGTAATGCAACAAAATAGGAAAAACGCCAAGGGGGGTGAATACTTTTGCAAGGCACTGTAATAGGCGCGTATAGTATTTTTTTAATTTAACCTCTTGAGATGGGAAAACTTGTTTTTTATTAAGTTGAACATGTGCTCTTTATAACAGAATGTTCAAATTAGGTGAAATCAAACATTTCTTTTTTACCAAGTTACACATCTCAAAAGGCACCGAATTGGTGCAACAACCCAGTTGTTTCCCTTGGCTGAGGCTTTTGTAACGGTACTTCATGATTGACATGTGTCGATGTGTTCAGAGGGCCCTGGTTGGAGCCCAGGTTAGGGCAAGGAGAGGGAGAGTATACCATAAGGAGGTAGACTACTGTGAATGACTCATCATAAGACACGGGAAGAGGACAGAATATGCTGTATTCCACATAGAGAAAAATACGTTACCATCAAAATACTCATTTACACACAGAATATTGATTGAAGCCAAGAGATCCATTTTACGAGCCGACTGGTTGTGGTTCTTTACAGCACCACTGATCAACGTAGTCTTGGAGCGGAAGCAGCGTATCGTTGTAGTTCCTGATCATGACATGGTGTACAGTATTCCGCCATGGAATGTAAAGCTATTTAATCTAAGCAATAAACATGACCCATCATCATGGATCATATTGACTTTGGCAATATTACGACGACTACAGCCTTGGGATATTGATAATGTGGCACACCCTGATCTGTTTCACCTGTCTTGTGCTTGTCTCCACCCCCCTACCAGCTGTCTCCCATCTTCCCCCATTATCCCCTGTGTATTTATACCTGTGTTTTCTGTTTGTATGTTGCCAGTTCGTCTTGTCAAGTCGTCCCAGTGTGTTTTCCGTGTGAAACCTACGCTCTAGTTTTGTTTTCTAGTCTTCCCGTTTCCGACCTTTCTGCCTGCCCTGAGCCTGCCTGCCGTTCTGTCTCTTGTTGACTCTGCCTTGGATTACAAACCTCTGTCTGCCCTCTTGCCTGACCCTTTGTGATAATAAATATTCTGAGAACCGTACCATCCGCCTCCTGTGTCTGCATCTGGGTCATATCCTGAGTCGTGATATAATGTCCTTTGAGCTTTTGCGCTTGTAGCAATACATCTATTGGTACATGTTCATTGAAACTTTTCTCAAAGGCACTTTGGTAGAGATCAGCCAACGCTCTTGAATATTCCACAAGATATTACACACATCTACTCAATTTGATGTGTGTCAAATGAGCTTAAAAAGTTGTGTTGTACGCAGTCGTAAGTCACTGTCTTCAAACAGGTGTCATTACTCCTCTGCAACATTAATCCTGAACGCGACCCAGGTGTGTTACTGCTGGGTTGGAATAAAAGCCTGCACACCCTATAGTTCTTCAGGACCAAGGTTGTGGGCCACTGATAATCAATAGGTGTGAAAGTGCATCCTTCCAAACCAAATAGAGATGAAATATACGTATTTTCCATCTATAGCTCTTGAAGATTTCACCACCTTTCATTGGTTGAATGTGACAGCAAGTAAAGCTGTTGCCCATGATGTGTGAAACAAGCACACCCGGCTTAGCCTTTCCTCATCTGTTTTTTTTTAGCAGGCAGTAAACACAGTGCTGTGGTTGAAAGCTCATCTCAGGCAAGGTCATCAATCTCATTAAAGAGAACCCACGGGGTCCTGGGGCTCCAAACAGGCACAAAGTCACGCTCTGAAATGGACATCTCTCCACCCCAGACTTCAGCTTCAATTTGGGAGGTTTAGTTCATAAACCAGAGCTCTGGGCCTGGACCCAGGAAAAACACACCAAGGTATTATGTAATGCAACGAGGCAATCGCAGTAATCAGCAATTAAATCGGAATTATTAACAGAAACACAATTTAATCAGAACTTGGAGAGGTCGAACAGTTAGTCAGTGGAGTCTTTTATTTACTTGGAAATAGAATAGCTAAATCAGTCGCTTTGGAGAATAAACTTTGCCCGGGCCAACAGTTAAAGCCTGTTAGATTAAATCCATTCAAATTACGTGGTGGTGGGGGGTAGTTGGAACGAGGAGAGTTTATATGATGTAATGTGATAGATGGTCATCCATTATATCAGATGAAATAAGACAAGAGTACATTAAGCACAATAAGAATATCATTCAAAATTCAAGGGCTACAGAGGCCCTTGAAGCAACATTCATGGCTGCACACCAAACATTTTGGCCTGGGGGCAACAAAGCGAAGTGTAATGGTACAGGAAACACTGCATTCATACATTATAAACAGATAGCAGAGTCAAGCCACAACCCAACCACAGAGTCCAGCTAATCCCAGAGAAACCACATCCCTACGTGAGCTTCATATCAACTAGGGTTCTATTATACCTTCTTCCCGGTGATGATGTCCGATGACGTCCAGACAAGACAACAACTGGCTGCTTTAGTTTCTCTCCGAGAACCTCCAGACTGAAATCTGCAGTTCATTTTAGAGTTGGTAAGTGATGTGGTTTGATCATTATTATGATTTGTGGATCTATGAGTATTTGGTATAAATTCAGTCTGAAGGACGCAAACAGTGTGAGCAAAACAGAGATTGAATTATTTATACTTTTAATAGCCATATCAACCTCCCCCACCCTACACTCAACGATTCATACTGCAAGTGTGTGATACCCTTAGTAAATACATACAGTGAGGGAAAAAAGTATTTGATCCCCTGCTGATTTTGTACGTTTGCCCACTGACAAAGAAATGATCAGTCTATAATTTTAATGGTAGGTTTATTGGAACAGTGAGAGACAGAATAACAACAAAAAAATGTTATTCTGTAGAGGGAGCTGAAAATCTGTAGAGGGAGCTGAAGGTTCGAGTTGCCAAACGTCAGCCTCGAAACCTTAATGACTTGGAGAAGATCTGCAAAGAGGAGTGGGACAAAATCCCTCCTGAGATGTGTGCAAACCTGGTGGCCAACTACAAGAAACGTCTGACCTCTGTGATTGCCAACAAGGGTTTTGCCACCAAGTACTAAGTCATGTTTTGCAGTGGTCAAATACTTATTTCCCTCATTAAAATGCAAATCAATTTATAACATTTTTGACATGCATTTTTCTGGATTTTGTTGTTGTTATTCTGTCTCTCACTGTTCAAATAAACCTACCATTAAAATTATAGACTGATCATTTCTTTGTCAGTGGGCAAACGTACAAAATCAGCAGGGGATCAAATACTTTTTTCCCTCACTGTACATATGATTTACATTCATTACTGTTTTCCAATATCCATAAAGGTTTGGCATTTACAGTCCTTTACTGAGCCAGTCATTTACTATCTCTCCTAGTCGATCGAACAAGACAACATTCTCATTCCTCAGCCAGACAATTCCAAGTGTGGCATTTGTTAGGATTGGTGCTGTTGTCAGAAAAAGACATTGGTCTTAGACTGCAGTGTACTATAACTTCTTGACCAGATAAAAAACAGAGCAAATGCCAGTTGTCCTTGTGATAGGTAGTACTATTAATGCAGACATACACTGAGTGTACAAAACATTAAGAACAGCTTCCTAATATTGAGTTGCAGTTCTTGACACAAACCGGTGGGCCTGGCACCTACTACGAAACCCCATTCAAAAAGGCACTTAAATATTTTGTCTTGCCAATTCACACTGAATGGCATACATACACAATCCATGTCTCAAGGCTTTAAAAAAATCCTTCTTTAACCTGTCTCCTCCCCTTCATCTACACTGATTGAAGTGGATTTAACATGTGACATCAATAAGGGATCATAGCTTTCACCTGGATTTACCTGGTCAGTCTATATCATGGAAAGAGAAGGTGTCCTTAATGTTAGGTACACTTGGATAAAGTAATCCTTCTACCCCCCCCTTACCCCACCCCCAAAAATAAAAATAAATAAAACTATTGTAAAGTGGTTGTCCCACTGGCTATCATAAGGTGAATGCACCAATTTGTAAGTCGCTCTGGATAAGAGCGTCTGCTAAATGACGAAAATGTAAATGTAATGTAAAAATGTGTAGATACTGTGTGGTATACAGTCCTGATCCAACACTGCTCCCTGCTGGCAGGTCAAAACACTGCAGCAGCTGTGTAGGATAATGTCTCTGAGGTACGGTATAACGAATGCCAAAATAATTATAATGGAAACACTTGAGTAAATGAGAGATACAAAGGGGTTTTCTCGTTTGGGCAAAAGACCATCGATAAGTAGTTGAGGAGTGTGTCAATTAGTTAGTAGCAGAGAGGAAAATCTTTGTTAGTAGGCAAACGTACGTAAGAATGTCCTCCCCTCCTCGATAGCAACCTTTCATCAAGGATACTCGTGTATGCTATCGCGGAAGAGTTTTGAAATCTGCCACACCCCCTTTGAATTAGCTTTTGTTTTATCCGAGGAAAAAAACATGGACACGTTTAAAAACCAGATGCTACTTATTGTTTTATCTATAAAATGTTTGCACAACTAACTTAATTTACACATTTATTTTTTTGGGATCCACCCCTGTAAACGTCATTTGCCTAATGACGCGAGAGTGGAGAAGGACTGTCTAATTTCAAGCAAGCGCATTCCATCCACGTTCACTCTCCTCGATTATCTTTGACCTTTTTCAGAAGGAGCCGAGAGCGGATGGAGAGGACGAGGTGAGCAAATATAATTGATAAAAGGCCAATGTATAATGAAATCCGATGCTTCCACACCTGAGTTTATTAAGCAGTTAACATCCCATCAGGATTAGGGTCATGTTTTTAAAAATGCTGTCTATGCCCCATCCACAGGGCACAAGTGGTCACTGAATGGTTTGATGAGCTGTAAACCATATGCCATGGCCGTCTGTCACCGGGGCCCAGTTTTTCAAAAATTATCTGGATTTCTTCTATCGGATAGGATTAAATGCATAGACATAGAATGAATAGAACGTACAAATCATTGCTTAAATGGGGACTCTCGTTCTATTAATTATATTTCTATGCATTTAATCCTATCAAATAGCCGAAATCTGGATAGATAACATTTTTCACCAACATCAACAAAATGATGGAATTTCTTGTGGAAGAATGGTGTCGCATCCCTCCGATAGAGTTCCAGACACTTATAGAACCTACGCCAAGGTGCATTGCAGCCCCTATGTTGGTGTTTCCTTTATTTTGGCAGTTATCTGTATTTCACATGCACGTTCACAAACACGTACAGGAACGAGTTTTCTGCGTGCCACAACTGTTAGCCGCTGAGCTAAAGTCTAGGCCTTAGCTTGGGGAACTAAATCAAGTCTTTAGTCTTTGACAAGGCTACTCATCATGCTAGCATGGTGTACCCAACTGTGTTCCATTTAACTGAACACTACTGTGACTAAAATAAAGAGCACAACATTATCAATCACCTTCATGACTCTTTGGATTTTGCAACAATAAATACATCTATTCTGTCAACAAGGCAAACATCACAATTTCTAAACATCTTAAAATTCAACAATAGTAAAAAAAAGGCCCTTGATCAATCAAGCCATATTGTATAGGTATAAAACACTACAATCCTTCTTTCCCTCATCTCATTCATGATTGTCATATATTACTGAGGTTACTTAAAATGGAGGAATGTATATTTAGTGTAATTATAAATGACAATCCAGATGTGCCACTCTCACCAAGGCTAAATAAAAAAGCATGTGCTGCATTTGACACTGCATGTTAACAGATGGCACAGACATATAGAGAAAGTTGAACACAGGAAGTATCTGAAACGTACTGAAAAGAGATCATGTCAAGGCCTTTGATGATCAGGAAGTCAACTCATTACGACACCTCTGTCACTAGACTGGCTCACCTTGGTTAGTAAGACCATTGCCCACTCAGAGCAATACGGCTAAGAAGAAAGTGCAACATGAAGCACTTTGTAACAAGCTAAATCAAAAAGCTAGTGAACGCCTTGTGGCCTTTGACTAGAAATTATTGATGAAAACCAACACGGACAGAGACCGAGCGACATTCTGGGAGTGATGCACTACAGGCCTGTAGACTAGATAGGCTGAGTGACATTCTGGGAGTGATACACTACAGGCCTGTAGACTAGATAGGCTGAGTGACATTCTGGGAGTGATACACTACAGGCCTGGGGACTAGATAGGCTGAGTGACATTCTGGGAGTGATACACTACAGGCCTGTAGACTAGATAGGCTGAGTGACATTCTGGGAGTGATACACTACAGGCCTGTAGACTAGATAGGCTGAGTGACATTCTGGGAGTGATACACTACAGGCCTGTAGACTAGATAGGCTGAGTGACATTCTGGGAGTGATACACTACAGGCCTGTAGACTAGATAGGCTGAGTGACATTCTGGGAGTGATACACTACAGGCCTGGGGACTAGATAGGCTGAGTGATACACTACAGGCCTGGGGACTAGATAGGCTGAGTGATACACTACAGGCCTGGGGACTAGTTTAGTTCAGCTCTTGCTTCAACTTGCTCTTCTTGACTTTGGGCTTGGCTGCCAGAGGGGGCAGGGTGGTGGAGGGGTCTGACTCCTCTGGCTGGGGGGCTCGGGAGGGGTCGTCAGGCGAGGTGGGGGTGGTCTCCACATCAGGCTCCTCCTCCAAGGGCAGGGAGGGGGGCTTGGGCTGGCTGTGGGGGGACACTCCTGAGAGACAGGTGTTAGAAACTGAATTTTACTAAGTATACGCAGTGTTCTGTAATGAGTTAATTTTCTATTGGTGTTACACTTTGCAAGGAGCTCTCTGAGAGACGTGAGTCAAGTTAACAGTCTACTGACAAGATCATATTATTATGTTAACTTGACACGTCTCTCTGTCTCATCCATATAACCGAGCTAATTACCAGGAGTGTAATGGAGGGTAAACGCCTTTTTTATTTTAAGCGAGCGTTTACCCAACTATCACGTAAAATGCATAAAAATATATAAGGATGGTGTGATGTGTTACCTGTGGGGAGTGTGATGCTCTTGTTGTAGCTTGCGGCGGAGGACATGGCCTGCTCCAGGGCCTGGTTGGTGCCTAGGGGCTGCTGGGAGCTGCCAGGGGCTTTACTTGTGGCCCCCGCCGAGCGCTGCTTAGACTTGGGGTCTTTGACCGGCTTGGTCCACTCCAGGCTCTCTCCCACCTGCAAGGCAGCGGCCATCTTCTGAGCCATGTCCATCAGCTATGGAAACAAAATGGCGGTATTAGGAAACGTCAAGAAATTGAAGAGGCCATTTTTTTGCGATGTTATTAAGCCGGTGCAAGAATGTGGAACAATATACTGACCATACTGTATTACATTACATTCATCATATTAACATCAACGTCACGTTAATGCAACATTGGCAAACGTTTGTCTCTTCCATCAGTAGTTTGACCTCACAAGAGGCTGCTGAGGGGAGAACGGCTCATAATAAATGGCCGGAACGGAGCAAATGGAATGGCATCAAATCATGTGTTTCATGTATTTCATACCATTCCACCCATTCCACTCCAGTCAATACCATGAGCCTGTTCTCCCCAATTAAGGTGCCACCAACATCCTGTGTTTGACCTACATTGTATGTAGAGTATAGAGGAAGCTACTGGATTGTACCTCAGGGTCAAACTCAGTGTTGCTGTCCTTCAGTATGTTCACTTTCCTTTCCAACTCCTGGTACTGTTGCAGGGCTCCGTTCTTGTCCCCGTGGTTGTAGAGCAGAATGGCAAAGTTCAGGTTGACCAGAGGGTTGGACCTGGGAGGAACAAGGAGCCGGTGGAAACAGATCGACTCGATAAGTCATAGATAGGTAGATCAGTAATCAAAGGTAGAGTCAGCGATGTATGAAGTAAACAGCACTATTGGGTTGATGTCTGCAACAACTAAGAGCATTAAAGCGAGAGGTACTCTGTGGTCACAGGAGGCTGCTGAAGGGAGAACAGCTTATAATAATGGCTGGAACGGCACAAATGGAATGGCATTAAACACCTGGAAACCATGTGATTGATGTATTTGATACCGTTCTCCCCAATTAAGGTCCCACCAACCTCCTGTGTCTGTGATACTCTGTATATGAGCACATCATCTTGCATCGCACCTACACTGAGTGTACGAAACATTAAGAACACCTTCCTAATATCAGGTTGCAATTGTATCAAGGCTTAAAAATCATTCTTTAACCTGTCTCCTCCCCTTCATCTAAACTGATTGAAGTGGATTTAACAGGTGACATCAATAAGGGATCATAGCTTTCACCTGGTTAGTCATGGAAAGAGCAGGTGTTCTTAATGTTTTGTACACTCAGTGTATAAGCAACATCTGCAGTGCTGCTCGTGGCGATGTCATATCTCTGAGTCTCATTTTAAATTAATTTAATTCAAACACAACTTGAACTTCGTAGATTGACTCAGGACATAAGTTCAAACTGAATGGAAGTTCGATTGGGAGCAACTTACTGGTCTAAAGCCACAGCTTGTTCATAGGATCTCCTGGCATTGTCCACGTCCTCCAGATTGGTCAGTGCAACTGAAAGAGGAGAGTGGTCAGTTCAGTGGTAACTACAACAACTAAACCTATACAAAAAATATAAACCTGTAAACATCCATAAACACATGAATATAAACAGATCCCATTACATGAACATTATTCCAGCGTAAATATAAGGGAATGCCGATGTGATACCTTGAACCAAGTATGTAAGGTGGAAGTGGCACATAAAGCCAATCCAGATGGGAGCAGGCCAGGCCAGGCTAGCATGACCTGCTAGTAGCATGTAGAGTTCTCCCAGGCCAGGCTAGCATGACCTGCTAGCAGCATGTAGAGTTCTCCCAGGCCAGGCTAGCATGACCTGCTAGTAGCATGTAGAGTTCTCCCAGGCCAGGCTAGTGTTACCTGCTAGCAGCATGTAGAGTTCTCCCAGGCCAGGCTAGCATGACCTGCTAGCAGCATGTAGAGTTCTCCCAGGCCAGGCTAGCATGACCTGCTAGCAGCATGTAGAGTTCTCCCAGGCCAGGCTAGTGTTACCTGCTAGTAGCATGTAGAGTTCTCCCAGGCCAGGCTAGTGTTACCTGCTAGTAGCATGTAGAGTTCTCCCAGGCCAGGCTAGTGTTACCTGCTAGTAGCATGTAGAGTTCTCCCAGGCCAGGCTAGTGTTACCTGCTAGCAGCATGTAGAGTTCTCCCAGGCCAGGCTAGTGTTACCTGCTAGCAGCATGTAGAGTTCTCCCAGGCCAGGCTAGCGTTACCTGCTAGTAGCATGTAGAGTTCTCCCAGGCCAGGCTAGCGTTACCTGCTAGTAGCATGTAGAGTTCTCCCAGGCCAGGCTAGCGTTACCTGCTAGTAGCATGTAGAGTTCTCCCAGGCCAGGCTAGCGTTACCTGCTAGTAGCATGTAGAGTTCTCCCAGGCCAGGCTAGCGTTACCTGCTAGTAGCATGTAGAGTTCTCCCAGGCCAGGCTAGCGTTACCTGCTAGTAGCATGTAGAGTTCTCCCAGGCCAGGCTAGCGTTACCTGCTAGCAGCATGTAGAGTTCTCCCAGGCCAGGCTAGTGTTACCTGCTAGTAGCATGTAGAGTTCTCCCAGGCCAGGCTAGCGTTACCTGCTAGTAGCATGTAGAGTTCTCCCAGGCCAGGCTAGCGTTACCTGCTAGTAGCATGTAGAGTTCTCCCAGGCCAGGCTAGCGTTACCTGCTAGTAGCATGTAGAGTTCTCCTAGGCCAGGCTAGTGTTACCTGCTAGCAGCATGTAGAGTTCTCCCAGGCGGGGCTGCAGGTTGGTGGCAGCACTGAGGAAGAGGAAGGCAGAGGCATACTGCTGCATGGTGAGGTGCACCAGGCCCAGGTTGTACAGCACCTTCCAGTCAAACGGAGACAGGTAGTGGGCCCGCTTCAGACAGCTGATGGCCTGGTTCACACAGAAAGGAAACCGGAACGGAGAGGGGTTTAACATGGCTAGACAACAAAACAACAACTGTCCTTAAAATGGCATTTGAGGTGTGTACTGTAGTCTTAGTATGCCCCCTTTGATGCCATGGAAAGATATGACAATCTGTCACATGACATACATCGGTCCTTGACGCCATCTTATATGTACAGTATGTGAAATATGAGAATACTCACTGCTACATATTTCTTCTTGCCGAAGAAGCACATGCCGATGTTGTTCCAGAGCGGGGGGCTCTCGGGGACCATGCATGCTGCCACGCGGTACTTGTTCATGGCCACATCAAAGTCCCCATGGGTCTGCATCATACTGCCTGCTGCCAGGATGGCCTAGCAGGGACGCATACACATAACTGACATACTGTACATCAGGGATCATCAACTAGATTCAGACGCAGGGATCATCAACTAGATTCAGCCGCAGGGATCATCAACTAGATTCAGCCGCAGGGATCATCAACTAGATTCAGCCGCAGGGATCATCAACTAGATTCAGCCGCAGGGATCATCAACTAGATTCAGCCGCAGGGATCATCAACTAGATTCAGCCGCAGGGATCATCAACTAGATTCAGACGCAGGGATCATCAACTAGATTCAGCCGCAGGGATCATCAACTAGATTCAGCCGCAGGGATCATCAACTAGATTCAGACGCAGGGATCATCAACTAGATTCAGACGCAGGGATCATCAACTAGATTCAGCTGCAGGGATCATCAACTAGATTCAGCTGCAGGGATCATCAACTAGATTCAGCCGCAGGGATCATCAACTAGATTCAGCTGCAGGGATCATCAACTAGATTCAGCCGCAGGGATCATCAACTAGATTCAGCTGCAGGGATCATCAACTAGATTCAGCCGCAGGGATCATCAACTAGATTCAGCTGCAGGGATCATCAACTAGATTCAGCTGCAGGCCCATTTCTTCTTGAGTGGATAGTCAGGGAGCCGGAACATAATTACAAATAATTTGTAGACTGCAAATTGACCGCAAGAAGCTCAAACAGATATAATATCTGACTAAAACATAATCATTTCAAACCTTGCTTACATTTGTATACAATCACATATATCTCTCTATTATGCTTGGAAATACTTTGGAACATATTTCCAAAATTAAAATCACTTGGAGCTGATTTGCTGGTGTTTTTAGTCTTTTATGTCCAACAATAAAATAAAATAAATATATAAGTTTGAGAAACAGACGCCTCACAGGTCCTCAACTGGCAGCTTCATGAAATAGTACCGGGTACTGTTTCTCAAACTAGACACTCTAATGTATTTGTCCTCTTGCTCAGTTGTGCACCAGGGCCTGCCACTCCTCTTTTATATTCTGGTTAGAGCCAGTTTGGGCTGTTCTGTGAAGGGAGTAGTACACAGCGTTGTACGAGATCTTCAGTTTCTTGGCAATTTCTTACATGGAATAGCCTTCATTTCTCAGAACAAGAATAGACTGATGAGTTTCAGAAGAAAGTTATTTGTTTCTGGCCATTTTGATCCTGTAATCGAACCCACAATTGCTGATGCTCCAGATACTCAACTAGTCTCAAGAAGGCCAGTTTTATTGCTTCTTTAATCAGCACAACAATTTTCAGCTGTGCTAACATAATTGCAAAAGGGTTTTCTAATGATCAATTAGCCTTTTAAAATGATAAACTTGGATTAGCAAACACAACGTGCCATTGGAACACAGGACTGATGGTTGCTGATAATGGGCCTCTGTACGCCTGTGTAGATATTCCATTAAAAATCAGCCGTTTCCAGCTACAATATAGCCATTTACAACATTAACAATGTCTCCACTGTATTTCTGATCAATTTGATGTTCTTTTAATGGACACAAATTGTTTTTCTTTCAAAAACAAGGACATTTCTAAGTGACCCCAAACTTTTGAACGGTAGTGTATATACAGTGGGGTGAACAAGTATTTGATACACTGCCGATTTTGCAGGTTTTCCTACTTACAAAGCATGTAGAGGTCTGTAATTTTTTACCATAGGTACACTTCAACTGTGAGAGACGGAATCTAAAACAAAAATCCAGAAAATCACATTGTATGATTTTTAAGTAATTAATTTGCATTTTATTGCATGACATAAGTATTTGATACATCAGAAAAGCAGAACTTAATATTTGGTACAGAAACCTTTGTTTGCAATTACAGAGATCATACGTTTCCTGTAGGTCTTGACCAGGTTTGCACACACTGCAGCAGGGATAAGTATTTGATACATCAGAAAAGCAGAACTTAATATTTGGTACAGAAACCTTTGTTTGCAATTACAGAGATCATACGTTTCCTGTAGGTCTTGACCAGGTTTGCACACACTGCAGCAGGGATTTTGGCCCACTCCTCCATACAGACCTTCTCCAGATCCTTCAGGTTTCGGGGCTGTCGCTGGGCAATACGGACTTTCAGCTCCCTCCAAAGACTTTCTATTGGGTTCAGGTCTGGAGACTGGCTAGGCCACTCCAGGACCTTGAGATGCTTCTTACGGAGCCACTCCTTAGTTGCCCTGGCTGTGTGTTTTGGGTCGTTGTCATGCTGGAAGACCCAGCCACAACCCATCTTCAATGCTCTTACTGAGGGAAGGAGGTTGTTGGCCAAGATCTCGCGATACATGGCCCCATCCATCTTCCCCTCAATACGGTGCAGTCATCCTGTCCGCTTTGCAGAAAAGCATCCCCAAAGAATGATGTTTCCACCTCCATGCTTCACGGTTGGGATGGTGTTCTTGGGGTTGTACTCATCCTTCTTCTTCCTCCAAACATGGCGAGTGGAGTTTAGACCAAAAAGCTATATTTTTGTCTCATCAGACTACATGACCTTCTCCCATTCCTCCTCTGGATCATCCAGATGGTCATTGGCAAACTTCAGACTGGCCTGGACATGCGCTGGCTTGAGCAGGGGTACCTTGCGTGCGCTGCAGGATTTTAATCCATGACGGCGTAGTGTGTTACTAATGGTTTTCTTTGAGACTGTGGTCCCAGCTCTCTTCAGGTCATTGACCAGGTCCTGCCGTGTAGTTCTGGGCTGATCCCTCACCTTCCTCATGATCATTGATGCCCCACGAGGTGAGATCTTGCATGGAGCCCCAGACCGAGGGTGATTGACCGTCATCTTGAACTTCTTCCATTTTCTAATAAGTTCCAATTTCTAACAGTTGTTGCCTTCTCACCAAGCTGCTTGCCTATTGTCCTGTAGCCCATCCCAGCCTTGTGCAGGTCTAGCATGACCTGATGTCCTTACACAGCTCTCTGGTCTTGGCCATTGTGGAGAGGTTGGAGTCTGTTTGATTGAGTGTGTGGACAGGTGTCTTTTATACAGGTAACAGGTTCAAACAGGTGCAGTTAATACAGGTAATGAGTGGAGAACAGGAGGGCTTCTTAAAGAAAAACTAACAGGTCTGTGAGAGCCAGAATTCTTACTGGTTGGTAGGTGATCAAATACTTATGTCATGCAATAAAATGCAAATGAATTACTTAAAAATCATACAATGTGATTTTCTGGATTTTTGTTTTAGATTCTGTCTCTCACAGTTGAAGTGTACCTATGATAAAAATTACAGACCTCTACATGCTTTGTAAGTAGGAAAACCTGCAAAATCGGCAGTGTATCAAATACTTGTTCTCCCCACTGTATATATTTATTTTATTTATTTTTTTTGCTCAGAAAACTTGGGTGGCCAAATAAAATAGATTTGGCCTGCGGGTCGCCAGTTGGGGAACCCTACTGCACATTATAAACATACAGTACAGCAGACCCAATGTTGCAGTACATGTATCAGGTGTTTATAAAAAGTGAAACAAGCTCATAATATGGTGGCCACTTACCTTATAGTTATTAGGGTCGTAAGTAAGTGCATTCCCGAGATGTTCAAATGCTTTTTGGTATTTTCCCAGCTGTGGAAGATTACCAACAATCAGTGACAACAAATATCACCATTCTGGAAAAACGTCATTACATTTTTTTGGGGGACACAACATAATATACTAACCCATTTCCTAATAAAAAAACATTCCACTCTTAAGAGTGTGTTCAGAGTTGATTTCAGACCCACCTGCAGATACAGGAGCCCCAGAGTGGTCAGCAACTCTGCATTCTCTGGAGAGAAACTACACAGAGGGAAAGACACCTCTAATTTCACCATTACGCATGGAATTACACATAATAATATCTATCTACACTTAGTCTCATGCAAATAGAAGAACGGATCTTGTAATTTGCTGATTATTTAATGGGTTCGATTCAGCATAATTGCAGAGTATTAATTATGACTGGGGGGAAGAAAACACTTAAAGAAAGCCTTGTGAGGGGAGGAGGAGAGACGAGAGGCTGAGGTTGAATCAAGGTTCACAATGGTAAGTCTAATTAAAAGCAAGCCGAGTAGCTGGGCGACTTGATTAATTCATTTACCCAATAGGCAGTAGTAATAATGAGCACGGCAACGCGGGACACATGTATACACTGACTTTTGTCATTACCTTATTTCCTCCGCTGCCCTGGATAGGACGATTCTTTAATGGATATTGGGGCTGTGATCCTATATCCATACTAATATCCATACTGACATACCACTTACTCATACTAGAATACCATTTGCCAGTATGGACACACACACACACACAAATGTATTGCTTCGTTCTAAGTAATATGCTGGTGAGGATATTGAAACAGAGATTTGGACTTGTACAGTACGTTGAACAAGGCCATGGGTGGCCTTCAGTCAGAGATGATAAGTGAGTCTGATTCAGTTGTTTAGATGATTGAAATCAACCATTTTAGAGCAGACATTTTTAAACTAGTGTGATTACAACCAGGAACAGATCCCAATGTTTAAAGCACAGCATGTTTTTTCTTAGTCTTAAGGGATTTTTTACTAACCTTTTATTCCATCTTAAATGAACATCATCATTAATAGCTATGTAGGGGAAAATTACCCTTCTGCTGCATAATCATTACTGTGAAAAGGTTGTCTAAAACTCGTCTATATTATCATTGCTCTATTATTAAAAAACTATTCACTAATGAAGGCTTTAGTGCTGCATGTTTTTTAAATAATGGAAGTTCAGTGAAAGTTGTTCCTCTAGTATTAAAAACGAACACATTTAGGTATTTTAATAACAAAGCAACCTTTCAACAAACCTACATTTTCTTCCATGAGGATGAACTTCTTTTAAACTTAATTACAGTGAATGTTCTCTCTAAATGTCACCTATTCACAATCCTATAATAAACAAATGTCCCATAGGAGATTTTCTAGAGCATATTAGAAGTAGTGCAAAGTTTCCCAACTTTTAGAACCGTTTTTTAAACGTTTAAAACGTTTTAGAACAGTCTCTACATCCAAACTTACTCAACTGCACTCTTGTACACTTCGATGGCTTTGTCCGTGTCTCCCGCCAACAAGTGGACCTTTCCCAGTGTCATGAATGTCCTGTCGTGTTTTTTCAACTGCAAGGCTGCATTCAACTGCTCTTCAGACTGGAAAACAACAGATATCTCTACTCTATCATCCACCGTCAAATACTTGAACACTGGCTGAGGTGCCATTTCATTCAGAAATGTGTATTAAAATAACCATTTAGTCGAATTACTTCCTTATGAACAGTGTGTCAAAATCCAGCTCATACTCACATTTTGGAAGTCTTTTATGAAGGAATAGCATACACCCAGATTATGGTTGATCTCCTGGAGTGAGAAAAATATCAGAGTGGCTATATGGAGCTACAAAACAAATAAAAATGGCTGAATATGCATATAGTTCATTGTTCCACACTTAACCCCTATAGCTGAGAAGCAGTGTGTAAATCCAGGAAGAGCAATGCTGATTGATAAATCTTAAGTTGCCAATGGTTACAGGTACAGGCCAAAAATAAGGAGAGGAAACCACAATCTTTTCTCTTACCCAGTCTTTCTCATTGAGCTTCCCGGCTTCATGATAAACCTCAATGGCTGCCTTGTGTTTCCCAAGCAGAAAACTGAAAAAATATATACATAAACAACTATAAAAATGGACGTACAAGCACAGAGTAACCCTAAATCCAACATCTCCTAAATCAGCCAATGCCCGGTGTGTATTCTGCCGCAAAATGGTAGACGCGCATCACCAAGGCGGATGCCAAACATAGTTCCCATCCCTAATACCATACAAACTACCTTGATCTCGTAAGGAACCCTGCACAACAAAATCTGATATCATTATTATATTCTGTATGACCTGTTCCTGCCTGTTGAGTGCTATGATCAAAAGCAGTGTCTAGCCCAGGCAGGCTCAGTGCTCAGGCAGGGTACTCTCTACTCACAGCGATCGGGCTACTTGTTTGAGGTTGTCGGAGCTGGTGGGATTGAGGATGGCACAGCTCTGGAACAACTCCAGGGACGGCTGGATCTGCCCCTCCAGACGCAAGATTAGTGCTTCATAGCAAGAAAATAGGCTTTTACATTAGCATGAAAAGGAGTTAAACCAACACATTAAAATCTAAGGCGCAGTAGGGGGTAGAAGCCTGTTTGTTGGGAGGAAATTGTGCATCTAAAGCTTGGTTTTGAGTGGAATAGACTAGAGCTCTGTTGTGGTTGGGATAAACCGTTTGAACGTGATGAACACACGATGAGGGATGTGGAACGTAATGTAGTATGGCTTCTTACCTTGTACGTATATGGCATATTCACACATTCCCTGGGTTTCCTGTAGCTGGTCTTTGATCATTGCCTTTGGGGAAACAACAAACATGATCTCCGCTCCTGGAGCAAACTGATGTTACAAGAATATTGCAAGAACTGAATATCGACTGTATTTCCTAAGTTGGTAGTCTCTCCCACAGCCGATATCTCCAACATACTGGGGTGGAGTGCCATGAGTCTGGCAGGGAAGACTAATACATTGGCTACACTCAGTTTTGGGATTGACAGATAAAGCATTCCTATGCCAACTAAGACGGACATACAGGTAACTGGCAAAAGAATGTAAAACATTTGATTTTAAAGTGTCTTAATAGGGTGTTGGGCCACCATGAGCCAGAACAGCTTAAATACACCTTGGCATAGATTCTACAAGTGTCTGGAACTCTATTGGAGGGATGCGACACCATTCTTCCACAAGAAATTCCATAATTTGGTGTTTTGTTGATGGTGGTGGAAAACGCTGTCTCAGGCGCCGCCTCAGAATCTCCAATAAGTGTTCAATTGGGTTGAGATCTGGTGACTGAGACGGCAATGGCATATGGTTTACATAGTTTTCATGCTCATCAAACCATTCAGTGACCACTCGTGCCCCTGTGGATGGGGCCATTGTCATCCTATGGGGGCATAGCCATGGTAGCCAAAATAATGGCCTGCCCAGCATTTCTATACATGACCCTAATCATGATGGGATGTTAATTGCTTAATTAACTCAGAAACCACACCTGGGTGGAAGCAACTGCTTTTTAAATATACTTTGTATCCCTCATTTACTCAAGTGTTTCCTTTATTTTGGCAGTTACCGGTAGTAACCCGACATTCTTCTTTATAACAGCTGTTGTTACAAAACTGTACTTCGGAGATTGTGCAGTGGATTCATATTTATTTAACCATGCATGCAGGGTAGGAGAAAATAGCATGCCCTAGTAGCATTTTCAAATGTACAGACGGAACACAGCTTGAAACAGATGATTACATCACTATCTTCTCAGCAGTCCCTTTTCAGTAGAAGACATTAAGACAAAGGGAGGGGGAGGGAGCCCTTGATGCCTTCATTCATTATCTGCATGCTGTCTAGGCTAACAGAAAGGTCAGTGTAACACCAATGCACATTAAACAAGGGGGAAATGAATGACAGTCAGGGACTGGACCGGACCACCGGCAGAGACAGCGGGGGGGTGGCATACCTTGCAGGTCTCATAGTCTTTGCGGATGTAGTGCAGGTGGATGAGCCAGTTCCTCCTCTCCAGAATGGGAAGTTCCGGAGCTGAGGAGGAGAGGCAGAGTAGACATTCAGGGGTGATGAGGAGACGGCATATTGGCCCGATACCAAACAAACCCCTCCACCCTTTCTCATTATAGGCCCTTGTTGACCCGCGCTGATAAGAATAGATTTAATAGAACAATCCACGACGCGGTCAGAAATGAATGCATCGAGTACAGCAAAACGGTCTCATTCTTACCTCTCAGAACAACTGAAGCTGACATTACTGTATATGAGTTGAGTCATGCTGCCATGTAATGTTATACTATCTCAAATCAAAGTTGATTGGTCGCATACACAGATTTGCAGATGTTATCGCAGGTGCAGTGAAATGCTTGTGTTTCTAGCTCCAACAGCGCAGTAATAATACCTAGCGATACAAAACAATACACAATAATCCCAAAAAGTAAAAAGAAAGAAATCAAGAAATATCAATAAGAAATGCAATTAAATTAAGAAATATCTATAGCATTTTCAATGATAAATAAGAAGAGACTATCTCCTTTAAAGTTATTGCCATTCTATTACCTGAAACTACGGTGATCTGCATCAGTCTTTAATAAGACAACCACAGATGCAACATTTTCCAACAAAAACCTTTCAGGCTACATTCCTCAGACGTAATACCTCAGTAAGTTAGATAATAGTTACAGTACTGCTAATTGTTAGCTACAGAACATGACGTTGTTTTATTATGCCTCTGCCATTAAGATATGATCCTTGTTGCCCAGGCAACCATGTCTTTAACAAGCTCAGGGCTCCTGACAGGAATGAGGAGCACATACTACAGACAGACAGACAGAGGGAACATGAAAATCAATACAGTGGGATATATTTGGTGAGCTAAGATGGCCATGCCAACCGTGCTGCTGTATAACAGTACTGGAAACCTTTCCTCTAGCAGAACACAATTGTATTCAAGAAAGCGGCCATTGTAATTCCAAATAGAGTGACTTCTTTGATTTCAGTAATCCTTTTATCTTGTACCTACCGGTGAGGCAGCAATAGGATACTGGCTATATGAAATGAAGCTGACTGAGACTACACTACAGGGTCTGGTACTGCATGTTATTAGGCTAGTGCCTGTGGAAATACTGTGATTTACACCAATGCTCCCCTCTGTTTTATCTCACCAATCCTTAAGTCGGAGCTCCAGTGTCTCACAGCAAGAACCCCGACTGGAGCCCCAATCTAACCCCACAGAGAGAGCCTTCCCTTTTTCCCCTGTTCGCTGAGTGGTAGACTGCAGTGCATGAAGACTGCATTCCCCCTCTCATATTTGCCGCATCAGATTTGGAGTGGCCCTATTTGTGGGCTTAATCCGCTTTGGCTCTTGCCGAGACAGCAATAATATTCTTGTCTCTGGGTTTCAGCTGCGGCCCTGTGGCACTCTAAGTCCACACTTACTAAAGCTGGGCAGATTTTGAGGAGGGAGGGGAGTTGGTGTGTGACACGTCTTTACGGGACAATAAAGAGAGTAGCAGCCGTAGGAAGAGGAACCCAGCATGGAACCGTCCAAATATAGCCAGCGAAAAGGTTTCATCCCCCCCCAAAAAACATGCTCTCATTGTATGCATGATCTCTGTAATGTGTAGAGAGAGGAGACATATTTGTATTATTCTGTTAACTATTTTTTTAAAATCCAGCTGAGCAACGAGGATAAGCTGGAGCAGAATGCTTGAAGAAAAGCCGAGATCAAAAGACCCCTGAAGCGGATCAAGTTCACTCTTCAACTTGTCACCTCTTCGGAAATTGAGGTCAAGTGGAAGAATTGTGGGTTGGTGCTTCTCCTACAATTGCTTTGTATCAATAACATGACTTCTGTAGTGGGCTGCGCAACAATGAGTTGGCACACAAAATACAGCGGGTGATGAATGAAGCGGCCTAAGGGTGATATCATGGCCTTTAAAAAAAGATTGAAGGTCAACTTCTGTGGGATGGATGAAAACAATATCTACAAGCTATTCTATACGAATGACCTATATATTTTTACTGTGTCTTGGAATATGGTTGTGAGTTTGTCAGCTTAAACATAGGAAAAAGGGTAAGGGTGCCCTCTATAGTCTCATAAAATATTTGTTTAAAAGTCTGTAACACACTGCAGCAAGCATTAATTATGGCATTTTGACTTAAGTCTCGTCCATATGCAACAGTGAGGGTTGGGTTTAGAGGACGGACTGTTTTGGCAACTACGATAACGGGACAAATTTGTTCCGGGGTGGGTCCTCTTCAGACAGACAACTCTCCCAAAAAATCACAAAGCAGACATGCCAGAATGTCGTGTTTCGAAATCAAAGTTTGCAGGCAAAACATTTGCAGTGGTTTTAGTTAAAGTAGTTAATGCAAACTAGCCACTTGCGAAATGCACTCATAAAAAATAACCTCTGTGATCTTCATCTTGCTAGCTACTATTTTGTATTTTATTCAAGCGGATAAGGTAGTGACTAGGCAGCAGTGAAGGCTGCTGAGGGGAGGACGGCTCATAATAATGGCTGGAATGGAGTCAATGGAATGGTAACAAAGACATCAAACACATGGTTTCCATGGTTTCCATGTGTTTGATGCCATTCCAATGACTCCATTCCAGCCATTATAATGAGCCATCCTCCCTTCAGCAGCCTCCACTGGTAGGCAGTGACGTTGTTCCTCTATGCCAAACCGACGTTCTATTACGTACAGACGCTGTTAAGCCGGAGCGTTTTAAAATTGTGGGAGGCAACCTGGATATCTAGAGAGACCAATTTTGACTAGGGTGACCTTAGTAAATGCTTTCAGTTAGCCAAACCATTTCCCCCAAATAAATAGGCCTATAGCATCATACCTGTGTTTTTTTCTGTGCAACTAATGCCCTCCACTGTCATGTTAAAACACAGGCCTGTGTGACATTTCAATGGAAAAATGTAGTATTTTGAAGAGAAGAAGTACAATCATTCACACAGTCACTGTTGTGTAATTAGACATTTACCTTTTGGAGCCTGGCGTTTCTTCAGCTCAGAGGCCACTGGAAGCTGAAAAAGACCAACAGTTACTTTGAGAGGGAGATCCATGAGGCAACAAATTGTGATGTGGTCAGGGAGAGAGAGTCTCCATTTTGGAGCAACTCCTGGCCTGCATCCTGCCACCTCATTCACCATTCCCCTCTGGGGATGCATTATACACTACACCTGGACCATCAGACTCTTTTGGTGACAGTCAGCCATCTTTTGTTGGCACACCAAGTAGACTAGAACACTTATAAGGGAGTTTGATGCCGCTAGAAGGCCCTGTACTAGGCATGACATGGCTCCAGCGGAGACATGCCTGTCCTTTTATGTAGGAGCTTTACTTTAATACACTCATTACCTCTTTCACCACCTTTTGTTGTGGGGCTTTTGCTTCCCCCTATAACTCACTTTACTGTCGATTTTGCTGTATTATTGATTTTGCATTGTAGATACAGTGGGGAAAAAAAGTATTTAGTCAGCCACCAATTGTGCAAGTTCTCCCACTTAAAAAGATGAGAGAGGCCTGTAATTTTCATCATAGGTACACGTCAACTATGACAGACAAAATGAGAAATAAAATTCCAGAAAATCACATAGTAGGATTTTTTATGAATTTATTTGCAAATTATGGTGGAAAATAAGTATTTGGTCAATAACAAAAGTTTCTCAATACTTTGTTATATACCCTTTGTTGGCAATGACACAGGTCAAACGTTTTCTGTAAGTCTTCACAAGGTTTTCACACACTGTTGCTGGTATTTTGGCTCATTCCTCCATGCAGATCTCCTCTAGAGCAGTGATGTTTTGGGGCTGTCGCTGGGCAACATGGACTTTCAACTCCCTCCAAAGATGTTCTATGGGGTTGAGATCTGGAGACTGGCTAGGCCACTCCAGGACCTTGAAATGCTTCTTACGAAGCCACTCCTTCGTTGCCCGGGCGGTGTGTTTGGGATCATTGTCATGCTGAAAGTCCCAGCCACGTTTCATCTTCAATGCCCTTGCTGATGGAAGGAGGTTTTCACTCCAAATCTCACGATACATGGCCCCATTCATTCTTTCCTTTACACGGATCAGTCGTCCTGGTCCCTTTGCAGAAAAACAGCCCCAAAGCATGATGTTTCCACCCCCATGCTTCACAGTAGGTATGGTGCAACTCAGCATTCTTTGTCCTCCAAACACGACGAGTTGAGTTTTTACCTAAAAGTTCTATTTTGGTTTCATCTGACCATATGACATTCTCCCAATCCTCTTCTGGATCATCCAAATGCACTCTAGCAAACTTCAGATGGGCCTGGACATGTACTGGCTTAAGCAGGGGGACACGTCTGGCACTGCAGGATTTGAGTCCCTGGCGGCGTAGTGTGTTACTGATGGTAGGCTTTGTTACTTTGGTCCCAGCTCTCTGCAGGTCATTCACTAGGTCCCCCCGTGTGGTTCTGGGATTTTTGCTCACCATTCTTGTGATCATTTTGACCCCACGGGGTGAGAACTTGCGTGGAGCCCCAGATCGAGGGAGATTATCAGTGGTCTTGTATGTCTTCCATTTCCTAATAATTGCTCCCACCGTTGATTTCTTCAAACAAAGCTGCTTACCTATTGCAGATTCAGTCTTCCCAGCCTGGTGCAGTTCTACAATTTTGTTTCTGGTGTCCTTTGACAGCTCTTTGGTCTTGGTCATAGTGGAGTTTGGAGTGTGACTGTTTGAGGTTGTGGACAGGTGTCTTTTATACTGATAACAAGTTCAAACAGGTGCCATTAATACAGGTAACGAGTGGAGGACAGAGGAGCCTCTTAAAGAAGAAGTTACAGGTCTGTGAGAGCCAGAAATCTTGCTTGTTTGTAGGTGACCAAATACTTATTTTCCACCATCATTTGCAAATAAATTCATAAGAAATCCTACTATGTGATTTTCTGGAATTTTATTTCTCATTTTGTCTGTCATAGTTGACGTGTACCTATGATGAAAATTACAGGCCTCTCTCATCTTTTTAAGTGGGAGAACTTGCACAATTGGTGGCTGACTAAATACTTTTTTTCCCCACTGTATGTTATGGTAGAGCAGTGTGTAATAATGAGTTGTGTTATGTATTGATTTATTGTATGTAATTGTGATTGGATCCCAGGAAGAGTAGCTGCAGCCAATGGGGATCCGGAATAAATACAAAATACTGTGTTTGGTATTTGTTCAAATGCAAGGTTTGTCTGTGCTTGCTGTTGCCAAGTTTCTTTTTACATTTTCTTTTTACATTTTCTATCACCAATAGGTTTTTTGTGTGGTTTTCAAATATTAAATTACTGCTAGAATATGTTATTCATTTAATTGAGTGTTGATTTGGTTGGACTAAATTGCATTGCGATGACTTTGTTCTACACATGTTCATAAAACACATTTATTGAGGGTCTCTTCAAAGAACAAAGCATTCACATAAAACAAAGTAATGTAACATAACGTTTACGTAAAAAAATCTCTTAAAAATACAAAGTGTAACATAGCATTCAAGAACATCTTGAAAACGTACTGCGCAAAAGTAAATAGCATTCAAGAAAAAGTGTTGCACTGCAAATTCACAACGTCGTTACGAAATGTTATTTGTTGGCATAGCCACAACATGAGCAATGCGGTATTTAACACTACGTAATCACAAACAACTTGCACCACAAAAGCTCAAACATCAGTGTACGGTTATGATGGTGTCCTGTAAAGAGGTCATAATGGCATCCCGTATGATAGCAACACTTTCCTCCACTGGCCCTTGTAGTAAACTCTGGTCTTGCTCTGTGAGCTCAGCCTCTGTCTGCTGATGATCCTGGCCAATGAGGATCCGGTTCTATTCAGGCAGAAACTCTTCTTTCTTCAGCTGATCTTGGCCAATGTTCCATTCAGCCGAAACTGTTCTTTCTTCAGTTCGCACACATTGTGCAGTATGCAACACGCCGTCACAATGTCTGTCGTCAACTTAATGTCAATGTTCATGCACTTCACCAAACATCTCCAGCGTCCATTAAAGCGTCCTAAGGCGTCATCAATAGCCACCCAGGCAGAACTCAGGTGGTCATTAAACTTCTGCTGGTGGTTATTCAGAGCTGTGTCCTGGGTAAAGCCTGTCATTAATCACCTCTTCAGTGGGTACGCTTGGTCTCCTACCAGATGAACTGGTATCTCTACTCCATTGACAATCGCTGAATTCTGTGACAGAGGGAATAATTGTAGATTCAGAAACAATTGTACACCTACAGTAAATAGGTCATAACTAAAAACTTTGCAACCATAGTAATGTGCTTAAATTCTATATAACTGTAGCAAAATCATAGATGTTTAATTACATACCTCCTGGAGAAAAAGATGGCCCCCCTGCCAGTCTGAAAAGATCAGAGTTGGCCAATACTCTGTCATCCCCTGTGCGACCTGGACACCCCACATAGACATCAGTGAAGCTAGAAAAATAAAGAAAATAAACAGTTAAAACATGTCTTATATAATCACCAAGTGGTAACATGGCCTCTGTTTGTCAAAACAGACATTAGAAGAGCAGCAGAAAACTTACCAGAGGTTGTGATCAGCAACAGCCTGCAAAACAACAGAATGCTGCCCTTTGCTGTTCAAGTAGTCCTTTGGATTATATTTTGGGGATGTGTCTCGCAGATGGCACCTGCACATTGTGGATACCCAAGCTGCTTAAACCCACAGATGGTGTCTACCGTGCCTTCACCACCGGGTAGCGAAATAATGCGGTTGTACATTGTCTTCACAACAGCTGCGGTAACCTGTCGTAGAATGATGAAAACAGTAGCGACGCCGACTCCAAATAAACTTGAAATAATGTGGTACTCGCTCGGTGTTGCACACCACCACAAAAAGAGAGCAAGCATTTCACGGTATTCAATTGTGTTTCGGACATTGGTGGTCTGTTTAGTTATCTTGGACACTAGTAACTGTGCAAGGTGCTCAAATGTGGTCCAAGTCATGCGGAAGTGTTTGCGCCATTGAACATCGTCGAAACCATCCAACTGCAAAAAGCTTCACCGCGTCTTCGATCCCGCTTCCACACACTTCGAAGGCATGTTGCATCCTCGACTGCTGCTTCTTTCGTCAGTACAGACACTGTGGTTGTAGCGCGTAAACGCCAAAACTGTCGGTGTTTGTGCCGTCGTTCAACGTCATATCGTTGTCTGCTCAGGCGTATATGTCGAGTGAGATTATTCTGACTACTAGAAAGTAGACTCGGCATGCTCTGTTGCAACTTTACTACAGCATTATTTACCAAATGCATTAACGAAATTACCTTAAGAAGGCTGGCTCCAGCAACACTTTCATCCGCCATGTTTGCTGTCCAACAACAATAACAACGTGTCGCCGACTAATAATGACGACTTCACATCTGCTTGTGGCGTCCAGTAATATTGGGCGTCATTAAGAACGCAAGAAACATCTTTGAACTATTTGAATTGAATTTCTACGGATGGACTAAAGGCATACCCCTTGATTTCGAAAAATAACGTTATGACATTAATTTCGTGAGTTTAGCTAATTGGCTAGCTAAGCAAACGTATTACTGTAGCAGGTTAGGATAATGTGGTTAAGATTAGGAAAAGGGTTAGGGTTAGCTAAAATGCAAAACATTCCAACTTTTGTTGTCTTTCGTTATTTGACAAAAACATTTTAGCCATGACCCAATTAGAGCTGTAACGTCAACAGTTACTGCTGTAACGACTTTGCTAGCATTAGCAAGCTAGTCGTTAGCTATCTGCTATGTTTTCAGCTAGATAGAGCTGGAGAATGCTCAGCAAAACGTTCCTAGACATAGTACACTGCTAACAACAAACATCCCAGCTAGTTATCTCCGAGACATTGCAGATTTTATTCGGTTTACCATTGTAATCCCAATTCATAGCAAGTAAATTATCCTCACAGTTAGTGTGTTTTCTTCGTCCGCCATCTTGACCGCACACACAACAGCGCGCAGGATGCTGTTGCCATAGTTACGCTAGAGGAAAGGGGTCTTTTTTTAGCTGTTTCAAAAATCCTTACCAGAGATTATGAAGGAGTTCTGTCTCTAACGTCTCTGACATTGCTGTGTTGGGGAAGTTACTCTGAAAGTATAGTTTACGAAGCTACCAATTACTTCACTTGAAGAAGTTAAACTGCACTAAAGCTACCCTTAAGAAAAATATAGTTTACTAAAATAGTAGTAGTTCACTACATCCAAACTACTTCGTAATAAATTACCATAATTAATATGTCAAACTGAAATGTCATAGACTGCAAAATGCAAGAACAGATCACTTTGGGTCATACGTTAACATCATTAATGTATAGCTTTATGTATAATTTAGCCATAAGGGAAACACTTAAGATATTTTATGCAACCGTGCCCAAGACCACGTTCAGTTGTCAGACGTTCTCGAACGTTGCAGATAGAAAACCATGAATAGAGCCAATGTTATTCCTTAGTCTACATTTCAGAGAGGCATGTTTGATCTACATTACATATTGTAATGACCTGACTAGATCATAAAAGAACAACTGTCCAGACAGAGGATTGAGTTTACGAATGGACGGTTTATTAAACCAACTTTACACAGGCTACTGTTTGGCCGTAGCCCACGCCAAATAAATGAAAGATAACCCACAAGCCAATCGCGACCTTCTCTTGTGAAGCCCAGACGTAAAAAGAGAGAGAACAAAGGCTAAACCTGGTCTTAACTTCCAATGCTCCATCCCCCTGCCCAACCCCCCTCCACGCCACTCCGCCAACCGCCAGGATGCCCGGCATCAGAACATTCCAGGCATTCCCGTGATTGGCAGATAGCAGGTTGATTGACATGTCGGACCCCGCGAACACTGGGTACTGGTAGGTACAACACAACCATCTACTAGCCTAACACATAACACACAGCTGTCTGTGCGGGGTCGCTACACAGCCCCCCCACCACAAAGTCCCTCGTCCCCGAGGGAACAAACAAAGTCTCTGAAGCGACCCGGAGGTCTCCTTTGCCTGCGTGGCTGTGATGGCCGCAGAGTGCCCCTCTGGGAACCAGGGGATGAAGGCAAGGACATGGGGGACAAGGAAGCGGGAACGGGTAATACAGTCCGTGGCTCTGGGGAACCACGCGGTGACACAGGGGGAGTGGGCTGTCTGGAGCCTTGTCTGCGGCACCTGGGGGTGGGTGCCTGGAGAATGTCATTGCCAGAGAGGGGAATTGTGGGGGTTCCTGGGGTTTGGGGAGAAGAGGCCCCTCTATATGGGGCTAACCTGTCCCGGTGCAGTGTCACCTTTCTCCCCCTGGGAGGAAGCTGCACCCGGTAAACAACCTCCCCTACCCTCTCCAGGACACTGCAGGGTCCCACCCAGTGACTGTCCAACTTGGGGCATCTGCCTTTTTTCCTTAGCGGGCTGTAGACCCAGACCAGCTCCCCAGCCACAAAGTGCCTTCCCCGGGTGTGCACGTCATAGTTCCTCTTCTGCCTCACACCTGCATTCAGCAGCTGCTCTCTGGCGAAGGTGTGGGCTGTCTCCAGGCGGTCCTGGAGTCTCCGGGCATACTCCGGCCCCGGGGAAACATGAGGGCTATCCAGGGGCCGACCAAACGCCATCTCCGCAGGGGTACGGATCTCTCTCCCCAGCATGAGGAGGGCAGGCGTGCAGGAGGTGGAGTCTTGGACAGCGGAGCGGCATGCCATGAGGACCATAGGCAGGTGCTTGTCCCAGTCACGCTGGTGTTTGGAAGAGACGATGGCCAGCTGCTGTCCAAGCGTTTTGTTGAAGCGCTCCACAAGGCCATCACTTTGAGGATGGAGAGGAGTAGTGCGGGTCTTGTGCATACCCAGCCTCTCACACATGGTGGCGTACACACGGGACTCAAAGTTTCTGCCTTGGTCGCTGTGGATGGACTCTGCAGCTCCAAACCTGCTGAACATCCCTGCTGTCAGGGCGTCGACGATGGTCTCTGCCTCCTGGTCAGGCAGAGCATAGGCCTCGGGCCATTTTGTGAAATAGTCCATGGCCGTGAGCACCCAGCGGTTTCCACTGTCTGTGGTGGGGAACGGCCCAACTACATCCACTCCCACCCTCTCCATGGGAGCCCCCACTGGGAACTGTTGGAGCTGAGCATGAGAGCGGCCTGGGGGGCCCTTTCTCGCTGTGCAGTTGTCACAGCGGCGGCAAAAAGTCTTCCACATCCCTCTTGTGCTGCCCCCAGTAAAAGCCCTGACGGAGGCAGCGCAGTGTTTTTGTGACCCCAAAGTGTCCAGTCCCCACCCCCCATGAGTACTCTGGAGCACAGCCTCCCGCAATGCTTTTGGGACCACCACCTGCCACCTCTCCTCCCCCGTAGCTGACTCCTTCCATGCCCGCTGTAACACGCCATCAGCCAGCCGCAGTCGCTCAAATTTTGACCACAACCCTTTGGTCGCGAGTGAGAGCGCTGTCACCTCTTCCCATGGTGGCCTCACCTGCGCCTCTACCCACTGTAGCACTGGCTGTAGGTCTGTGTCCCGTCCCTGCTGCTGCCCCCATTCAGCCACGTCGACAGTCTGCAGCTCACAGCAGACAGGCCCGCTCGCCCGACACACTGTGGCACAGACCCCCTCCTCTGCACACAGCTCTCTCTCCCGTCCCTCTCTCCGTTCACAGTGGCGGCAGCCGTCTGCAGTACAGGGCCGACGGGACATGGCGTCGGCGTTGGAGTGGCGTGCCCCTGCCCTGTGCACCACCGTGAAGTCATACGGCTGAAGCTCCTCCAACCAGCGTGCCACCTGCCCCTCTGGCTCTCTGAAAGACATGAGCCACTGGAGAGCAGAGTGGTCAGTCCTTACAGTAAAGGGCAGACCACCCAGGTAGTACTTGAAGTGTTTGACGGAAGCCACAACAGCCAAGAGCTCCCGCTGGGTGACACAGTAGCGGCGCTCATGTTTGTCAAATGTTTTGCTGAAGTACGCCACCGCTCTCTCCCCCTCTGGCCCCACCTGGGCCAGCACCCCACCCATGCCCACATTGCTCGCGTCTGTGTCCAGGATAAAGGGCAATGTGAGGTCAGGGGGCGAGCACGGGGGCCTCGATCAGTGCACGTTTGAGGGTGTTGAACGCCTCCTCACACTCCACTGTCCAAGTGAAAGCCTTGTCCTTCGGCAGCAGGCGGTTCAGTGGAGCAGCAACGCTTGAGAAGCCCCGTACAAACCTCCTGTAGTACGAGGCCAGGCCCAGGAAGCTCTTCAGCTGACGCTGGTCGGTGGGGGTGGGCCAGTCTCTGACAGCCGCTACCTTGTCCTCCATGGTGCTGATCCCCTCCTTCCCCACTCGGTGGCCCAAGAAGGACACCTCTCTCCTCATGAAGTGGCACTTCTCGGGGTGGAGATTCAGACCTGCGGCAGCCACCCTCTCCAGCACACACCGTAGCGCCCCCAGGGCTGACTGGAAGGAGCTGCCATGGGCCAGGATGTCATCGAGGTATACCAGACACTGCTGTCGGGGGGATGCCATCCAGCACCCTGTCCATCAAACGCTCAAAAGTAGCTGGAGCGTTGCACAGGCCAAAGCACAGGACCTTGAACTGCCAGTGTCCTCTGTTAGTGGAGAACGCAGTTTTGGCTCTGGCCTCTGGGGAGAGGGGCACCTGCCAGTAGCCACTGCAGAGGTCTAGTGAGGAGAACCAGGAGGACCCCCTAACCAGGTCCAGCGACTCATCGATACGTGGTATGGGGTATGAGTCCTTCCTGGTTACCTCATTCAGCCGCCTGTAGTCCGCACAGAACCTCAGCTTGCCCCCCTTCTTTGGAACCATGACGACTGGCGCCGCCCAGGGGCTGTCTGAGGGCTCAATGAAGTCTGCCCGCTGCATCTCCAACACAGCCTTGTCTGCCGCCTCCTGGCGTGCCAGCGGGATACGGCGGGGACGCATCTTGATAGGTCGAGCATCACCTGTGTCGATCTCATGCTGCACCAGATGAGTCTGACCCACCTCTTCCTCACTCAGCGCAAAGCTGTCTCTGAATTCAAACAGCAACTGCCTCAACCGTTCCTGCTGCTCGGGGTCAAGACCAACACAGTTCCTCCCCCATATCTCCCTTACTGCAGACAGTGTCCTCTCCCCTCCCATCTGGGGTAGCTGGGCTGGGGGGGCGCGGCCCGGGCTCACAGAGGACTGTGTCGTGGAGGTAGCTGGGGGAATGTAACGCAACGCCGTAGGTGACAGGGGGGCTGGGGAAAAGTCACACCCAGATGTGGGGGAGGGGGGCAGCCATGAGTCTCTGCTGCTTTAACTGTTGGAGTAAAGGGTTTGTTGGGTTGAGTGAATGTGACATTAGGGGGCCATGGTGACCTCCGGCCCTCCCTGGAAGCTCAGTGTGCCCCTATTTAGGTCTAACTGGCAGCCTGTGCTCCTAAGAAAGTCCAACCCCAGGATACAAGGGTCCTGCACAGCCGCCACCCACACAGGATGACGCACAGTCCTGCCCCCTACTGTCAGAGTCATTATTCCCTTCCCTTTCATGGGTGCCAGCTCACCTGTGACTGTGCGGAGCTGCACAGTTGTAGGCTCACACTGAGTCCAACCTGGCACAATATCTGGCCTCACCAGGGTTACTGTGGACCCAGTGTCCACCAGGGCGGAGCAGGGCACCCCCTCCACAGTGACAGGGACATGACAAAAGTCCCCAACACAGGTCCGGCCCACCACAACAACAGGCTCCATCCGCTTGCCCTCGTCTGCTTCTGGGGGAAGTGGAGCCTTGCTTCCCCGTCTGTGCCGGTGGGCTCCTCCTGAAGAAGATGGTGGTTGGGATAGAAAGCCAGGGGTCCGCACTACCCGGTCTATGCGGACCCCGAGCCGTTTCCCCTGAGCTCTGGGGGACATGGGGCAATCTCGGCGCAGATGGCCTGGCTGGCCACAACCCCAGCAGACCCTGGGACCAGGGCGTGTGTTTCGTGCCGCCTGTAGCGACACAGCACGAATGAGTTCTGTCATTTCAGCCACCCATGCAGGCTTTTCCGGCTCCGGGCTGCTCTGCCCCCCAGCTCGCACAGAGGGTCTGTCTCCCTGCACCCCCACCAAAGCCCCAGCTGAAGCCCCAGCCCACACCAGCTCCCTCTCCAAAGCCATCTCCAAGGCTACCTGCAATGACTCAGGATGAGCCAGCTGGGTCTGTATGCGCAGCTCCGTAGGAGAGAGCGCCTGTATGAACTGGTCCCGTGCTAGCTCGCTCTGCACGGAGGGGGGCATGTGAGCATATGCCCGCCGAGAGAGGCTCTCAATGTCATTAGCTAGCACCCGTAGAGGCTCTCCAGGCTGCCTGCGTCTATTACTCAGTTCGGAGCGCAGTAGCCCGGGCTGTACACACTGTCCATAGCGCCTCCTCAGTGCTCCCACTAAAGCACCATAATCACGTCTGTCCTCGGGGCTAATCAATATCAAACAGGCCAGAGCTTCATCCGTGAGGCATAAAGCCAACTGCAGTGCCCTATCTTCATCCGACCACCCCCTAAAATGAGCTAACAGTTCAAACTGAGCATGAAAAGCTTCCCAATCCGCCTTACCGGAATACTTCGGGGTCTTAACGGATACGGACGCAGCCGGGAACTGGGCGCCGCCATGTTTGTTTACATCCTGAGCCCCAGATTCCTCGTCCCGCCGCGTCGACGTCACCCCTTCGGTCCGCCCACCAGAATCCGCGCGAAACACAGTCGACGAAGCACTCATGCCCGCTTCAGCCGCCATCACTCTAACGTCCTCCCTCAAGCGGCCTCTGGGCTCCGATGCCCTGGCGATCTCCTCAGCCAGAACCCCCGACGTCCATGCACACGCACCTCCTTGGCCATAATCGTCCCCTACCTCCACCTTCACTTTCGGATTCCCTCGAAGCATCTTCAACCCCGTTCTCACCTACGGTAGCTAGCCACAGAAGTCAGCTAGCTAGCTGGCTAACTTTTATCAACGTTTTACTTCTGACACCAATGTAATGACCTGACTAGATCATAAAAGAACAACTGTCCAGACAGAGGATTGAGTTTACGAATGGACGGTTTATTAAACCAACTTTACACAGGCTACTGTTTGGCCGTAGCCCACGCCAAATAAATGAAAGATAACCCACAAGCCAATCGCGACCTTCTCTTGTGAAGCCCAGACGTAAAAAGAGAGAGAACAAAGGCTAAACCTGGTCTTAACTTCCAATGCTCCATCCCCCTGCCCAACCCCCCTCCACGCCACTCCACCAACCGCCAGGATGCCCGGCATCAGAACATTCCAGGCATTCCCGGGATTGGCAGATAGCAGGTTGATTGACATGTCGGACCCCGCGAACACTGGGTACTGGTAGGTACAACACAACCATCTACTAGCCTAACACATAACACACAGCTGTCTGTGCGGGTCGCTACAATATTTATTTTTAGAACGTTCCAAAACGTTGCGTCCTGCTGAACGCGCCCCTGCTTTCACCAATTTTGGTCCCGCCCTGTTCACGCTCCCTCGCCATGCTCGCACAGAGAACGGGACACAACAATGCTGGCTGAGAAGGGGCACTGTTGCCTCCAGTGCATTTAGGTGGAGACGTTGCGCTATTAATAGTGACTGCAAAACTACAAAGAATAAGCAATTGTCCAATCAGGAGAGAGCATGACAGTCACAACAAAGATGGACGCTTCATATCTGGTCACAATAAACACAATTTTAGTCACGTTGTTTTTTTGTTCAGTTGGCTAAAAATGCTGTCTCAAGACCTATGGCTAGTCTAGATAGTTTACTCCTTAAAGACATCAGATTAAGTTTGTAAAACATGTTTTACAATTCCAAACAGTCGGAGGCTGAGGGGATTATTATTTGCAATGTCAAGGTGGAGGTAGCATAACTTGCAAAGGTTGGGCTAACTAGTTAACTGGTGGGAGCCAGTTTGTGCTTTTCCTTACAAAAAACAACAACAAATATTGCAGTTTTGAAACTGCAGTAAAGGTTCAGTAACTTCAGTCGACTGTGGTATTTTGGATGCAGTAATTGCAGAATAACTGCAGTTGAACTGCAGTTTCACAGCAAAATTACTCCAGTAAAAAAGGTGTTATTTTAGACGCGTTATTGGCAGCATAACGTTACTGGGTTTGAAGCATATATAGCTATTTTATAGCCTATAATGTAACAGATATAGCCCTTATAAGCTGATTTGTTTGGCCTTCCATGTAAGATGCGATCTACAAAGGGGAAATAGTAACGTTAACAAATTAGCGGGGACGGCTAAGAACAAGTAGCTAGCTAGTTCTGGGGTGTATTCATTCCGCCGATTCTGTTGCAAAACGCGTCTTAAACGGGAGCAAACGAAACTGGGAGGGACCTTCCGGAATGTGTCATTTAATAGAAACTCTGTTTGGACTAATGATTACACCCCTGGTTTCATTGTTTTAGTCATGTGGTGTCCACTGAGCATCGAACAAATACTTTTTCAATAGAGATGCGCAAAAATAACTAATTATTTAGAGCAAAAAATGTGAATACCACACTGCAACAACGTTTTATTTAACCAGAACATGGTCAAAATAGGTTTTGCTTCATTGGACCCCATTCATTTTCACTTGAATGTACTTGATCTGCTGCCACTGCAAGAGATGCTGCACATTTTACTCACTATACTTGGATTCATAGGGAGTGGAAGGACTGTAAAAGGGCTGTGCTAGGATTAGGAATGACCAAGTATACCACATTTCCTTAGAAATGACCCTGTCTCCCAACAAACGTTATTTTGCCTAGTTTGGCGTGAGATGGATGTGGAACTTAAGCTAGAGGTGGATGAGAGGGATATGCCTATATCCCCAGCTGTTATTAAGGCTGATCTTTTTGATACACAAGCAGGTTATAGATATTATATAAATCCTCATGAAACAACACCACAGCAGTTATGTGGTATTTTGTCAAAAGATAGCGTAGCAAGAGATGTGGAGATTAAAGCAGAATCAATAGGTCTTACTACTATTGGTGCTCAGGACAGGGAGATTACAGATAATGTACTGATACCCGAGTATCAACTCCTTGTCACAGGCCGTGGGTGTAAAGCGAGTCATTCTGATACATGTTATTGTCCATACAGAGCAAGATAACCCCAGCACCTCTGTCAAAGACAAGTCATGTTTTGAAATACCACACAGTGATACTCAAATTGGAAAAGTATTTAGGCTTACACTGTCTCAATCACCACTGTCAGCTGCAGAAAGTGCTTCTTCTGGAGGTCAAATCGAACCGACTGAACAGGCAGAAGGCTACAATCTAAAAAAGTAAGTGGCAGTTTTTTGAAAATGCCTCAAAACGAATACATTTGGAGCACTGCAATAAAGTAGGTGTTGATTTCAATGTCGGATCTGGATGAAAACAGAAACTTGACTTAAAACTGCTCACTAATGGTGTAATGATTGAGATCTCAAATTTTGCCAAATACTTTAGGACCTCTCAGAATGTCATCTGTGATATTCTAGAAAACAATTTTGATCTTTGTTTTCAAAGTGATCAACGTCGTGAATTCGCAATTAGGACTTACTACAAAATAATGTACTTGATGACATTGACAAAGTCCAAAGTCCCAAAGCCTGGATTGTTAACTCAACTCTTTGAACTTCCTATGACAATGACCGTATCAAAAACATGCCACTCATGTGTAAAGCACTCAAATGACATTGTGTCAGCTAACCAGAGATTGAAAAAATATGTAGAAACAGGGCAATTGGTTATAAAGGAGGAGGAGGAATGTGTCCCTATATCATCCTTTGAGGAAGATGGGTTGGTTGAGTATGAAAATGCTCAACAGGACAACAATGTCTCTCTAATCAACTTTGACCTTGATGCTAGCCAGGTATCTCCTCATCATGTTAAAGAGACCATGTCTAATGAAACAGATGTACCACAGAGTGCTGTTGAAACAGCAACACTTGGCCTCAAGAATGGACCTACTGACATCTGCATAAAGGACGAACGTAATGTGGAATTCATATCAACTCAGCATGTAAAGATGGAGACCATCTCTATTGACACAGATGTATCACTGTCTGATGAGGAAGCAGGACACAGACCTAGAAGGGACCGATCTTTTATGACATCTACCACAGAAGATGAAACCATGGAACTCTACCCCCTCTGTAAGGAAATAGGCTTAGATCTTGAAATCAAAACCTGGGGTAAAATAAAAACTTGACTTGCTTCTATTGACTAGAGATGTAATGCTTGAAGTGCCAAATTTTGCCACAGAAGTGTGTGAAACCTACAGGCAGATAGTCCTTGCTGTTCTCGAGTACAATTTTGATCTTGATTTGCAAAATGATATAGATCTCCTTGAAAATATAAATAATAATGTAAAATTAGTCGAAAAGAAAATGACAGGCTGGTTAAATCGAAGGTGGAGATTAAAAGATGAATATGAATTGCTAATGGAAAAATTCTTAATGGCGCCTTCCAAGAAATGGACACGTTTTGGGATTTCAAATTGGAAATGACAAAGAATGCCACTGGATTACAGCAAGAAAAAGAAAGATAGAGGCGTTTTAATAGCAAGGAAGATGCAGGCAGACATCTTTGAAGTTCCTCAGAGTATAAAGACAGAGAGCATCTTTACTGAGACTGATGCAACCCAGTTTGTTGATGAGACAGCATAAAGGAAGAGCCTGATCGTCACTCTGGGGTCATGGAAAAAGCCTCAGACTCTGAGAACAACCAAGTAAACATGTGCTGGAAATATATCCATAACATCTTTATGTGTAAAAAGGTACAGTGAAGGAGATTTTTTCCTAATCAGAAAACTGTTTTAATGTTCAGATTGGTTCTGATAATAATTTCAAACCAATCCTTGCTAAATACAGATCAGATGTCCTACCACTCATAGTTGAGGAATATGATGTCTAGCCACGCTGAGAAGACAATGATGTCCCTTGTGAATCAGCTCCTTTGTGGTTTACATTTGATTGACGGCTTGGCTCACCAGGCAAACACAACTCTTCTTCTCTGGGAAAATATTATTTTTGGAGAAAATAAAGTAGGAGTCCACAGCTCTCCTGACGTTGGACCAACAGAGTTGGAGTCTGGAACAGTGCGATTGGCGAATACTGTGAGGGATGCTGTCCAAGAACAGCAATGGGGAATGGACGGTTATCTTGTTCCGTTCACAACCTTTCTGGCCAGCAAAAGAGAATTTGATGAAGTGCCCTTATCTCCATCCAGTGGAAACAGAATTGACGGTCTGTTTCATAATGCTGCTGGGGTGTATAGCATCCATGATGATATAATTGTACCAGGGACTATGGAGATGAGAGTAGTATGCTTGCAGCAGTTGCTGCTGGTTTGGAGGTTCAGCAATTTAAAGCAGGATGCAGAGCTCTGGGTCTGATTTCTAAGATAATCATTGATCCTCTCTGGAGAGCCTTGACTTTGAAGGAAAATGTGTTGGACATGGAAGTAAGATACCAAACCCTTGTTACCAAGCTCAAGGAATGGCAGGAAGATGGAAGAGACCTTGTTGAAGGAAATGTACGCTTGTTTGATGACATTGAGGTACCCAAGGACCTTGTGTTTGACAGGCTTACCATGTGGACAGACCCAGACCTTTTTCAATTGACCGTTCAGATTGTTGAGTTACTCCTAGATAGTTTTCTGAGGGTATGTTGTAAGATGCTGCTGGTCGACCTGCAGCAAGTGTCAAAGATAAATGATCGATGCAGAAAGGATTTTGAAATCATAGAACAATTGCAAAAGGCAAAAGCCAATTCAGTAAGTATTGCAGTTGAAGCCATGGGCATGTGCAATACGAATCACACTTGGGAATGGCTGTCCTTTTTGGATGCACCAAAAATAGTGTCAGTGTTGAAAGCTCTCCAGATAGTGTAGACAAAGGAAGAAGGAAAGCCATTGAGGATTCATATAATTGTAGGCCAAATATTGACATGAACAATGAGTTGGAACAGAGGGTCTTTTGATGAATAGTGGCCTAAGCTAGAGAGAGATTAAAAATGTCCGAAAAAATGTCAGTGGAGACCGTAAGTACGTAGCCCTTGTTGTCCTCAGCAGCTCAGAGTCGTCGTTGAGCTCGAAACATGAGAAAAAGGTTTTTAGCTCGTCCGGTAGGGCGGCGTTGGTGTCCGCAGCGTGGCTGGCTTTCTTTTTGTAATCCGGGATCGTTATGAGCCCCTGCCACATACGCCTCGTGTCCGACACTTTGTCCCTTTACTTGTGTTTCGCCATCTTGATTGATCTGAAGAGTATTACAAGTTCCAAAGCGTTCCAACAATGTTGACATGTACAAGTTTTTGCCTTCTTTATATTAGTATGCTACCTCACAGTTTATCTTAGTCATGCCGTTCCTTTAACTATTCCTTAGTCTGAATAGTCTTTGCGGATTCCCTTGGCCTCCGGTTCACTTGCCTGGTCCTGATTTTGAAACCTGAAGACTGAAAAAGGTTGTGCCATTTGGCATTCCAGTGTTCCTTGGACACAGGCAACAGGATGAGTTTCACTGGATCAAAATGTATGAAGGTAATGCAGTGTGTGCATGACCCATCTGTGTACTGTTAGTTATTGTAGCTAATAATGGTAATCAAATTCATTTCTATTGATACAGTAATAATTTTTTTGAATTTCTTCATGTCCTATTCAGACTGAAGTTCGAATAACATCAACTTCAACTTGTAATTAATGTAGGCTAATGTTAATTGCTTGTTCTGATGATGTCATACTTATTAATTTTCTCTACTTTAATATTAGGTTTTGGTTGGAGATCTGATAACATTCAGTATCCAAAATATGCAAAAATAGAGAAAATCAAAAAGGGGGAAAATACTTTTTCACGGCACTGTACATGTGTTTTCACAGGTGATGCTAATGTCTTTTCAGCAGCAGTGTCCCTAAATCTGCATGGTGTTATTGTCCCTTCTCTATGTTGGACTGAACTGTTTCAACTCTTCACAAGTGAAAACCTCAAAGCCCTAATGGTTTGTTGTTGTCAATCTTTTTAGTCACAGATTAGTCAAATAATTGATGAAATACTTGTTTTGACCTTTTCATCCCTGCTTATATTACTGTAATTCCTCATCTAGTGGTGGAGAAAGACGCCATCTACAGTATGTCAGGAGCAGAGGGGTGTCCACTAGAGAAGGAGTCTTCTCAGTCAAGATAAGGTGAGCTCATCATTTTGTAACAGAATATATTTCATACACCCTTTGGGTGGACATCATGACATGAGCAAAGAGTAATATAACCAGGTAGATTAACCTCAAGCACATACTGTAAATATCTCGTAACTTCTGTGTTAACATTGAACAGACAATAGATTGTAGGTTATTGAAAAGTATAACTAATTATTCCAGTTTTTGTAGGAACAGTTTGTTTCAGTTCAGTTTCAAGTGTTAATGTCACATGCACAAGTACAGTGAAATTCCTTTCTTGCAAGCTCCAACCCCAACAATGCAGTAATCAATAACAATGTCATTATACAAATAACAAGGTAGAAGAAAAACATATAGTATGCTTACTTACTTTATCATGTTCTTCTTATTTTCATATCTTGTGTGTTTTTCTTCTAGGTCAGTTCCAGTACCATATTTACAATGTGCAGGGATACTGGATCAGTAGAGGTAGATATGTATAGGGGTAAGGTGCTATCAGGATATATGATAAACAGAGTAGCAGCAGCGTATATGATGATTGTATGTGAGTGGGTGTGTTTAGAGTTCAGTGGAGGCTGCTGAGGGGAGGACGGCTCATAATAATGGCTGGAGCGGAGTGGTATCAACCACATGGAAACCACGTATTTGATGTGTTTGATGCCATTCCATTGACTCCATTCCAGGCATTATTTTTAGCCATTCTCCCCTCAGCAGTATTTTAATGTACAGTCGTGGTCAAACGTTTTGAGAATGACACAAGTATTAGTCTTCACAAAGTTCGCTGCTTCAGTGTTATGAGATATTTTTGTCAGATGTTACTATGGTATACTGAAGTATAATTACAAGCATTCCATAAGTGTCAAATGCTTTTATTGACAATTACATTAAGTTTATGCAAAGAGTCAATATTTGCAGTGTTGACCCTTCTTTTTCAAGACCTCTGCAATCCGCCCTGGCATGCTGTCAATTAACTTCTGGGCCACATCCTGACTGATGGCAGCCCATTCTTGCATAATCAATGCTTGGAGTTTGTCAGAATTTGTGGGTTTTTGTTTGTCCACCCGCCTCTTGAGGATCAACCACAAGTTCTCAATGGGATTAAGGTCTGGGGAGTTTCCTGGCCATGGACCCAAAATGTCGATGTTTTGTTCCCCGAGCCACTTAGTTATCACCTTTGCCTTATGGCAAGGTGCTCCATCATGCTGGAAAAGGCATTGGTTGTCACCAAACTGTTCTTGGATGGTTGGGAGAAGTTGCTCTCGGAGGATGGTACTATCCTTTATTCATGGCTGTGTTCTTAGGCAAAATTGTGAGTGAGCCCACTCCCTTGGCTGAGAAGCAACCCCACACATGAATGGTCTCAGGATGCTTTACTGTTGGCATGACACAGGACTGATGGTAGCGCTCACCTTGTCTTCTCTGGACAAGGTGTTTTCCGGATGTCCCAAACAATCGGAAAGGGGATTCATCAGAGAAAATGACTTTACCCCAGTCCTCAGCAGTCCAATCCCTGTACCTTTTGCAGAATATCAGTCTGTCCTTGATGTTTTTCCTGGAGAGAAGTGTCTTCTTTGCTGCCCTTCTTGACACCAGGCCATCCTCCAAAAGTCTTCGCCTCACTGCATATGCAGATGCAGATGCACTCAGACCTGCCTGCTGCCATTCCTGAGCAAGCTCTGCACTGGTGGTGAATCAACTTTAGAAGACGGTCCTGGTGCTTGCTGGACTTTCTTGGGCGCCCTGACGCCTTCTTCACAACAATTGAACCTCTCTCCTTGAAGTTCTTGATGATCCGATAAATGGTTGATTTAGGTGTAATCTTACTAGCAGCAATATCCTTGCCTGTGAAGCCCTTTTTGTGCAAAGCAATGACGGCACGTGTTTCCTTGCAGGTAACCATGGTTAACAGAGGAAGAACAATGATTTCAAGCACCACCCTCCTTTTAAAGCTTCCAGTCTGTTATTCTAACTCAATCAGCATGACAGAGTGATCTCCAGCCTTGTCCTCGTCAACACTCTCACCTGTGTTAACGAGAGAATCACTGACATGATGACAGCTGGTCCTTTTGTGGCAGGGCTGAAATGCAGTGGAAATGTTTTTTGGGGATTAAGTTCATTTTCATGGCAAAGAGGGACTTTGCAATTAATTGCAATTCATCTGATCACTCTTCATGACATTCTGGAGTATATGCAAATTGCCATAATCAAAACTGAGGCAGCAGACTTTGTGAAAATTAGTATTTGTGTCATTCTCAAAACTTTTGACCACGACTGTATATATTATGTGTGTGTGAGAAAATTAGTGAGTCTTTGTATGTGTGTTGGAGTATCCGTGTGTGTAGGGCAATGTGGGTTTGCATAGAAATTGCTAAAATAACAATAACATACAAAGGTGAACTCAGATAGTCCGTGTAGCCATTTTGTTAGCTATTTAGTTAGTTATTTAGCAGTCTTATGGCATGGGATTGAAGCTGTTCAGGAGCCTGTTGGGGTCATACTTGGTGCGCCTGTACCGCTTGCCGTGCGGAAGCAGAGAGACAACAGTCTATGGCTTGGGTGGTTGTAATCTTCAACAATTGTCCAGGCCTTCTTTTCACACCGCCGGATAGAGGTCCTGGATGGCACTGTGAACGCTCAACAACTTGATGATCAACTCTTTAGTTTTGCTACTTATTTCATTAACAGATTTCCTGCTTGTCATACTAGAGGGAGATACTGGTTGTCTTTCAACTCCACACCATGGGATGATTGACCTGGATCTTAACCAGAACAGACTTCACCAGACACAGTAGAAGTGAGGTCACAGGAGACAGACTGATTTGTGAAGAGGGACTGCATCACCCATAAAGCATTGTGTCCCTGGAGGCCACAGCTTTGTTGGATGTAAATGCCTTGTTCTCAACCTCTCGGAGTGTTCGGAAATACGACTTGTAAACTCTGTGCGACGAGTTGCATGCATTCACGTACTTTGAACTTGTTGCGAATGCCAACGACTAAGTACCGAGGTCAACCATAAACGAACAGTACAGCTATCATGCTGGCATTAAAAAGCAGTTGAAAATAGCTTTTCTAGATCAGTCTGACTGTTCTTCCTGACTGTTATAATCAACCAGCTTGAATGCAAAAATTTGATGGGACTACTTGTTTCCTGTTGCAACACTTGAACCACGTTAATATTTTTGGTTATAATCGGCACAACTTTTGAACTCTTGGTTATGTTTGCTTTAAAAAAAAATGTTTTAATACTAATTGTTCTGTTTGTTTACATTAAACTACTAGTTTTTGTTGTTTCCATCAAGACTCTGTCATTGTAATTGGCAACAGTGTGTTGTTTTTGGGTGGTCAGTGTTGTTTTTGGGTGGTCAGTGTGTTGTTTTTGCGTGGTCAGTGTGTTGTTTTTGGGTGGTCAGTGTGTTGTTTTTGGGTGGTCAGTGTGTTGTTTTTGGGTGGTCAGTGTGTTGTTTTTGGGTGGTTAGTGTGTTTTTGGGTGATTAATGTGTTGTTCTGGGGTGGTTAGTGTGTTGTTCTGGGGTGGTCAGTGTGTTGTTTTTGGGTGGTTAGTGTGTTTTTGGGTGGTTAGTGTGTTTTTGGGTGATTTAATGTGTTGTTCTGGGGTGGTCAGTGTGTTTTTGGGTGGTCATTGTGTTGTTTTGGGGTGGTTAGTGTGTTTCTGGGTGGTCAGTGTGTTGTTTTTGGGTGGTCAGTGTGTTGTTTTTGGGTGGTCAGTGTGTTGTTTTTGGGTGGTCCGTGTGTGTTTTTGGGTGGTCAGTGTGTTGTTTTGGGGTGGTCAGTGTGTTGTTTTGGGGTGGTCAGTGTGTTGTTTTGGGGTGGTCAGTGTGTTGTTTTTGGGTGGTCAGTGTGTTTTTGGGTGGTCAGTGTGTTGTTTTTGGGTGGTCAGTGTGTGTTTTTGGGTGGTCAGTGTGTTGTTTTGGGGTGGTCAGTGTGTTGTTTTGGGGTGGTCAGTGTGTTGTTTTGGGGTGGTCAGTGTGTTGTTTTTGGGTGGTCAGTGTGTTGTTTTGGGGTGGTTAGTGTGTTTTGGGGTGGTCAGTGTGTTGTTTTGGGGTGGTTAGTGTGTTTTTGGGTGGTTCGTGTGTTGTTTTGGGGTGGTTAGTGTGTTTTTGGGTGGTTCGTGTGTTGTTCTGGGGTGGTTAGTGTGTTTTTGGGTGGTTAGTGTGTTGTTTTGGGGTGGTTAGTGTGTTTTGGGGTGGTTAGTGTGTTTTTGGGTGGTTAGTGTGTTTTTGGGTGGTCAGTGTGTTGTTTTGGGGTGGTTAGTGTGTTTTTGGGTGGTCAGTGTGTTGTTTTGGGGTGGTTAGTGTGTTGTTTTTGGGTGGTCAGTGTGTTGTTTTGGGGTGGTTAGTGTGTTTTTGGGTGGTTCGTGTGTTGTTCTGGGGTGGTTAGTGTGTTTTTGGGTGGTTCGTGTGTTGTTCTGGGGTGGTTAGTGTGTTTTTGGGTGGTTAGTGTGTTGTTTTGGGGTGGTTAGTGTGTTTTGGGGTGGTTAGTGTGTTTTTGGGTGGTTAGTGTGTTTTTGGGTGGTCAGTGTGTTTTTGGGTGGTTAGTGTGTTTTTGGGTGGTTAGTGTGTTTTTGGGTGGTCAGTGTGTTGTTTTGGGGTGGTTAGTGTGTTTTTGGGTGGTCAGTGTGTTGTTTTTGGGTGGTTAGTGTGTTGTTTTTGGGTGGTCAGTGTGTTGTTTTGGGGTGGTTAGTGTGTTTTTGGGTGGTTCGTGTGTTGTTTTGGGGTGGTTAGTGTGTTTTTGGGTGGTTCGTGTGTTGTTCTGGGGTGATTAGTGTGTTTTTGGGTGGTTAGTGTGTTGTTTTGGGGTGGTTAGTGTGTTTTTGGGTGGTCAGTGTGTTGTTTTGGGGTGGTCAGTGTGTTTTTGGGTGGTCAGTGTGTTGTTTTTGGGTGGTTAGTGTGTTGTTTTTGGGTGGTCAGTGTGTTGTTTTGGGGTGGTTAGTGTGTTTTGGGGTGGTTAGTGTGTTGTTCTGGGGTGGTTAGTGTGTTTTTGGGTGGTTAGTGTGTTGTTTTGGGGTGGTTAGTGTGTTTTGGGGTGGTTAGTGTGTTTTTGGGTGGTTAGTGTGTTTTTGGGTGGTCAGTGTGTTGTTGGGTGGTTAGTGTGTTTTTGGGTGGTTAGTGTGTTGTTTTGGGGTGGTTAGTGTGTTTTTGGGTGGTTAGTGTGTTGTTTTGGGGTGGTTAGTGTGTTTTTGGGTGGTTAGTGTGATAGTAGACGGGTGTATTATTTTATTTTTTTGGGTGTAGATCAGCACAAATATTGCAGATAGATTGTGGGTTCTATCAGTGTAATTGTCTGCATCATTTCCAATTTCCAATCTTTTAAAAATATATTTTCCTTCTAGATGGGTGATTTTAACTCATGTCTCTAAACATAAACCACACCATATTTCTTAGGTAGTCCATGAAAAGAGATTGACTTAGAAGTGAAACGGCAACATGATATATATAGCCCCTTGCTGCAAACTGCCTTCGACATTCCTATGGTCCCCCTGCCTGTGTGGGATCGAATCCCGGCCCCTGTATCTCCCCTTTTATTGATGTTGGTCACACTGTCACAATAAACAATCAAACATTAATTTTTTTAAATCTGATTAGATCAAATCTGATTTAATAACCCAATCTCTCAAATGAGCTGTATATTTTACAGAGTTCGATGTCTTATGTTAGCTCAGGGGTATTCAACTGGGGGTCCACCGCCCATGGACAGCAGGGTCAGTGAAAGTATTTTTTTCATTTCAAAGTTTGAATATTGCTAGCAACAACCAAATAAATAATTTTGAATTACATATATACAGTAGAAAATAGGAGAATATATTTCTAATGATGTCAACTTTATTTCTTAACTCCTAATATTCAGCCAATTACACTCATTGGGGTACATAGGCTTTGAAAAAGCACCCGCGAATAGGCTACCAGTGCGGCAAGGTCCGCTGGCTGCTGATAAGCTTTCTTGACTTGGATAGACATTTTTGCCAACACATGACTAACTTTTGTCTATGCCATGTTCATGTGCTAGTCGGAACTAGGAAACTCTGACATTTCTGACTTGCTAACTGGTTGTAGTTATACACCTGCCGCGTTCAATGAGAAGGGTTTAATTGCAGACCAAAATTAGGGGGCGTATTCTGAAATCGGGCGTTTCTTGATATCAAGTTACACCCATTGATGCTCGCCATTGGTCCGTGGCCATTTATTTCGCGTCGGGGACAACAGCCTAACCCTAACCCTTTTCCTAACCTTAACCTCAGTCTCCTAACCTGCCACACTAATTCACCTAACTTCTAATTCACTTAACCTGCCATGCTTATTCACCTAACCTGCCACGTTAATTATCCTAACCTGCCACGTTAATTATCCTAACCTGCCACGTTAGTTATCCTAACCTGCTATGTAAACAAATAATCTGTGTCGAGAAACCATCAGGCTCATAACACCGGAACTGACCAATGGCAGGTATCAATGGGCGTTTCCTGATATCAGGGAACAGCCACATCATGAAATGCCCTGAATTGCGGTCTGCAATTACACCATATACCGTTCAACCAGTTAGCAAGTCGATACATTTCCACGTTTCCTAGTTGGGACTAGCACGTGAACGCGGCATGAACCAGCTAAACAGCTGCTCTTAGCAAAACTGTGTTTGGAGGTACCGTTCTAGCTAATAGGCTATGTTAGAGTTTACACTTCCTCTTCCAATGTATAATGTGGGGAGGTCAAAATAATGAAAACTATCTACCAAATCTATTCATTTTAAAATGTTGATTACTTCTCCTTGCCATTATAATTTACCTGATAAGACAAGACATTATCATTTTTAATTTTTTGCAAATGTATGATAGGGGTCCCTGGGTAGCTTGTTTGCCTGGGGGTAGCTGGTTTGCCTGGGAGGGGGTACCTGGGTAAGAAAAGTTTGCTTCACTGCGCCCTGGCATAGATTCTACAAGTGTCTGGAACTCTTGTAGGGCGTTAGATGGCGACATTACGCTATTTGACTCCAAAACTACAAAGAAGAAGAAAGTGTCCAATCAGGAGCGAGAATGACTGTCACAACAAAGATGGACGCTTCCTGATCTGGTCACAAATAATGAGGCACGTTATTTTTTTATTCTGTTGGCTAAAGATTGATGGCTAGTCTGGATAGTTTCTCGCCTTGAAAACAGACGAAGTTTGCAAAAAATTTTGTCCAATTCCAAACAGTCGGAGGCTGAGGTGACTTGCAACGTCAAGGTTGGGCTAGCTAGCTAACTTGTGGGAGCCCGTTACGTTACGTTAGTGCTTTTGCAGCATAAATAGCTATCTAATTCATAGGCTATAATGTAGGCTGTATGTAGTCAACAGACCTTCAATGTATAAGTGCGATCTACAAATTTGGAATGGTAACGTTAGCATATTAGCTAGGACCAAAGAACAAGTCGCTAGCTGCCTACCTTAATGGTTTTGGTTTCATTGTTTTAGTCATTGTGGTGTCAGTGAAGTGTCGACCGTTGCAGTAACAAATACTTTTCCAATAGTTTTGCGCAAAAATAACGTATTTTTATGCCAACCAGGACTTATTTCGAGAAAAACATGTGAATACCACACTGCAACAACGTTTTATTTAACATGATCAAAATAGGTTTTGCTCTATCGGACCCCCCATTCATTTGGAATTGAATTTACTTTTTAGATCTGCGACCTCTGCTGCCACTAAAACTCACTTGAATGGTATTGATAGGGATTGGAACGAGGATTAGGAATGACCAAGTCTACTCCATTTCTTTAGAAATGACCCTGTCACCCAACTAACGTTATTTAGCCAAGTTTGGAGTGAGATGGATGTGGAACTAAAGCTTGAGGCAGATGAGAGGGATATGCCTATATCCCCAGCTGTTATTAAGGCTGATCTTTTTGATACACAAGCAGGTTATGAATATGATATAGATCCTCATGAAACAACATCACAGCAGATATGTGGTATTTTGTCAAAAGATAGCATAGCGAGAGATGTGGAGATTAAAACAGAATCAATAGGTCTTAATACTATTGGTGCTCAGGACAGGGAGATTACAGATAATGTACTGATACCGAGTATCAACTCCTTGTCACAGGCCGTGGGTGTAAAGCGAGTCATTCTGAATACAACCGTTGAAGGTAGAAATGTTATTGTCTGTACAGAGCAAGATAACCCCAGCACCTCTGTCAAAGACAAGTCATGTTTTGAAATTCCACCAAGTGATACTCAAATTGGAAAAGTATTTAGGGCTACACTGTCTCAATCACCACTGTCAGTTGCAGAATGTGCTTCTTCTGGAGGTCAAATCAAACCAACTGAACAGGCTAAAAAAACGAAGTGGCAGTTTTTTGTAAATGCCTCAAAACGAATAAATTTGGAGCACTGCAGTAAAGTAGGTGTTGATTTCAATGTTGGATCTGGAGGAAAACAGAAACTTGACTTAAAGCTACTCACTAATGGTGTAATGATTGAGATTTCAGATTTAGCCAAATACTTTAGGACCTCTCAGCATGTCATCTGTGATATTCTAGAATACAACTTTGATCTTTGTCTTCAAAGTGATCAACGTAGTGAATTCGCAATTAGGACTAACCAAAAAGTAAAGTACTTGATGACATTGACGAAGTCCAAACTACAAAAACCTGGATTGTTAACTCAGGTCTTTGAACTTCCTATGACAATGACCGTATCAAAAACACACCACTCATGTGTAAAGCACTCAAATGACATTGTGTCAGCTAACCAGAGATTGAAAAAAGATTTTGAAATACAGCAGTTGGTTATAAAGGAGGAGGAGGAGGAATGTGTCCCTATATCATCCTTTGAGGAAGATGGGTTGGTTGAGTATGAAAAGGCCCATGATGACAACAATGTCTCTCTAATCAACTTTGACCTTGATGCCAGACAGGCATCTCCTCATCATGTCAAAAAGACCATGTCTAATGAAACAGATGTACCACAGAGTGCTGTTGAAACAGCAACACTTGGCCTCAAGAATGGACCTACTGACATCTGCATGAAGGACGAACCTAATGAGGACCTCATAACTACTCAGCATGTTAAGATGGAGACCATCTCTACTGACACAGATGTATCACTGTCTGATGAGGAAGCAGGACACAGACCTAGAAAGATCCAATATGTTATGACATCTACAACAGAAGATAAAATGAAGGACCTCTACCCCATCTGTAAGGAAATAGGTTTAGATCTTGATGTGAAATCAAAAGGTGAGGCAAAAGAAAAACTTGACTTGTGTTTATTGACCAAAGGTGCAATGATTGAAGTAGGCCATTTTGCCAAAATAGTGCGTGGCACTTACAGGCAGATTATCATTGATGTCCTCGAGTACAATTTTGATATTGATTTGCAAAATGATAAAGATCTTCTTGAAAATATCATCCTCAACTTACGATTAGTCGAAAAGAAAACAAGGCCGAATTTAAAAGGCATGTTAAGTAAAGAAAAATATGAATTGTTACAGGAAACTTTAACAATTGTGCCTCCCAAAAAAAGGAAACATGCAGTAATTTCAGGTGACATGGAGGTCACTAGTGCATCAGTTGTGTCAAAAGATCAAAGACTTAAAGAAGTAACTAAAAGAAGACGACTGGATTTAATGAGGAAAAAGGAGGAAAGAGAGACTTTCACAGCAAGGAAGATGAAGACAGACCAATTTGAAAGAGCCAGACAAGTTTCTCAGTGTGTTAAGACAGAGAGCATCTTTACTGAGACTGATTCAACACGGTTTGCTGATGAGACTGCAATACTTGGCCATGAGAATGAATCTGCTGACATTTGCATAAAGGAAGAGACTGATCTGGACTTCATATCTCTTCAGGATGTTAAGATGGAGACCATCAACACTGAGACCAATGTAATACAGTGTAATTCTGAAGCAGTGCACAGAGGTGTTATGAACCAACCCCTAATGGTCTCCACAGTGAAAAAAACAGCTGCTCTAATTGGGAAATCTGAAAGAAATGTCAGGTGTAAAAAACCAGGTCAAGGAAAATTAGTTTCTAACAGGATACAAATAGCAAATAACATAAAGGAAGTGAAATATCAGACGATGGCCAACGACATCTGCTCAGTAAATGACTCAAAAATAACTGAATTAGGGCAGCCCTCCGCTGGAGGAAAGGTTGAGGACCCATACCCCTACTGCAAGAAAATAGGTGTAGATTTCCATGTTGGATCTGGAGCGGAAACAGAAACTTGACATAGATCTACTGACTAATGGGGTAATGACTGAGGTTTCACATTTTGCTGAAGAGATGAATAGATCTCACGCACATGTCATCTGTGATATTTTAGATTACAACTTTGATCTTGGTTTGCAAAATGATCAACGCTATGAATTCGCAATTCGGACTATGGCGAAAGTAAAGTACTTGATGGGAAAGGCCAGACTGCAAAGACCTGACTTGATAACAAAAGTACTTCGAACTTCCTGATCCAAGGGCAATTCCTGTATCAAAAACACATGAAGGCTCCAAGCTTTTAAATGAGATTGTGTCATTTAATCGGAGATTGAAAAAAGATGTAGAAATACAGCAATTGGTTATAAAGAAGGAGGAGGAGGAGTGTGTCCCTATAATGTCCTTTGAGGAAAATGGGTTGGTTGAGTATGAAAAGGCTCAACAGGACAACACTGTCTCTCTGATGAACTTTGACCTTAATGCCAGCCAGGTAACTCCTCATCATGTCAAAGAGACCATGTCTAATGAAACAGATGTTGAAACAACAACACTTGCCCTCAAGAATGGACCTACTAACATCGGTATCAAGGATGAACCTAATCTGGACATCGTATCAACTCGGCATGTTAAGATGAAGACCATCTCTACTGACACCGATGTATCACTGTCTGATGAGGAAGCAGGACACAGACCTACAAGGGACCAATATTTGATGACATCTGCAACAGAAGATAAAACAACGGACCTCTACCCCCTCTGTAAGGAAATAGGTTTAGACCTTGATGTGAAATCAAAAGGTGAGGCAAAAGAAAAACTTGACTTCCGTTTATTGACTAGAGGTGTAATGCTTGAAGTGGCAAAGTTTGCGGCCGAAGTGTGTGGAACCTACAGGCAGATTGTACATGCTGTTCTCGAGTACAATTTTGATCTTGATTTCCCAAAAAACATAGATCTCCTTGAAAACATAATTCACAACGTAAGATCAGTCAAAAAGAAAATGAAAAGTCGAAGGTGGAGATTGAAAGGCAGAAAAGGAGAATGTGAATTGCTAAAAGAAAGATTCTCAATGGCGCCTCATTGGAAACGTTCTGGGATTTCAAATGTAACAAAAGAAAGGCCACTGGATTACAAGAGGGAAAATAAAATAAGATCAACTTTAATAGCAAGGAATATGCAGGCAGACACATGGGAAAGAGCCAGACAAGTTCCTATAAAGACAGAGAGCATCTTTACTGAGATGGTTGCGTCCCGGTTTGCTGATGAGACAGCAATACTCGGCCATGAGAATAGATCTGCTGACATCTTCATAAAGGAAGAGTCTGATCGTCAGTCTGGGGTCATAGAACAAGCCTCGGACTCTGAGAACAACCAAGTAAACGTTTGCTGGACATATATCCATAAAATCTTAACATGTAAAAAGGTACAGCGAAGGAGATGCATTTTTTCCAAATTAGAAAACTGTTTTAATGTTCAGATTGGTTCAGATAATAATTTCAAACCAATCCTTGCTAGATACAGATCAGATGTCCTACCACTCATAGTTGAGGAATATGATGGCTTTAGCCACGCTGAGAAGACAATGATGTCCCTTGTGAATCAGCTCCTTTGTGGTTTACATTTGATTGATGGCTTGGCTCACCAGGCAAAAACAACTCTTCTTCTCTGGGAAAATATTATTTTAGGAGAAAAGGAAGCAGGAGTCCACAGCTCTCCTGACGTTGGACCAACAGAGTTGGAGTCTGGAACAGTGCGATTGGGGAATACTGTGAATCATGCTGTCCAAGAACAGCGATGGGGAATGGACGGTTATCTTGTTCCGTTCACAACCTTTCTGGCCAGCAAAGGAGAATTTGATGAAGTGCCCTTATCTCCATCCAGTGGAAACAGAATTGACGGTCTGTTTCATAATGCTGCTGGGGTGTATAGCATCCATGATGATATAATTGCGTTCACCAGGGACTATGAAGATGAGAGTAGTATGCTTGCAGCAGTTGCTGCTGGTTTGGAGGTTCAGCCATTTAAAGCAGGATGCAGAGCTCTGGGTCTGATTTCTAAGATAATCATTGATCCTCTCTGGAGAGCCTTGACTTTGAAGGAAAATGTGTTGGACATGGAAGTAAGATACCAAACCCTTGTTACCAAGCTCAAGCAATGGCAGGAAGATGCAAGAGACCTTGTTGAAGGAAATGTACGCTTGTTTGATGACATTGAGGTACCCAAGGACCTTGTGTTTGACAGGCTTACCATGTGGACAGACCCAGACTTTTTTCAATTGACCGTTCAGATTGTTGAGTTACTCCTGGCTAGTTTTCTGAGGGTATGTTGTAAGATGCTGCTGGTCGACCTGCAGCAAGTGTCAAAGATAAATGATCGATGCAGAAAGGATTTGGAAATCATAGAACAATTGCAAAAGGCAAAAGCCAATTCAGTAAGTATTGCAGTTGAAGCCATGGGCATGTGCAAGAAGAATCACACTTGGGAATGGCTGTCCTTTTTGGATGCACCAAAAATAGTGTCAGTGTTGAAAGCTCTCCAGATAGTGTAGACAAAGGAAGAAGGAAAGCCATTGAGGATTCATATAATTGTAGGCCAAATATTGACATGAACAATGAGTTGGAACAGAGGGTCTTTTGATGAACAGATATTCAGCAGTTCCAACTCCTGTGAAACAGTAGCTGTGTAAGCTAAAGTGTGCAGACATTTTAATGGTTGATATATTTGGGTTATACAATTGTCTTGACAGCCCATTCAAAAACAGGTGTCTGAACATGTTTTTGGTCTACCACCTTTTGCTTTTGTATTCAGAATGATGACTGAACGATTCAGCAAGGCAATATTTGAATGGTTATTGACCATTTAGGTTATCTGAACAAGGAAGAGTACAGTGGTATTACGCTAATGAATGTAGCTAAAATGTTTTTGTTGTGGAAGTAGGTGCTTGTGACACATAGTTACCCTGTAGTATAATGAAGAGTATCACTTGTGTTGAACTGTTGAAGTTTATTTCCAAAGCGTTCCAACAACCTTGACATGTGTATGTTTTTGCCTTCTTTATAATAGTTTGCTACCTCACAGTTTATCTTAGTCATGCCGTTCCTTTAACTATTCCTTAGTCTGAATAGTCTTTGCTGATTCCCTTGGCCTCGCGTTCACTTGCCTGGTCCTGATTTTGAAACCTGAAGAATGAATTCCACCGGGGGTGGGTTCTACTAAGCTATATGGAATTGTTTTCCATATAGCAGAGCAAAACAACCTACATGTTCGTGAGTCTCTCATATTTCCATAGAGGGGTCATAATTCATAATAGTTGATTTTGTGAGTAGACCGATTTTCGGGATGTCTCATGGTCTGACACACCGCTCTAGCGCTGTCACCTTTCACCGCAGATGCAGAAGTGCGACATGGGCAGATGCGGTGGATTGAGACGTATCCAATGCAAAAAAAAAACATCTCTACCTTAAACAGACAGATTTTTATGGGATTTTTTTTACTATGCTAATGATATTTCCGCTGGTGCACGGACATCGACCTTAGGGGAGCAGTTATTGTTTTATTTTATTATTGATTATTACTGGACTTTAAAAATAAATTGTCAGCCTTTTTTGGGACAGGCTGTTTTATCTTTTCATTTTTTTGTTGGGGAGGGGATCAATAAGTTTCATCAAGACTATATTCATCAGTATTTGACCTAAGGAAGTACACTGCTTTAATCCATGATTTGAAAGTAAAAAAGAAGATATTCTTGAAAAGGTTGTGCCATTTGGCATTCCAGTGTTCCTTGGACACAGGCAACAGGATGAGTTTCACTGGATCCAAATGTATGAAGGTAATGCAGTGTGTGCATGACCCATCTGTGTACTGTTAGTTATTGTAGCTAATAATGGTAATGAAATTCCTTTACATTTATACAGTCATCTTTTTCTTGTAACTTCAACTTGTAATTAATGTAGGCTAATTGTAATTGCTTGTTCTGATAACATCATACACAGGTTTTCACAGGTGATGCTAATGTCTTTCCAGCAGCAGTGTCGCTAAATCTGCATGGTGTTATTGTCTCTTCTCTATGTTGGACTGAACTGTTTCAACTCTTCTCAAGTGAAAACCTCAAAGCCCTAAAGGTTTGTTGTTGTCAATCTTCTTTTTAGACACAGATTAGTCAAATAATTGATTAAATACGTATTATTTCCCCCTTTTTATCCCTGCTTATTTAAGCAATAAGACATGAGGCCGTGTGTTATGACCTTTTTATCATGGCTGTGACGTGGTCATAGCAACGGGTTACCAGCATTAAAAAGCTAAATTCATTCCCAAACCATACATCTTTCTGAAAAACGTGATGCATCATTCACTAACTGGTTGTCAAGTGCAATTTTAGGCGTTCTCTGGTCGTTAGTTCTATTCATATTCAATGCCATGTAAAACAAAACTGCCAAAGCGCTGGTTGAAAGTTCCAGAACATTGGTTTCTAGGGACGCTGTCCATGATTCTGAAAACGGCGCAGGTCTATGCCAAATAATAGGCTACCTCTAATGTAATGTAGGTTACCTCATAGTAATGAAGTAACCTCTCAATATATCAGATCAGAATATAAACCACAAAGACAAAACATTTTGGGATGGTCACAGCATCGACAGCTATTCATTTATGATACACAATGAATCGCACATTTCCGTTCAGTGTGCAATTAGTGAAGTAGCTGTCGAACGCCGGTGTATCAAGCACAGCCACTAATGCCGGGGTATCAAGCACAGCCACCGACACCGGGGTCTCAAGCCCAGCCACTAACACCGAGGTCTCAAGCACAGCCACTAACGCCGGAGTCTCAAGCACAGCCACTAACGCCAGGGTATCAAGCACAGCCACTAACGCTGAGGTCTCAAGCACAGCCACTAACGCCAGGGTCTCAAGTACAGCCACTGACACCGGGGTCTCAAGCACAGCCACTAACGCCAGGGTATCAAGCACAGCCACTAACGCCAGGGTATCAAGCACAGCCACTAACACAGGGGTCTCAAGCACAGCCACTAACACAGGGGTCTCAAGCACAGCCACTAACACAGGGGTCTCAAGCACAGCCACTAACACCGGGGTCTCAAGCACAGCCACTAACGCCAGGGTATCAAGCACAGCCACTAACGCCAGGGTATCAAGCACAGCCACTAACGCCGAGGTCTCAAGCACAGCCACTAACGCCGAGGTCTCAAGCACAGCCACTAACGCAGAGGTCTCAAGCACAGCCACTAACGCCAGGGTCTCAAGCACAGCCACTAACACCGAGGTCTCAAGCACAGCCACTAACGCCGGAGTCTCAAGCACAGCCACTAACGCCGGAGTCTCAAGCACAGCCACTAACGCCAGGGTATCAAGTACAGCCACTAACGCCAGGGTATCAAGAACAGCCACTAACACCAGGGTATCAAGCACAGCCACTAACACTGAGGTCTCAAGCACAGCCACTAACACCAGGGTCTCAAGCACAGCCACTAACGCCAGGGTCTCAAGCACAGCCACTAACGCCAGGGTATCAAGCACAGCCACTAAAACCGGGGTCTCAAGCACAGCCACTAACACCAGGGTCTCAAGCACAGCCACTAACGCCAGGGTCTCAAGCACAGCCACTAACACCGGGGTCTCAAGCACAGCCAATAACGCCAGGGTATCAAGAACAGCCACTAACGCCAGGGTATCAAGAACAGCCACTAACGCCAGGGTATCAAGCACAGCCACTAACACCGGGGTCTCAAGCACAGCCACTAACACCAGGGTCTCAAGCACAGCCACTAACACCAGGGTCTCAAGCACAGCCACTAACGCCAGGGTCTCAAGCACAGCCACTAACGCCAGGGTATCAAGCACAGCCACTAACACCGGGGTCTCAAGCACAGCCACTAACACCAGGGTCTCAAGCACAGCCACTAACGCCAGGGTCTCAAGCACAGCCACTAACGCCAGTGTCTCAAGCACAGCCACTAACGCCAGGGTCTCAAGCACAGCCACTAACGCCAGGGTCTCAAGCACAGCCACTAACACCGGGGTCTCAAGCACAGCAACTAACACCGGGGTCTCAAGCACAGCCACTAACGCCAGGGTCTCAAGCACAGCCACTAACGCTGGGGTATCAAGCACAGCCACTAACGCCAGGGTCTCAAGCACAGCCACTAACGCCAGGGTCTCAAGCACAGCCACTAACGCCAGGGTATCAAGCACAGCCACTAACGCCAGGGTATCAAGCACAGCCACTAACGCCAGGGTATCAAGCACAGCCACTAACGCCAGGGTATCAAGCACAGCCACTAACGCCAGGGTATCAAGCACAGCCACTAACGCCAGGGTATCAAGCACAGCCACTAACACCAGGGTATCAAGCACAGCCACTAACACCAGGGTATCAAGCACAGCCACTAACACCAGGGTATCAAGCACAGCCACTAACGCCGGAGTCTCAAGCACAGCCACTAACGCCAGGGTCTCAAGTACAGCTAGGCGCAGTTTCTCAGGAACAACTGCCTTGTTGTCGCACCAAGCTGTTAGGATGTTTTGTCGACGGGGGTGGGGCTGGACAAATATTTTTGCCCGCGCTGGCGCTGCAGACAGCTATATCGGTCGGCTAATACAGGACAATTAAAAGGCCCAGTGCAAGGCCTCCTGAGTGGAGCAGCGGTCTAAGGCACTATGCAGTGCTTGAGGCGTCACTACAGCCCTGGGTTCGATCCCAGGCTGTGTCAAAGCCGGCCGTGACCGGGAGACCCATGAGGCGGCGCACAATTGGCCCAGCGTCGTCCGGGTTCGGGGAGGGTTTGGCCGACTAGGATTTCCTTGTCCCATCGCGCTCTAGCGGCTCCTTGTGGCGGGCTGGGCATCTGCAAGCTGACTTCGTCATCAGTTGGATGGTGTTTCCTCCGACACATTGGTGCGACTGGATTCCGGGTTAAGCGAGCAGTGTGTCAAGAAGCAGTGCGGCTTGGCAGGGTCGTGTTTTGGAGGACGCTTGGCTCTCGACCTTCGCCTCTCCCGAGTCTGTAGGTGAGTTGCAGCGATGGGACAAGACTAACTACCAATTGGATATTACGAAATTGGGGAGAAAAAGTGGTAAAAGTACAAACAAACAAAAAAAGGCCCAGTGCACCACTTTTTTTGGGGGAAAAATATTTATAAAAAATCGAATTAAAAAAATATATTTGGTTTAATTCTGATTTCCAGGGGGGTGCTTCAGCACCTCTACTTCCCGTGGCTATGGAACTCAGTATCTCTCACCAGGCATCAAGACCGCTCAGTGGAGGCTCATTTAAGTGGCGGTTTAGGCCGGCCAGCAGTCCAGCGACGCTGCTGATTCCATATCGGTCTCCTTTTGCAGTCCTCGCGGTGGCTTAGAAGCACCAGAGAATATTACCCCATCTCCGGTTTTGAAACAGTTGCCAGATCGATGTTTATCCCCTATTCTGACAGCCGTTCCAGAAAGCACTTCACTGTCCAGTTGGTTTGTCTTGATGTAGCTAGCTTCTTACTTTCTCCCGTTTTCTATGTCATCTATAGCAGCTCTACTGATTTCTGCATGTCTAACGTTAACACTAGGCTCCGGTTCCTGGTCCAGTTGCTCTTCCTCTTGTTTAATTTCTTTCATATCCTCCTCCTCCTCTTCTTGTTGGCACCATTCTTCAAACAATAGTGGATAAAACAAATCAAAAGTCACTTTAAAATCATCCTTGATGAGTTACAGGTCGTAAGGCTAGTAGTAGTAGTAGTTGAGGGATGTATAAACCTACCTGTCTGCCACTACGACCTGTACAACAATGTATCATTTTACAAATGGTGATCTCTCCCGTGCCTGTAGGCTAGCTAGGCCAAGAATGAACAGGAAACTTGTAATTCACCATGGAAACCGTAAAAACTCAGAAGTCCATTAATTCATTAACTAGCGCAGTGCAGCCTATGTAGGCCTATTTGATATTTATTAAATCATTATTTATTGAAGTTGTTGTCTGTCATCATCATTGAATCTCTGCTAGCTCGCTACATGCCAATGATTTGTTTAGCATAGCAACGTTGAATGAATAGAATGAGAAAATAACTAAAGACCAGCCCGCTTGGGTAGCAACTTCAGAATGCAAAAACGAATTTACTCCTTAAAATAATGTTTTTAATTATAAAATGTCATTTGTGTTTTTATAAATATGTTGGCAACTGTTTTATAAAAGCAATACTGCCTGAGATACTGTGAATTATCGTGTGACATCTCCCTCCAAGGGCTGTATCCCGGGCCCTTGACACGGGTTCTCAGGCATTTTTGCTTAAATATATCATGGGCAGGATAGGCTCTAACAATGAGAATTCCAAACCACCCATTGTATATATTACTGTAATTCCCCATCTAGTGGAGGAGAAGGACGCCATCTACAGGAGCAGTGGTGTGTTCCAGGACAGCAACACTTGAGGAGGAGTCTTCTCAGTCAAGATAACGTGAGCTCATCATTTTGAAATATATTTCATACACCCTTTGGGTGGACATCATGACATGAGTATGGAGTCATATCACTAGGGAGAATAACATCAAGCACATACTGTAAATGTCTCTAACATTTGTCTTAACATTCAACAGGCAATAAATAGATTGTAGGTTATTGACAAGTATAACTAATTATTCCAGTTTTTTGTAGGAACATGTTTGTCACTGTGATCAAATCTTTAGTTTTGCTACTTATTTCATTAACAGATTTCCTACTTTCCATACTAGAGGGAGATACTGGTTGTCTTTAAACTCCACACCATGGGATGATTGACCTGGATCTTAACCAGAACAGACTTCACCAGACACAGTAGAAGTGAGGTCACAGGAAACAGACTGATTTGTGAAGAGGGACTGCATCACCCATAAAGCATTGTGTCCCTGGAGGCCACAGCTTTGTTGGATGTAATGCCTTGTTCTCGACCTCTCTGAGTGTTCGGAAATACGACTTGTAAACTCTGTGCAACGAGTTGCATGCATTCACGTACTTTGAACTTGTTGCTAATGCCAACGGCTAAGTAGCGAGGTCAACCATAAACGAACAGTACAGCTATCATGCTGGCATGAAACGGCAGTTGAAAATAACTTCTAGTTATAATCAACCTGCTTGAATGCAAAATATGGGACTACTTTTTTTCTATTGCAATGCTTGAATCACGTTAATATTTTTGGTTATAACCTGCAACTTTTGTTGCTTAAAAAAAAAAAAAAGTAATACTAAATGTTCTGTATGTTTACATTAAACTACTAGTTTTTGTGGTTTCCAGATAGTTTTCTGGCTATGTTATGTATATATATATGTACACACACACACACACACACAGTATATTAGATAACATGTATTCTGTGCACTGACTGAATGTGATTTGATGGGTTAGCTCAAGGGAATTCAACCTAGGGGGCTGCAGAGGTACTCTATGATTATTATATTTTTTATTTTTAAGTTAAACAAATATTTTTCCCATTTTTCAATGTTATGAATATCGCTGGCAACAACAGAATAAACTATTTTTTATTACATACCTAATGTAGAAAAATGAGAATATCTTTTGAATGACATCAACTTTATTTTGCAACTCCTAATATTGAGCAAATTACACTCATTGGAGACAATTACACTTACTGGAGTGTGTGACATAGGCATGGGGGGGGTCCCTGGGTTAGGTATGGTAGGTGGGGGGGTCCCTGGGTTAGGTATGGTAGGTGGGGGGGTCCCTGGGTTAGGTATGGTAGGTGGGGGGGGTCCCTGGGTTAGATATGGTAGGTGGGGGGGTCCCTGGGTTAGGTATGGTAGGTGGGGGGGGTCCCTGGGTTAGGTATGGTAGGTGGGGGGGGTCCCTGGGTTAGGTATGGTAGGTGGGGGGGGTCCCTGGGTTAGGTATGGTAGGTGGGGGGGGTCCCTGGGTTAGGTATGGTAGGTGGGGGGGGTCCCTGGGTTAGGTATGGTAGGTGGGGGGGGTCCCTGGGTTAGATATGGTAGGTGGGGGGGGTCCCTGGGTTAGGTATGGTAGGTGGGGGGGTCCCTGGGTTAGGTATGGTAGGTGGGGGGGTCCCTGGGTTAGGTATGGTAGGTGGGGGGGGTCCCTGGGTTAGGTATGGTAGGTGGGGGGGTCCCTGGGTTAGATATGGTAGGTGGGGGGGGTCCCTGGGTTAGGTATGGTAGGTGGGGGGGTCCCTGGGTTAGGTATGGTAGGTGGGGGGGGTCCCTGGGTTAGATATGGTAGGTGGGGGGGGTCCCTGGGTTAGGTATGGTAGGTGGGGGGGGGGGGTCCCTGGGTTAGGTATGGTAGGTGGCGGTAATGCTGCATGATGCTGATGGTTTGTCCTCTGTAGCTCAATTGGTAGAGCATGGCGCTTGTAACGCCAGGGTAGTGGGTTCGATCCCCGGGACCACCCATACGTTAAAATATTATGCACATATGACTAAGTCGCTTTGGATAAAGGCGTCTGCTAAATGGCATATTATTATTATGACTACCATTACAGCTCCATCTAGTTGTCGCACCGGGGATAAGTTGTTGACAACTGCAGTATTTTAGCTATGCCTTACCCTTTTCCTAACCTTAACCTCATTCTCCTAGCCTGCCACGTTAGTTATCCTAACCTGCCACGTTAGTTCTCCTAACCTGCCACGTTAGTTCTCCTAGCCTGCCACGTTAGTTCTCCTAGCCTGCCACGTTAGTTATCCTAACCTGCTATGTAAACGAACCACCAGTGCCGACAAACCATCAGTATCACCACACCTGCCGTCCCCAAATCGCACGAGAAAGAAAGGCAGGGAGACAACATCAGAGATTATGGAGGAATTACAGGTAACTGCCAAAATAAAAGAAACACCAACATAGTGTTTTAATAGGCGTTGGGCAACGAAGAGCCGCCAGCACAGCTTAAATGCACCTTGGCATTGATTCTACAAGTGTCTGGAACTCTATTGGAGGGATGCAACATCATTCTTCCACAAGAAATGCCATAATTTGGTGTTTTGTTGATGGTGGTGGAAAACGCTGTCTCAGGCACCGCTCCAGAATCTCCCATAAGTGTTCAATTGGGGTTGAGAACTGGTGACAGACGGCCATGGCATATGGTTTACATAGTTTTCATGCTCATCAAACCCCTGTGCACTGTGGCTAGCGCGTTGTCATTATTTCCGTTTACCTTGCCCTCTAAGGGGTTGAGTGGACCTAAACCTTGCCAGGAAATTGCACCCCACACCATAACAGACCTGCCAGAACCCTCATTTGCTTGATCGTTTGCCTGTGTTTTGCAATTGCTTTCTCTTAAACCACCTTTGGGTTTACCAGAGATTCGTTCTGGCTGGAGTCATCACTAGCTTCCATAGCCACAAAGTCATAATTATGGCAAAACCCTGCCTATTTCTAGATGTAACCCTGACCACACTGCTAACCTTATGCCTATCCCTAACCTTAAATTAATTTTTACAATATAGCCAATTTTTTGATTATGGAATCTAGTGGAACCCCCCAGGAAGTCCAGTAAAAATAAAAAGCGGCACTGTTGCCTCTAGTGCGTTAGGTGGCGACATTGCGCTATTTGGCTCCAATACTACAAAGAAGAAGAAAGCGTCCCATCGTGGTTGCTCCCTCAGCCAATGATAGACCTAGGGTTGCATGAGAGGGTAAGAGCAGGTGAGGTAGGAGTGGATCCAGTAGATATTGTTAGTGAACATTTAAGAACTCAGTACTATGCTGTCTTGAATATATTTACTGATGGATCTAAGGACCCTAAAACAGGGAGGACAGGTGCAGCTTTTCGTGTTCCTGAGTTTAATGTGGCAGTGATGAAAAGAGCAATTGATCATTTATCCTTATACACAATGGAGTTGTTGGCCTTACTATTGGCTGCTGAGTGGGTGGAGCAGGTGAGGCCAGACACTGTAGTCATCTGCTCTGACTTATGTGCTGCACTGATGAGCTTAAATTCATTTGTGTCACGGAGCAGACAAGATGTATTGTCTGAGATTTTGCAGTGCCTGTTTGGGGTGAGACAGATGGGGGTATTTGTGAGGTTCTTCTGGGTACCAGCTCATGTGGGAGTATAGGGGAATGAGGAGGTGGGTGTTCTTGCCAAGCAGGTACTCAAATATCCTAGTGTTGAAATGGAATTGTCAAATCAGTAAAGCAAAAACCAAGGGGTTAATAAGAATAGTGGTCAAAAACAAATGGCAAGAGTTGTGGGGGAAAGGGAAGACCTGTATAAGATCCAGGAAAAGGTGGAGGCAGGGAGGTCCTCAGGTCCAGAGAGAAGGGAGGAAGTGTAATTAAAGGTGGGGCCAGGGAGGTCCTCAGGTCCAGAGAGAAGGGAGGAAGTGTAATAAAAGGTGGGGGCAGGGAGGTCCTCAGGTCCAGAGAGAAGGGAGGAAGTGTAATAAAAGGTGGGGGCAGGGAGGTCCTCAGGTCCAGAGAGAAGGGAGGAAGTGTAATTAAAGGTGGGGGCAGGGAGGTCCTCAGGTCCAGAGAGAAGGGAGGAAGTGTAATAAAAGGTGGGGGCAGGGAGGTCCTCAGGTCCAGAGAGAAGGGAGGAAGTGTAATAAAAGGTGGGGGCAGGGAGGTCCTCAGGTCCAGAGAGAAGGGAGGAAGTGTAATTAAAGGTGGGGGCAGGGAGGTCCTCAGGTCCAGAGAGAAGGGAGGAAGTGTAATAAAAGGTGGGGGCAGGGAGGTCCTCAGGTCCAGAGAGAAGGGAGGAAGTGTAATAAAAGGTGGGGGCAGGGAGGTCCTCAGGTCCAGAGAGAAGGGAGGAAGTGTAATAAAAGGTGGGGGCAGGGAGGTCCTCAGGTCCAGAGAGAAGGGAGGAAGTGTAATAAAAGGTGGGGGCAGGGAGGTCCTCAGGTCCAGAGAGAAGGGAGGAAGTGTAATTAAAGGTGGGGGGCAGGGAGGTCCTCAGGTCCAGAGAGAAGGGAGGAAGTGTAATTAAAGGTGGGGGCAGGGAGGTCCTCAGGTCCAGAGAGAAGGGAGGAAGTGTAATAAAAGGTGGGGGCAGGGAGGTCCTCAGGTCCAGAGAGAAGGGAGGAAGTGTAATTAAAGGTGGGGGCAGGGAGGTCCTCAGGTCCAGAGAGAAGGGAGGAAGTGTAATAAAAGGTGGGGGCAGGGAGGTCCTCAGGTCCAGAGAGAAGGGAGGAAGTGTAATTAAAGGTGGGGGCAGGGAGGTCCTCAGGTCCAGAGAGAAGGGAGGAAGTGTAATAAAAGGTGGAGGCAGGGAGGTCCTCAGGTCCAGAGAGAAGGGAGGAAGTGTAATAAAAGGTGGGGGCAGGGAGGTCCTCAGGTCCAGAGAGAAGGGAGGAAGTGTAATAAAAGGTGGGGGCAGGGAGGTCCTCAGGTCCAGAGAGAAGGGAGGAAGTGTAATCACAAGGCTCAACAGTACATTAGAACATCTGACTGGGAGGTGTTTTCACTGTCAGTAGGAGATGGAGACTGTGGAATATGTATTATTTCAGTGGCAGCAATATGGGAGAGAAAGGGAGAGATTATCAGATTTAAAGAGCAATGGTGTTAAAGAGCCAAGCATAAGTGAATTGCTGAAAAAATCTTCAGGGTATTTAGTATTTAATTATGTATTTTGTTTCCTTAAAGTGGCAATCAGCAGTAGAAATAATAACAAAGCGTTTCCTCCCACCCCTGTTTGGTGAAAAGCTGAGGGATGGGGCTGGAGAAATGTAACCACTCTCAAATTCATAGACAGAGCTATGGATGCAAGGACTCACCATCCATGATATCAAAATAGTAGTTTTAACCATGTTTTGAGGCTATACAGTGTTTGGTTTACATTTACTTTGTTTACAAACAATGGAGTAAACCAAGCTTATATGATTGGTTCTGATGGGGTAAGACAGTTGAACTAAGCTTATGAGGCATTTCTAAGTTCTAGACGGGTTGGTTGTTTAGCAACAATGAGCACTTGTCTCTCAAATACATCGTTACAGTTGTTGGTTAGCTAGCTAGCAAATTTTTTGCCATAATTAGCATTGACATGAAACCAGTCAAATCACCTTAAAACAAGACATGGTATAAAAAACAAGATGAAACAAGCTAGAGGAAAAACAAAAATAACTGGAGGAACTTATTCAAGAACGATCTAATATAATATATTACAAAAATAAAGCAAACTGGATGGAATATGGAGAAAAATGCACCAAATTCTTCCTAAATCTCCCTACACATGAACCCTACCAAAAAGGATCTGCAGAAACTCGTTACTAAAGACGGAGTCATCCATGATTCTCCTAATTATATTTTAAAAGCTAAATATTTTAAGCAGATATTTTCTTTTCCGTCTCATCCTCACCCTCTGAATGACGATTACTGTAAGGAATTATTTCCAAATAATAACTAATAATTGAAAATTAACCAATGCACAATAAGATCAGTGTTAAGGCCAAATTACAGAGGAATAACTTGTTGAGGCTATTCAATCCTTTCAGTCTGGGAAACCCCCAGGGCTTGATGGCACCAGGGCTAGATGGCACCAGGGCTAGATAGAATGGTATTCATAGCGGATTTTGAAAAGGTCTTTGATAAAGTAAGACTGGATTTTATATATAAATACCTGGATTTTTTAAAATCTCGGTGAGTCTCTTATTCAATGGGTAAAAATAATGTATAGCAACCCCAGGTGTAAAATAGTAAATAGTGGCTACTTCTCAGAGAGTTTTGAACTGTCAAGAGGAGTTAATCAAGGGTGTCCGCTGTCACCATATCTATTCGTTATTGCCATCGAAATGCTAGCTATTAAAATCAGATCAAATAACAACATTAGAGGATTAGAAATCCAAGGCTTAAAAATAAAGGTGTCCATGTATGCCGATGACTCAAGTTTTATATTAAATCCGCAAGCTAGATCCCTGCAATGTCTCATTGAAGATCTAGATAACTTTTCTGCCCTCTCTGGTCTAAAACCTAATTATGATAAGTGTACCGTATTACGTTTTGGATCTTTAAAAAACACAACTTTTGCTTTACCCTGCAGTTTACCTATGAAATGGGCTGACGGTGAAGTAGACATACTTGGTATTCATATCACAAAATATATAAATGAGCTCTCCACAATGAATTTCAATAGAAAAATAGTAAAAATAGTCAAGATCCTGCAACCATGGAGAGGTAAATACCTGTCTATTTATGGAAAAATTACACTGATTAACTCCTTAGTCATATCTCAGTTTACTCACTTACGGCCTTGCCTACTCCTGATGATTCGTTTTTCAAATCATATATGCGAAGAATATTTCGCTTTATCTGGGGTGCTAAACCAGACAAGATAAAGCGTGCCGATCTATATAATGAATATGAACTGGGTGGGTTGAGATGATTAAATATAAAAGCACTAAACCGCTCTCTAAAAGCTTGACTTATACAAAAAATGTACTTGAACCCAAAATGGTTCTGAAGTAGATTACTATGAAAAGCTCATCCATTGTTTAAAAATGGCCTTTTTGCCTTTGTGCAGATTGTCATGTCTAATTTTCAATTAATTTAAAATGAAACCTTGTTCAAAGTATCATTGAAATCTTGTTTCAAACAAGCATTACAAAACTGGTTACAATTTAAATTTCACCTTCCAGAAAAGATAGAACAAATATTACAACAAATATTATGGTTGAACTCAAATGGGCTGTATTTATGGAAAATTGATGGTAATTTTTCTGTAAACTATTAGATAAACAAGGTTAATTACACACATGACGAACAAGGAGTCATAATTAAACATTGGTACATTGCTGTTGCTAGGCAAGAACTTAGTGAATTCCTCTCACTGGGTTTGTGTGTGTGTGTAAAATGGGCATCTGACCTGTCATTGGGTCAAATTTTACAGTTTTCTTATCTCACTGCAGGTAGATTGTATGTTTTAATATTCAATAATAATAATACAAAATAAATAAAATAAAAAGATAAAAGAAGCTGAAACGAGCCACTTACGATTCCCCACATGGCAGTTTCTTGTCATTCTTGCTAGCAATCTGGCTATCCAGAATCACAACAACATGCTGACTTCTGCCCCATGGAAGTGCGCACATCGTTTTCGTGACATTAACTAACCCATTTATACTGACAAAATATATAAACGCAACATGCAACAATTTCAAAGGTTTTACTGAGTTACCATTCATATAAGGAAATCGGTCAATTGAAATAAACTAATTAGGCCATTATCTATGGATTTCACATGACTGGGAATACAGATATGCATCTGTTGGTCACAGATACCTTAAACAAAAAAAAAAGGAAGGGCGTGGATCAGAAAACCAGTTAGCATTTGGTGTGACCACAATTTGCCTCATGCAGCGCGACACATCTCCTTCGCATAGAGTTGATGAGGCTGTTGATTGTGGCATGTGGAATGTTGTCCCACTCTTCTTCAATGGCTAGGCGAAGTTGCTGGATATTGGCGGGAACTGGAACATGCTGTCGTACACGTCGATCCAGAGCATGCCAAACATGCTCAATGGGTGACATGTCTGGTGAGTATGCAGGGCATGGAGGAACTGGGACATGTTCAGCTTCCAGGGATTGTGTACAGATTCTTGCGACACGGGGCCGTGCATTATAATGCTGAAACATGAGGTGATGCCGGTGGATGAATGGCACGACAGTGGGTCTCAGGATCTCGTCACGGTATCTCTGCATTCAAATTGCCATCGATAAAATTCAATCGTGATCGTTGTCCATAGCTTATGCCTGGCCATACCATAACCCCACTGCCACCAAGGGGCACCCTGTTCACAACGTTGACATCAGTAAACCGCTTGCCCACATGACACCATACATGTGGTCTGTGGTTGTGGCCGATTGGACGTACTGCCAAATTCTCTAAAATCGGCTTATGGTAGAGAAATTAATTCTGTTGTGTGACAAAACTGCACATTTTAGAGTGGCCTTTTATTGTCCCCAGCACAAGGTGCACCTGTGTAATGATCATGCCACACCTGTCAGGTGGATGGATTATCTTGGCAAAGGAGAAATGCTCACTGAAAGGGATGCAAACAAATTTGTGCACAATGTTAGAGAAATAAGCTTTTTGTGCATATGGAAAATTTCTGGGATATTTTATCTCAGCTCATGAAACATGGGACCAACAGTTTACATGTTGCGTTCATATTTTTGTTCAGTGTATATTCTTCAATAATTTTTAAGTCAAAAAATGGATGTAGCAACTGCTGATTGGCCCTTTAATGTATGTAGCAACTGTTGATTGGCCCTTTAAGGAGAAGACGTAATAGGTAGGATTTAGACTTTTCGTGTCGCTGGTCCACACTCCAGTCCAGTGGGTGGCGGTACATTAAAGTATGTTGCCAACCGCCATATAAAAAGTACAGAAGAAAAGTGTCGGCGGACGAGGCGCCGTAACGGCGGATGAAGGTTTTGGGAAAACGGTGGAACCGGATGTTCTGTTTGAATCGGATGACGTGTTGAGTGGAGATGAGAGTGAGAATAATTGGATTACAGTGGAGAATGGAAAAGGGAATACTGCTAAATGACTAACATGGAATACGAGAAGTAAAGTCGTAGTGGAAATTAGTAAATCCAAACCTAGTTCTGACTCTTTTTTGGTTGGAATAAGGGTTTTGGATCGATGTTGTTACCTGGGAGATCCGATTTGAAGTCTATTAAAATTGTGGATGCGTTGGATGACGTGGCGTGGATGAGAATAATGAGATGTGGGCTTATTTAGTTTTTAGTGTTTCCATGGAACAGAAGGAGTGTGCTCTGCACCTCAAGAAGATGTCGGATTGGAATGTGTCGTGTGTGGATCTTCGAAGCAGGGCGCCTATCAAGGGTGTTATCTCTGGGGTGGCGCTAGATGCAAAGGCTATAAGTGAAGAATTGGATCAAGTGGTTGGTGCACAATGACTGACCCGCATGGCAGATGGTGTGCGGAAACCCACTCCATCCATTCTATTGTTTTTTGATGAAGAGTCTCTCCCTTCACACATGTATTTGGGTTGTATGAGATTTCCAGCTGAGCCTAAATGCTGCAATTGTGGTGGTGAACATGCACCCGAATTTCTGAAGTGTCCTGTTAGGGTGAAGGAGATGGGGCTGGCAAGAATAAGGGCTGTCCAGAATGTCTCCTATCTGGAGGCGGTGAGAAGAGTGGATGAAAGGAGTGAAGTTGAAGAAATAATGGTAGTAGGAGTAGAGGCACAAGATGATGTTCCTTGTCAACAGAGGGATCCTGATATGTTAAGAAGGTGGACTTTGTAGCGTTTATTACTTTGGTCATCAACTGCACAGCGCAAATGGAGAGGAAATTGGAGAAAATAGGCATAATTGTGAGTGAGGCTGAGCGTTTTTGGTGACTCGAGAACTGTTCTGCAGAGGCATTGCAAGGAATCCTGTTGATGAATGCTCCGGCATCGCAGGCACCTGAGCCTGTGTAGGGAAGTGATTTGAATGTGACTGAATTGTATTTTGTATTATCTCAGAATATGGAATATATCATTTTTGTTTTGTTTCAATACCTCGTACAGTAGGTGGCAGCAATACACCAATAGGTGTAATCTGCCATAAAACTGTAAAGAAGAAGAAGAAGAAAAAGTGTCCAATCAGGAGCGAGAATGACGAAAGATTGAAGCTGCCTATCTAGTCACAAATTAACCACGTTATTTTTTTATTCTAATATTGGCAAAAAAATGCTGCCTCAATACAGATGGCTAGTCTAGATAGTTCCACGGCTTGAGGACATCAGATAAAGTTTGCAATCTTTTTCTTCCAATTCCAAACAGTCAGAGGGGACTTGCAACTTCAAGGTGGATTTAGCATAACTTTTCTAAGGTTGGGCTAGCTAGCTAAGCTAACTGGTGGAAGCTAGTAGGTGCTTTTCCAGCATAAATAGCTAGCAATTTCATAGGCTATACTGTAACGAATGTAGCACTTATAAACTGCGTTGTTTGCAGTCAACAAAACGACCATCTATAGATGTGATCTTCAAAGGGGGAATGGTACATTTAGCATATTGGCTAGGAACAAGTAGCTAACTTGCTAGTACTGGTTTTATTGTTTTAGTCACGTTGTATCAGCTGAGTGTCGACCCTTGCAGTATCAAATCGTTTTTCAGTAGAGTTGGGCAAAATCACGTTTTTTAAAAAGGCAACTGGGACTTATTTCGAGGGGGGGAAATGAATACCACACTGCAACAACGTTTTATTTAACCCGAACATGTTCAAAATAGCACCACTCATTCATTTCAGTTTAATTTACTTCATCCTCTGCCACTGCAACTCATTTGAATGGGATTAATAGGGAGTGGAACGACTGTTTTAAAAGGGCTGTGCTAGGATTAGGAATCTACCACATTTCCTTAGAAATGACCCTGTCTCCCAACAAACGTTATTTTGCCTAGTTTGGGGTGAGATGGATGTGGAACTAAAGCTAGAGGCAGATGAGAGGGATATGCCTATATCCCCAGCTGTTATTAGGTCTGATCTTTTTGATACACAAGCAGGTTATAGATATTATATAAATCCTCATGAAACAACACCACAGCAGATATGTGGAATTTTGTCAAAAGATAGCGGAGCAAGAGATGTGGAGATTAAAACAGAATCAATAGGTCTTACTACTATTGGTGCTCAGGACAGGGAGATTACAGATAATGTACTGGTACCGAGTATCAACTCCTTGTCACAGGCCGTGGGTGTAAAGCGAGTCATTCTGAATACAAACGTTGAAGGTAAACATGTTATTGTCCATACAGAGCAAGATAACCCCAGCACCTCTGTCAAAGACGAGTCATGTTTTGAAATACCACACAGTGATACTCAAATTGGAAACGTATTTAGGCTTACACTGTCTCAATCACCACTGTCAGCTGCAGAAAGTGCTTCTTCTGGAGGTCAAATCGACCCAACTGCGCAGGCAAAAGGCTACAATCTAAAGAGTAAAAAAACTAAGTGCCAGTTTTTTGAAAATGCCTCAAAACGAATACATTTGGAGCACTGCAATAAAGTAGGTGTTGATTTCAATGTCGGATCTGGATCAAAACAGAAACTTGACTTAAAACTGCTCACTAATGGTGTAATGATAGAGATCTCAAATTTTGCCAAATACTTTAGGACCTCTCAGAATGTCATCTGTGATATTCTAGAAAACAATTTTGATCTATGTTTTCAAAGTGATCAACGTCGTGAATTTGCAAGTAGGACTTACTACAAAATAATGTACTTGATGACATTGACAAAGTCCAAAGTCCCAAAGCCTGGATTGTTAACTCAAGTCTTTGAACTTCCTATGACAATGACCGTATCAAAAACACACCACTCATGTGTAAAGCACTCAAATGACACTGTGTCAGCTAACCAGAGATTGAAAAAAGATTTTGAAATACAGCAGTTGGTTATAAAGGAGGAGGAGGAGGAATGTGTCCCTATATCATCCTTTGAGGAAGATGGGTTGGTTGAGTATGAAAAGGCCCATGATGACAACAATGTCTCTCTAATCAACTTTGACCTTGATGCCAGACAGGCATCTCCTCATCATGTCAAAAAGACCATGTCTAATGAAACAGATGTACCACAGAGTGCTGTTGAAACAGCAACACATGGCCTCAAGAATGGACCTACTGGCATCTGCATGAAGGACGAACCTAATGAGGACCTCATAACTACTCAGCATGTTAAGATGGAGACCATCTCTATTGATACAGATGTATCACTGTCTGATGAGGAAGCAGGACACAGACCTAGAAAGAACCAATATGTTATGACATCTACAACAGAAGATAAAACGAAGGACCTCTACCCTTTCTGTAAGGAAATAGGTTTAGATCTTGATGTGAAATCAAAAGGTGAGGCAGAAGAAAAACTTGACTTGTGTTTATTGACCAAAGGTGCAATGATTGAAGTGGGCCGTTTTGCCAAAAAAGTGTGTGGAACTTACAGGCAGATTATCAATGATGTCCTCGAGTACAATTTTGATATTGATTTGCAAAATGATAAAGATCTTCTTGAAAATATCATCCTCAACTTACGATTAGTCGAAAAGAAAACAAGGCCGAATTTAAAAGGCATGTTAAGTAAAGAAAAACATGAATTGTTACAGGAAACTTTAACAATTGTGCCTCCCAAAAAAAGGAAACATGCAGTAATTTCAGGTGACATGGAGGTCACTAGTGCATCAGTTGTGTCAAAAGATCAAAGACTTAAAGAAGTAACTAAAAGAAGACGACTGGATTTAATGAGGAAAAAGGAGGAAAGAGAGACTTTCACAGCAAGGAAGATGAAGACAGACCAATTTGAAAGAGCCAGACAAGTTTCTCAGTGTGTTAAGACAGAGAGCATCTTTACTGAGACTGATTCAACACGGTTTGCTGATGAGACTGCAATACTTGGCCATGAGAATGAATCTGCTGACATTTGCATAAAGGAAGAGACTGATCTGGACTTCATATCTCTTCAGGATGTTAAGATGGAGACCATCAACACTGAGACCAATGTAATACAGTGTAATGCTGAAGCAGTGCACAGAGGTGTTATGAACCAACCCCTAATGGTCTCCACAGTGAAAAAAACAGCTGCTCTAATTGGGAAATCGGAAGGAAATGTCACACGTAAAAAATCAGGTCAAGGAAAATTAGTTTCTAACAGGATACAAATAGCAAATAACATAAAGGAAGTGAAATATCAGACGATGGCCAACGACATCTGCTCAGTAAATGACTCAAAAATAACTGAATTAGGGCAGCCCTCCGCTGGAGGAAAGGTTGAGGACCCATACCCCTACTGCAAGAAAATAGGTGTAGATTTCCATGTTGGATCTGGAGCGGAAACAGAAACTTGACATAGATCTACTGACTAATGGGGTAATGACTGAGGTTTCACATTTTGCCAAAGAGATGAATAGATCTCACGCACATGTCATCTGTGATATTTTAGATTACAACTTTGATCTTGGTTTGCAAAATGATCAACGCTATGAATTCGCAATTCGGACTATGGCGAAAGTAAAGTACTTGATGGGAAAGGCCAGACTGCAAAGACCTGACTTGATAACAAAAGTCTTTGAACTTCCTGATCCAAGGGCAATTCCTGTATCAAAAACACATGTAGGCTCCAAGCTTTTAAATGACATTGTGTCATTTAATCGGAGATTGAAAAAAGATGTAGAAATACAGCAATTGGTTATAAAGAAGGAGGAGGAGGAGTGTGTTCCTATATCGTCCTTTGAGGAAAATGGGTTGGTTGAGTATGAAAAGGCTCAACAGGACAACACTGTCTCTCTGATGAACTTTGACCTTAATGCCAGCCAGGTAACTCCTCATCATGTCAAAGAGACCATGTCTAATGAAACAGATGTACCACATAGTGCTGTTGAAACAGCAACACTTGCCCTCAAGAATGGACCTACTAACATCTGTATTAAGGATGAACCTAATCTGGACCTCGTATCAACTCAGCATGTTAAGATGGAGACCATCTCTAATGATACAGATGTATCACTGTCTGATGAGGAAGCAGGACACAGACCTAGAAATAACCAATATGTTATGACATCTACAACAGAAGATAAAACGGAGGATCTCTACCCTTTCTGTAAGGAAATAGGTTTAGACCTTGATGTGAAATCAAAAGGTGAGGCAAAAGAAAAACTTGACTTCCGTTTATTGACTAGAGGTGTAATGCTTGAAGTGGCAAAGTTTGCGGCCGAAGTTTGTGGAACCTACAGGCAGATTGTCCATGCTGTTCTCCAGTACAATTTTGATCTTGATTTCCCCAAAAATATAGGTCTCCTTGAAAATATAATTCATAAAGTAGAAGTAGTTGAAAAGAAAATGAAACGCTTGTTATGTCAAAGGGGGAAATTGAAAGGTAAAAAACAAAAATGTGAATTGCTAAAGGAAAAATTCTTATTGGAGCCCTCCAAGAAATGGACACGTTCTGGGATTTCTAAATGGAAATTTCAAAGAATGCCATGGGATTACAGGGGGGAAAATAAAAATGGAGAAACTTTAATACCAAGGAAGATGCAGGCAGACACATTTGAAGAAGCCAGACAAGTTCCTATAAAGACAGAGAGCATCTTTACTGAGATGGTTGCATCCCGGTTTGCTGATGAGACAGCAATACTCGGCCATGAAAATAGATCTGCTGACATCTTCATAAAGGAAGAGTCTGATCGTCAGTCTGGGGTCATAGAACAAGCCTCGGACTCTGAGAACAATCAAGTAAACTTTTGCTGGACATATATCCATAAAATCTTAATGTGTAAAAAGGTACATTGGAGGAGAGGGATTTTTTCCAAATTAAAAAACTGTTTTGGTGATCAGATTGGTTCCGAAAATAATTTCAATCAAATCCTTGCTAGATACAGATCAGATGTCCTACCACTCATAGTTGAGGAATATGATGGCTTTAGCCACGCTGAGAAGACAATGATGTCCCTTGTGAATCAGCTCCTTTGTGGTTTACATTTGATTGACGGCTTGGCTCACCAGGCAAAAACAACTCTTCTTCTCTGGGAAAATATGATTTTAGGAGAAAAGGAAGTAGGAGTCCACAGCTCTCCTGACGTTGGACCAACAGAGTTGGAGTCTGGAACAGTGCGATTGGGGAATACTGTGAATCATGCTGTCCAAGAACAGCGATGGGGAATGGACGGTTATCTTGTTCCGTTCACAACCTTTCTGGCCAGCAAAGGAGAATTTGAAGAAGTGCCCTTATCTCCATCCAGTGGAAACAGAATTGACGGTCTGTTTCATAATGCTGCTGGGGTGTATAGCATCCATGATGATATAATTGCGTTCACCAGGGACTATGAAGATGAGAGTAGTATGCTTGCAGCAGTTGCTGCTGGTTTGGAGGTTCAGCCATTTAAAGCAGGATGCAGAGCTCTGGGTCTGATTTCTAAGATAATCATTGATCCTCTCTGGAGAGCCTTGACTTTGAAGGAAAATGTGTTGGACATGGAAGTAAGATACCAAACCCTTGTTACCAAGCTCAAGCAATGGCATGAAGATGCAAGAGACCTTGTTGAAGGAAATGTACGCTTGTTTGATGACATTGAGGTACCCAAGGACCTTGTGTTTGACAGGCTTACCATGTGGACACACCCAGACTTTTTTCAATTGACCGTTCAGATTGTTGAGTTACTCCTGGCTAGTTTTCTGAGGGTATGTTGTAAGATGCTGCCGGTCGACCTGCAGCAAGTGTCAAAGATAAATTATCGATGCAGAAAGGATTTGGAAGTCATAGAACTATTGCAAAAGGCAAAAGCCAATTCAATCAGTATTGCAGTTGAAGCCATGGGCATGTGCAAGAAGAATCACACTTGGGAATGGCTGTCCTTTTTGGATGCACCAAAAATAGTGTCAGTGTTGAAAGCTCTCCAGATAGTGTAGACAAAGGAAGAAGGAAAGCCATTGAGGATTCATATAATTGTAGGCCAAATATTGACATGAACAATGAGTTGGAACAGAGGGTCTTTTGATTAACAGATATTCAGCAGCTCCAACTCCTGTGAAACAGTAGCTAGGTGTGGTGGGAAAGCCTAAAGTGTGCAGGACATTTTAATGGTTGATATATTTGGGTTATACAATTGTCTTGACAGCCCATTCAAAAACAGGTGTCTGAACATGTTTTTGGTCTACCACCTTTTGCTTTTGTATTCAGAATGATGACTGAACGATTCAGCAAGGCAATATTTGAATGGTTATTGACCATTTAGGTTATCTGAACTAGGAAGAGTACAGTGGTATTACGCTAATGAATGTAGCTAAAATGTTTTTGTTGTGGAAGTAGGTGCTTGTGACACATAGTTACCCTGTAGTATAATGAAGAGTATCACTTGTGTTGAACTGTTGAAGTTTATTTCCAAAGCGTTCCAACAACCTTGACATGTGTATGTTTTTGCCTTCTTTATAATAGTTTGCTACCTCACAGTTTATCTTAGTCATGCCGTTCCTTTAACTATTCCTTAGTCTGAATAGTCTTTGCTGATTCCCTTGGCCTCGCGTTCACTTGCCTGGTCCTGATTTTGAAACCTGAAGAATGAATTCGGCAAAATAACAAAGTCATAAAAAAAAAAACTAGAGTTTAAACCGGGGGTGGGTTCTACTAAGCTATATGGCATTGTTTTCCATATAGCAGAGCAAAACAACCTACATGTTCGTGAGTCTCTCATATTTCCATAGAGGGGTCATAATTCATAATAGTTGATTTTGTGAGTAGACCGATTTTCGGGATGTCTCATGGTCTGACACACCGCTCTAGCGCTGTCACCTTTCACCGCAGATGCAGAAGTGCGACATGGGCAGATGCGGTGGATTGAGACGTATCCAATGCAAAAAAAAACATCTCTACCTTAAACAGACAGATTTTTATGGGATTTTTTTTACTATGCTAATGATATTTCCGCTGGTGCACGGACATCGACCTTAGGGGAGCAGTTATTGTTTTATTTTATTATTGATTATTACTGGACTTTAAAAATAAATTGTCAGCCTTTTTTGGGACAGGCTGTTTTATCTTTTCATTTTTTTGTTGGGGAGGGGATCAATAAGTTTCATCAAGACTATATTCATCAGTATTTGACCTAAGGAAGTACACTGCTTTAATCCATGATTTGAAAGTAAAAAAGAAGATATTCTTGAAAAGGTTGTGCCATTGGCATTCCAGTGTTCCTTGGACACAGGCAACAGGATGAGTTTCACTGGATCAAAATGTATGAAGGTAATGCAGTGTGTGCATGACCCATCTGTGTACTGTTAGTTATTGTAGCTAATAATGGTAATCAAATTCATTTAAATGTATACAGTCATCTTTTTCTTGTAACTTCAACTTGTAATTAATGTAGGCTAATTGTAATTGCTTGTTCTGATAACGTCATACACAGTTTTTCACAGGTGATGCTAATGTCTTTCCAGCAGCAGTGTCGCTAAATCTGCATGGTGTTATTGTCCCTTCTCTATGTTGGACTGAACTGTTTCAACTCTTCACAAGTGAAAACCTCAAAGCCCTAAAGGTTTGTTGTTGTCAATCTTCTTTTTAGACACAGATTAGTCAAATAATTGATTAAATACGTATTATTTCCCCCTTTTTATCCCTGCTTATTTAAGCAATAAGACATGAGGCCGTGTGTTATGACCTTTTTATCATGGCTGTGACGTGGTCATAGCAACGGGTTACCAGCATTAAAAAGCTAAATTCATGCCCAAACCATACATCTTTCTGAAAAACGTGATGCATCATTCACTAACTGGTTGTCAAGTGCAATTTTAGGCGTTCTCTGGTCGTTAGTTCTATTCATATTCAATGCCATGTAAAACAAAACTGCCAAAGCGCTGGTTGAAAGTTCCAGAACATTGGTTTCTAGGGGACGCTGTCCATGATTCTGAAAACGGCGCAGGTCTATGCCAAATAATAGGCTACCTCTAATGTAATGTAGGTTACCTCATAGTAATGAAGTAACCTCTCAATATATCAGATCAGAATATAAACCACAAAGACAAAACATTTTGGGATGGTCACAGCATCGACAGCTATTCATTTATGATACACAATGAATCGCACATTTCCGTTCAGTGTGCAATTAGTGAAGTAGCTGTCGAACGCCGGTGTATCAAGCACAGCCACTAATGCCGGGGTATCAAGCACAGCCACCGACACCGGGGTCTCAAGCCCAGCCACTAACACGAGGTCTCAAGCACAGCCACTAACGCCGGAGTCTCAAGCACAGCCACTAACGCCAGGGTATCAAGCACAGCCACTAACGCTGAGGTCTCAAGCACAGCCACTAACACTGGGGTGTCAAGCACAGCCACTAACGCCAGGGTCTCAAGCACAGCCACTAACGCCAGGGTCTCAAGCACAGCCACTAACGCCAGGGTCTCAAGCACAGCCACTAACACCGGGGTCTCAAGCACAGCCACTAACGCAGGGTCTCAAGCACAGCCACTAACACAGGGGTCTCAAGCACAGCCACTAACGCCGGGGTCTCAAGCACAGCCACTAACGCCAGGGTATCAAGCACAGCCACTAACGCCAGGGTATCAAGCACAGCCACTAACGCCGAGGTCTCAAGCACAGCCACTAACGCCGAGGTCTCAAGCACAGCCACTAACGCAGAGGTCTCAAGCACAGCCACTAACGCCAGGGTCTCAAGCACAGCCACTAACGCCGAGGTCTCAAGCACAGCCACTAACGCCGGAGTCTCAAGCACAGCCACTAACGCCGGAGTCTCAAGCACAGCCACTAACGCCAGGGTATCAAGTACAGCCACTAACGCCAGGGTATCAAGAACAGCCACTAACGCCAGGGTCTCAAGCACAGCCACTAACACTGAGGTCTCAAGCACAGCCACTAACGCCAGGGTCTCAAGCACAGCCACTAACGCCAGGGTCTCAAGCACAGCCACTAACGCCAGGGTATCAAGCACAGCCACTAACACCGGGGTCTCAAGCACAGCCACTAACGCCAGGGTCTCAAGCACAGCCACTAACGCCAGGGTCTCAAGCACAGCCACTAACGCCAGGGTCTCAAGCACAGCCACTAACGCCAGGGTATCAAGCACAGCCACTAACGCCAGGGTATCAAGCACAGCCACTAACGCCAGGGTATCAAGCACAGCCACTAACACCAGGGTATCAAGCACAGCCACTAACACCAGGGTATCAAGCACAGCCACTAACACCAGGGTATCAAGCACAGCCACTAACGCCAGGGTCTCAAGCACAGCCACTAACGCCAGGGTATCAAGCACAGCCACTAACACCGGGGTCTCAAGCACAGCCACTAACACCAGGGTCTCAAGCACAGCCACTAACGCCAGGGTCTCAAGCACAGCCACTAACGCCAGTGTCTCAAGCACAGCCACTAACGCCAGGGTCTCAAGCACAGCCACTAACGCCAGGGTATCAAGCACAGCCACTAACACCGGGGTCTCAAGCACAGCAACTAACACCGGGGTCTCAAGCACAGCCACTAACGCCAGGGTCTCAAGCACAGCCACTAACACTGGGGTATCAAGCACAGCCACTAACGCCAGGGTATCAAGCACAGCCACTAACGCCAGGGTCTCAAGCACAGCCACTAACGCCAGGGTCTCAAGCACAGCCACTAACGCCAGGGTATCAAGCACAGCCACTAACGCCAGGGTATCAAGCACAGCCACTAACACCAGGGTATCAAGCACAGCCACTAACACCAGGGTATCAAGCACAGCCACTAACACCAGGGTATCAAGCACAGCCACTAACACCAGGGTTTCAAGCACAGCCACTAACACCAGGGTATCAAGCACAGCCACTAACACCAGGGTATCAAGCACAGCCACTAACGCCGGAGTCTCAAGCACAGCCACTAACGCCAGGGTCTCAAGTACAGCTAGGCGCAGTTTCTCAGGAACAACTGCCTTGTTGTCGCACCAAGCTGTTAGGATGTTTTGTCGACGGGGGTGGGGCTGGACAAATATTTTTTCCCGCGCTGGCGCTGCAGACAGCTATATCGGTCGGCTAATACAGGACAATTAAAAGGCCCAGTGCAAGGCCTCCTGAGTGGAGCAGCGGTCTAAGGCACTATGCAGTGCTTGAGGCGTCACTACAGCCCTGGGTTCGATCCCAGGCTGTGTCAAAGCCGGCCGTGACCGGGAGACCCATGAGGCGGCGCACAATTGGCCCAGCATCGTCCGGGTTCGGGGAGGGTTTGGCCGACTAGGATTTCCTTGTCCCATCGCGCTCTAGCGGCTCCTTGTGGCGGGCTGGGCATCTGCAAGCTGACTTCGTCATCAGTTGGATGGTGTTTCCTCCGACACATTGGTGCGACTGGATTCCGGGTTAAGCGAGCAGTGTGTCAAGAAGCAGTGCGGCTTGGCAGGGTCGTGTTTTGGAGGACGCTTGGCTCTCGACCTTCGCCTCTCCCGAGTCTGTAGGGGAGTTGCAGCGATGGGACAAGACTAACTACCAATTGGATATTACGAAATTGGGGAGAAAAAGTGGTAAAAGTACAAACAAACAAAAAAAGGCCCAGTGCACCACTTTTTTTTGGGGAAAAATATTTATAAAAAATCGAATTAAAAAAATATATTTGGTTTAATTCTGATTTCCAGGGGGTGCTTCAGCACCTCTACTTCCCGCGGCTATGGAACTCAGTATCTCTCATCAGGCACCAAGACCACTCAGTGGAGGCTCATTTAAGTGGCGGTTTAGGCCGGCCCGCAGTCCAGCGACGCTGCTGATTCCATATCGGTCTCCTTTTGCAGTCCTCGCGGTGGCTTAGAAGCACCAGAGAATATTACCCCATCTCCGGTTTTGAAACAGTTGCCAGATCGATGTTTATCCCCTATTCTGACAGCCGTTCCAGAAAGCACTTCACTGTCCAGTTGGTTTGTCTTGATGTAGCTAGCTTCTTACTTTCTCCCGTTTTCTATGTCATCTATAGCAGCTCTACTGATTTCTGCATGTCTAACGTTAACACTAGGCTCCGGTTCCTGGTCCAGTTGCTCTTCCTCTTGTTTAATTTCTTTCATATCCTCCTCCTCCTCTTCTTGTTGGCACCATTCTTCAAACAATAGTGGATAAAACAAATCAAAAGTCACTTTAAAATCATCCTTGATGAGTTACAGGTCGTAAGGCTAGTAGTAGTAGTAGTTGAGGGATGTATAAACCTACCTGTCTGCCACTACGACCTGTGCAACAATGTATCATTTTACAAATGGTGATCTCTCCCGTGCCTGTAGGCTAGCTAGGCCAAGAATGAACAGGAAACTTGTAATTCACCATGGAAACCGTAAAAACTCAGAAGTCCATTAATTCATTAACTAGCGCAGTGCAGCCTATGTAGGCCTATTTGATATTTATTAAATAATTATTTATTGAAGTTGTTGTCTGTCATCATCATTGATTCTCTGCTAGCTCGCTACATGCCAATGATTTGTTTAGCATAGCAACGTCGAATGAATAGAATGAGAAAAGAACTAACGACCAGCCCGCTTGGGTAGCAACTTCAGAATGCAAAAACTAATTTACTCCTTAAAATAATGTTTTTAATTATAAAATGTCATTCGTGTTTTTATAAATATGTTGGCAACTGTTTTATAAAAGCAATAATGCCTGAGAACCTGTGAATTATCGTGTGACATCTCCCTCCAAGGGCTGTATCCCGGGCCCTTGGCACGGGTTCTCAGGCATTTTTGCTTAAATATATCATGGGCAGGATAGGCTCTAACAATGAGAATTCCAAACCACCCATTGTATAAATTACTGTAATTCCCCATCTAGTGGAGGAGAAGGACGCCATCTACAGGAGCAGTGGTGTGTTCCAGGACAGCAACACTTGAGGAGCCTTCTCAGTCAAGATAACGTGAGCTCATCATTTTGAAACATAATATATTTCATACACCCTTTGGGTGGACATCATGACATGAGTATGGAGTCATATCACTAGGGAGAATAACATACTGTGCATACTGTAAATGTCTCTAACATTTGTCTTAACATTCAACAGGCAATAAATAGATTGTAGGTTATTGACAAGTATAACTAATTTTTCCAGTTTTTGTAGGAACATGTTTGTCACTGTGATCAAATCTTTAGTTTTGCTACTTATTTCATTAACAGATTTCCTACTTTCCATACTAGAGGGAGATACTGGTTGTTTTTCAACTCCACACCATGGGATGATTGACCTGGATCTTAACCAGAACAGACTTCACCAGACACCGTAGAAGTGAGGTCACAGGAAACAGACTGATTTGTGAAGAGGGACTGCATCACCCATAAAGCATTGTGTCCCTGGAGGCCACAGCTTTGTTGGATGTAATGCCTTGTTCTCGACCTCTCTGAGTGTTCGGAAATACGACTTGTAAACTATGTGCAACGAGTTGCATGCATTCACGTACTTTGAACTTGTTTTGCGAATACCAACGACTAAGTACCGAGGTCAACCATAAACGAACAGTACAGCTATCATGCTGGCATGAAACGGCAGTTGAAAATAACTTCTAGTTATAATCAACCTGCTTGAATGCAAAATATGGGACTACTTTTTTTCTATTGCAATGCTTGAATCACGTTAATATTTTTGGTTATAACCTGCAACTTTTGTTGCTTAAAAAAAAAAAAAATGTAATACTAAATGTTCTGTATGTTTACATTAAAGTACTAGTTTTTGTGGTTTCCAGATAGTTTTCTGGCTATGTTATGTATATATATATGTACACACACACACACACACACAGTATATTAGATAACATGTCTTCTGTGCACTGACTGAATGTGATTTGATGGGTTAGCTCAAGGGAATTCAACCTAGGGGGCTGCAGAGGTACTCTATGATTATTATATATATTTTTTAGTTAAACAAATATTTTTCAAATTTTTCAATGTTATGAATATCGCTGGCGACAACAAAATAAACTAATTTTTTATTACATACCTAATGTAGAAAAATGAGAATATCTTTTGAATGACATGAACTTTATTTTGCAACTCCTAATATTGAGCAAATTACATTCATTGGAGACAATTACACTTACTGGAGTGTGTGACATAGGCATAGGGGGGGGTCCCTGGGTTAGGTATGGTAGGTGGGGGGGGTCCCTGGGTTAGGTATGGTAGGTGGGGGGGTCCTGGGTTGGATATGGTAGGTGGGGGGGGTCCCTGGGTTAGGTATGGTAGGTGGGGGGGGGGGGTCCCTGGGTTAGGTATGGTAGGTGGCGGTAATGCTGCATGATACTGATGGTTTGTACTCTGTAGCTCAATTGGTAGAGCATGGCGCTTGTAACGCCAGGGTAGTGGGTTCGATCCCCGGGACCACCCATACGTTAAAATGTTATGCACACATGACTGTAAGTCGCTTTGGATAAAAGCGTCTGCTAAATGGCATATTATTATTATTATTATTATGGCTACCATTACAGCTCCATCTAGTTGTCGCACCGGGGATAAGTTGTTGACAACTGCAGTATTTTAGCTATGCCTTACCCTTTTCCTAACCTTAACCTCATTCTCCTAGCCTGCCACGTTAGTTATCCTAACCTGCCACGTTAGTTCTCCTAACCTGCCACGTTAGTTCTCCTAGCCTGCCACGTTAGTTCTCCTAGCCTGCCACGTTAGTTATCCTAACCTGCTATGTAAACGAACCACCAGTGCCGACAAACCATCAGTATCACCACACCTGCCGTCCCCAAATCGCACGAGAAAGAAAGGCAGGGAGACAACATCAGAGATTATGGAGGAATTACAGGTAACTGCCAAAATAAAAGAAACACCAACATAGTGTTTTAATAGGCGTTGGGCCACGAAGAGCCGCCAGCACAGCTTAAATGCACCTTGGCATTGATTCTACAAGTGTCTGGAACTCTATTGGAGGGATGCAACATCATTCTTCCACAAGAAATGCCATAATTTGGTGTTTTGTTGATGGTGGTGGAAAACGCTGTCTCAGGCACCGCTCCAGAATCTCCCATAAGTGTTCAATTGGGGTTGAGAACTGGTGACAGACGGCCATGGCATATGGTTTACATAGTTTTCATGCTCATCAAACCCCTGTGCACTGTGGCTAGCGCGTTGTCATTATTTCCGTTTACCTTGCCCTCTAAGGGGTTGAGTGGACCTAAACCTTGCCAGGAAATTGCACCCCACACCATAACAGACCTGCCAGAACCCTCATTTGCTTGATCGTTTGCCTGTGTTTTGCAATTGCTTTCTCTTAAACCACCTTTGGGTTTACCAGAGATTCGTTCTGGCTGGAGTCATCACTAGCTTCCATAGCCACAAAGTCATAATTATGGCAAAACCCTGCCTATTTCTAAATGTAACCCTGACCACACTGCTAACCTTATGCCTATCCCTAACCTTAAATTAATTTTTACAATATAGCCAATTTTTTGATTATGGAATCTAGTGGAACCCCCCAGGAAGTCCAGTAAAAATAAAAAGCGGCACTGTTGCCTCTAGTGCGTTAGGTGGCGACATTGCGCTATTTGGCTCCAATACTACAAAGAAGAAGAAAGCGTCCCATCGTGGTTGCTCCCTCAGCCAATGATAGACCTAGGGTTGCATGAGAGGGTAAGAGCAGGTGAGGTAGGAGTGGATCCAGTAGATATTGTGAGTGAACATTTAAGAACTCAGTACTATGCTGTCTTGAATATATTTACTGATGGATCTAAGGACCCTAAAACAGGGAGGACAGGTGCAGCTTTTAGTGTTCCTGAGTTTAAGGTGGCAGTGATGAAAAGAGCAATTGATCATTTATCCTTATACACAATGGAGTTGTTGGCCATACTATTGGCTGCAGAGTGGGTGGAGCAGGTGAGGCCAGACACGGTAGTCATCTGCTGTGACTTATGTGCTGCACTGATGATCTTAAATTCATTTGTGTCACGGAGCAGACAATGTATTGTCTGAGATTTTGCAGTGCCTGTTTAGGGTGAGACAGATGGGGGTATTTGTGAGGTTCTTCTGGGTACCAGCTCATGTGGGAGTATAGGGGAATGAGGAGGTGGGTGTTCTTGCCAAGCAGGTGCTCAAATATCCTAGTGTTGAAATGGAATTGTCAAATCAGTAAAGCAAAAACCAAGGGGTTAATAAGAATAGTGGTCAAAAACAAATGGAAAGAGTTGTGGGGGAAAGGGAAGACTGTATAAGATCCAGGAAAAGGTGGGGGCAGGGAGGTCCTCAGGTCCAGAGAGAAGGGAGGAAGTGTAATTAAAGGTGGGGCCAGGGAGGTCCTCAGGTCCAGAGAGAAGGGAGGAAGTGTAATAAAAGGTGGGGGCAGGGAGGTCCTCAGGTCCAGAGAGAAGGGAGGAAGTGTAATAAAAGGTGGGGGCAGGGAGGTCCTCAGGTCCAGAGAGAAGGGAGGAAGTGTAATAAAAGGTGGAGGCAGGGAGGTCCTCAGGTCCAGAGAGAAGGGAGGAAGTGTAACAAAAGGTGGGGGCAGGGGAGGTCCTCAGGTCCAGAGAGAGAAGGGAGGAAGTGTAATAAAGGTGGGGGCAGGGAGGTCCTCAGGTCCAGAGAGAAGGGAGGAAGTGTAATTAAAGGTGGGGGCAGGGAGGTCCTCAGGTCCAGAGAGAAGGGAGGAAGTGTAATAAAAGGTGGGGGGCAGGGAGGTCCTCAGGTCCAGAGAGAAGGGAGGAAGTGTAATAAAAGGTGGGGGCAGGGAGGTCCTCAGGTCCAGAGAGAAGGGAGGAAGTGTAATAAAAGGTGGGGGCAGGGAGGTCCTCAGGTCCAGAGAGAAGGGAGGAAGTGTAATTAAAGGTGGGGGGCAGGGAGGTCCTCAGGTCCAGAGAGAAGGGAGGAAGTGTAATTAAAGGTGGGGGCAGGGAGGTCCTCAGGTCCAGAGAGAAGGGAGGAAGTGTAATAAAAGGTGGGGGCAGGGAGGTCCTCAGGTCCAGAGAGAAGGGAGGAAGTGTAATAAAAGGTGGGGGCAGGGAGGTCCTCAGGTCCAAGAGAGAAGGGAGGAAGTGTAATAAAAGGTGGGGGCAGGGAGGTCCTCAGGTCCAGAGAAAGGGAGGAAGTGTAATTAAAGGTGGGGGGCAGGGAGGTCCTCAGGTCCAGAGAGAAGGGAGGAAGTGTAATAAAAGGTGGGGGGCAGGGAGGTCCTCAGGTCCAGAGAGAAGGGAGGAAGTGTAATAAAAGGTGGGGGCAGGGAGGTCCTCAGGTCCAGAGAGAAGGGAGGAAGTGTAATTAAAGGTGGGGGCAGGGAGGTCCTCAGGTCCAGAGAGAAGGGAGGAAGTGTAATCACAAGGCTCAACAGTAGCAACTGACTGGGAGGTGTTTTCACTGTCAGTAGGAGATGGAGACTGTGGAATATGTATTATTTCAGTGCCAGCAATATGGGAGAGAAAGGGAGAGATTATCAGATTTAAAGAGTAATGGTGTTAAAGAGCCAAGCATAAGTGAATTGCTGAAAAAATCTTCCGGGTATTTAGTATTTAATTATGTATTTTGTTTCCTTAAAGTGGCAATCAGCAGTAGAAATAATAACAAAGTGTTTCCTCCCACCCCTGTTTGGTGAAAAGCTGAGGGATGGGGCTGGAGAAATGTAACCACTCTCAAATTCATAGACAGAGCTATGGATGCAAGGACTCACCATCCATGATATCAAAATAGTAGTTTTAACCATGTTTTGAGGCTATACAGTGTTTGGTTTACATTTACTTTGTTTACAAACAATGGAGTAAACCAAGCTTATATGATTGGTTCTGATGGGGTAAGACAGTTGAACTAAGCTTATGAGGCATTTCTAAGTTCTAGACGGGTTGGTTGTTTAGCAACAATGAGCACAATGAGCACTTGTCTCTCAAATACATCGTTACAGTTGTTGGTTAGCTAGCTAGCAAATTTTTTGCCATAATTAGCATTGACATGAAACCAGTCAAATCACCTTAAAACAAGACATGGTATAAAAAACAAGATGAAACAAGCTAGAGGAAAAACAAAAATAACTGGAGGAACTTATTCAAGAACGATCTAATATAATATATTACAAAAATAAAGCAAACTGGATGGAATATGGAGAAAAATGCACCAAATTCTTCCTAAATCTCCCTACACATGAACCCTACCAAAAAGGATCTGCAGAAACTCGTTACTAAAGACGGAGTCATCCATGATTCTCCTAATTATATTTTAAAAGCTAAATATTTTAAGCAGATATTTTCTTTTCCGTCTCATCCTCACCCTCTGAATGACGATTGCTGTAAGGAATTATTTCCAAATAATAACAAATAATTGAAAATTAACCAATGCACAATAAGATCAGTGTTAAGGCCAAATTACAGAGGAATAACTTGTTGAGGCTATTAAATCCTTTCAGTCTGGAGAAACCCCCAGGGCTTGATGGCACCAGGGCTAGATGGCACCAGGGCTAGATGGTATTCATAGCGGATTTTGAAAAGGTCTTTGATAAAGTAAGACTGGATTTTATATATAAATACCTGGATTTTTTAAAATCTCGGTGAGTCTCTTATCAATGGGTAAAAATAATGTATAGCAACCCCAGGTGTAAAATAGTAAATAGTGGCTACTTCTCAGAGAGTTTTGAACTGTCAAGAGGAGTTAATCAAGGGTGTCCTCTGTCACCATATCTATTCGTTATTGCCATCGAAATGCTAGCTATTAAAATCAGATCAAATAACAACATTAGAGGATTAGAAATCCAAGGCTTAAAAATAAAGGTGTCCATGTATGCGATGACTCAAGTTTTATATTAAATCCGTAAGCTAGATCCCTGCAATGTCTCATTGAAGATCTAGATAACTTTTCTGCCCTCTCTGGTCTAAAACCTAATTATGATAAGTGTACCGGTATTACGTTTTTGGATCTTTAAAAAACACAACTTTTGCTTTACCCTGCAGTTTACCTATGAAATGGGCTGACGGTGAAGTAGACATACTTGGTATTCATATCACAAAATATATAAATGAGCTCTCCACAATGAATTTCAATAGAAAAATAGTAAAAATAGTCAAGATCCTGCAACCATGGAGAGGTAAATACCTGTCTATTTATGGAGAAATTACACTGATTAACTCCTTAGTCATATCTCAGTTTACTCACTTACGGCCTTGCCTACTCCTGATGATTCGTTTTTCAAATCATATGAGCGAAAAATATTTCGCTTTATCTGGGGTGCTAAACCAGACAAGATAAAGCGTGCCGATCTATATAATGAATATGAACTGGGTGGGTTGAGATGATTAAATATAAAAGCACTAAACCGCTCTCTAAAAGCTTGACTTATACAAAAAATGTACTTGAACCCAAAATGGTTCTGAAGTAGATTACTATGAAAAGCTCATCCATTGTTTAAAAATGGCCTTTTTGCCTTTGTGCAGATTGTCATGTCTAATTTTCAATTAATTTAAAATGAAACCTTGTTCAAAGTATCATTGAAACCTTGTTTCAAACAAGCATTACAAAACTGGTTACAATTTAAATTTCACCTTCCAGAAAAGATAGAACAAATATTACAACAAATATTATGGTTGAACTCAAATGGGCTATATTTATGGAAAATTGATGGTAATTTTTCTGTAAACTATTAGATAAACAAGGTTAATTACACATGACGAACAAGGAGTCATAATTAAACATTGGTACATTGCTGTTGCTAGGCAAGAACTTAGTGAATTCCTCTCACTGGGTTTGTGTGTGTGTGTAAAATGGGCATCTGACCTGTCATTGGGTCAAATTTTACAGTTTTCTTATCTCACTGCAGGTAGATTGTATGTTTTAATATTCAATAATAATAATACAAAATAAATAAAATAAAAAGATAAAAGAAGCTGAAACGAGCCACTTACGATTCCCCACATGGCAGTTTCTTGTCATTCTTGCTAGCAATCTGGCTATCCAGAATCACAACAACATGCTGACTTCTGCCCCATGGAAGTGCGCACATCGTTTTCGTGACATTAACTAACCCATTTATACTGACAAAATATATAAACGCAACATGCAACAATTTCAAAGGTTTTACTGAGTTACCATTCATATAAGGAAATCGGTCAATTGAAATAAACTAATTAGGCCATAATCTATGGATTTCACATGACTGGGAATACAGATATGCATCTGTTGGTCACAGATACCTTAAACAAAAAAAAAAGGAAGGGCGTGGATCAGAAAACCAGTTAGCATTTGGTGTGACCACAATTTGCCTCATGCAGCGCGACACATCTCCTTCGCATAGAGTTGATGAGGCTGTTGATTGTGGCATGTGGAATGTTGTCCCACTCTTCTTCAATGGCTAGGCGAAGTTGCTGGATATTGGCGGGAACTGGAACATGCTGTCGTACACGTCGATCCAGAGCATGCCAAATATGCTCAATGGTTGACATGTCTGGTGAGTATGCAGGGCATGGAGGAACTGGGACATGTTCAGCTTCCAGGGATTGTGTACAGATTCTTGCGACACGGGGCCGTGCATTATAATGCTGAAACATGAGGTGATGCCGGTGGATGAATGGCACGACAGTGGGCCTCAGGATCTCGTCACGGTATCTCTGCATTCAAATTGCCATCGATAAAATTCAATCGTGATCGTTGTCCATAGCTTATGCCTGGCCATACCATAACCCCACTGCCACCAAGGGGCACTCTGTTCACAACGTTGACATCAGTAAACCGCTTGCCCACATGACACCATACATGTGGTCTGTGGTTGTGGCCGATTGGACGTACTGCCAAATTCTCTAAAATCGGCTTATGGTGAGAAATTAATTCTGTTGTGTGACAAAACTGCACATTTTAGAGTGGCCTTTTATTGTCCCCAGCACAAGGTGCACCTGTGTAATGATCATGCCACACCTGTCAGGTGGATGGATTATCTTGGCAAAGGAGAAATGCTCACTGAAAGGGATGCAAACAAATTTGTGCACAATGTTAGAGAAATAAGCTTTTTGTGCATATGGAAAATTTCTGGGATATTTTATCTCAGCTCATGAAACATGGGACCAACAGTTTACATGTTGCGTTCATATTTTTGTTCAGTGTATATTCTTCAATAATTTTTAGTCAAAAAATGGATGTAGCAACTGCTGATTGGCCCTTTAATGTACTGTAGCAACTGTTGATTGGCCCTTTAAGGAGAAGACGTAATAGGTAGGATTTAGACTTTTCGTGTCGCTGGTCCACACTCCAGTCCAGTGGGTGGCGGTACATTAAAGTATGTTGCCAACCGCCATATAAAAAGTACAGAAGAAAAGTGTCGGGCGGACGAGGCGCCGTAGCGCGGATGAAGGTTTTGGGAAAACGGTGGAACCGGATGTTCTGTTTGAATCGGATGACGTGTTGAGTGGAGATGAGAGTGAGAATAATTGGATTACAGTGGAGAATGGAAAAGGGAATACTGCTAAATGACTAACATGGAATACGAGAAGTAAAGTCGTAGTGGAAATTAGTAAATCCAAACCTAGTTCTGACTCTTTTTTGGTTGGAATAAGGGTTTTGGATCGATGTTGTTACCTGGGAGATCCGATTTGAAGTCTATTAAAATTGTGGATGCGTTGGATGACGTGGCGTGGATGAGAATAATGAGATGTGGGCTTATTTAGTTTTTAGTGTTTCCATGGAACAGAAGGAGTGTGCTCTGCACCTCAAGAAGATGTCGGATTGGAATGTGTCGTGTGTGGATCTTGAAGCAGGGCGCCTATCAAGGGTGTTATCTCTGGGGTGGCGCTAGATGCAAAGGCTATAAGTGAAGAATTGGATCAAGTGGTTGGTGCACAATGACTGACCCGCATGGCAGATGGTGTGCGGAAACCCACTCCATCCATTCTATTGTTTTTTTTGATGAAGAGTCTCTCCCTTCACACATGTATTTGGGTTGTATGAGATTTCCAGCTGAGCCTAAATGCTGCAATTGTGGTGGTGAACATGCACCCGAATTTCTGAAGTGTCCTGTTAGGGTGAAGGAGATGGGGCTGGCAAGAATAAGGGCTGTCCAGAATGTCTCTATCTGGAGGCGGTGAGAAGAGTGGATGAAAGGAGTGAAGTTGAAGAAATAATGGTAGTAGGAGTAGAGGCACAAGATGATGTTCCTTGTCAACAGAGGGATCCTGATATGTTAAGAAGGTGGACTTTGTAAAGGCGTTTATTACTTTGGTCATCAACTGCACAGCGCAAATGGAGAGGAAATTGGAGAAAATGGGCATATTGTGAGTGAGGCTGAGCGTTTTTTGGTGACTCGAGAACTGTTCTGCAGAGGCATTGCAAGGAATCCTGTTGATGAATGCTCCGGCATCGGCAGCACCTGAGCCTGTGTAGGGAAGTGATTTGAATGTGACTGAATTGTATTTTGTATTATCTCAGAATATGGAATATATCATTTTTGTTTTGTTTCAATACCTCGTACAGTAGGTGGCAGCAATACACCAATAGGTGTAATCTGCCATAAAACTGTAAAAAGAAGAGAAGAAAAGTGTCTCTTTTGATTAACAGATATTCAGCAGCTCCAACTCCTGTTTTCTAGGTTTGTTCTAGAAGTATAAATAAATATTGAGATGTCTTGAACTCCAAGAGGACATCCGTAACCTAACTGCCACAACTGCAGGGAAAATAGAAAGGCATTCAAAGGACAAGGTACAGTTCCCGCCAGTCCAAAGTTAGTTTTCCCTGGGAGAGTGGTGTGGTGTGGCAGAAAGCACAATGGCAAGTTTAATCGTTTTCTACGTTGTAAGACAGTGTAGGCCCATAACTGTGTATTAGTCACTTTCTGTTCACCAATGAAACTGCAGCAGTGGAACCTAAACTGGACAAACATTTTAATGACTGATATATTTGGGTTATACAATTGCCTTGACAGCCCAGTTAAAAACGGGTGTCTTTTTGGTCTACCACCTTATAGCCTTTGTATTCAGAATGATGATTGAACGATACGGCGAAGCAATATTTGAATGGTTATTGACTATTTAAGTCATCTGAACTAGGACGAGTACAGTGGTATTACCCTAATTCATGTAGCTAAAATGTTTTTGTTATGGCAGTAGGTGCTTGTGACACAGGTGCCAAGGTTCAATCAGATCAAGCATTGACACCCGCGTAGCTGATGTTTTGACGGTGTAGGAGGTATAACTGCGTCGTCGAGCAGCTGCACTTGATCATTGTCACGAAGCCACACCCGTGCCACTCACGTTAGAAGTTTAGAATGAGAAAGTGCTATATGGAAATAATGTCGCTCAAATTGAAAATCATGAAACAAAATAATGAGGATTTCTATGAGCCTAATCGAGGTGTAGATTACATCTCACATTCCAGCATTCAAACTTATAAACAAGGCTGCATTGGAGTTCTCTTAATGTGACTCTGTGCAGCCAATGGCAACGTCCTCTTTAGGTATAGCGCCAGGAGCTGCTTGTGGATTTTACAGCTCTAACACAGTTCCACCTCAGACCGTCAAAACGTCAGCTATGCGGATGTCGGCTAAAGTGGATTTGATTGAATCGGGCCCTTAGTTACACTATAGCATAATGAGTAGGATCAGTTGTGTTGAACTTTGAACTTTAGGCTATTTCCAAAGCATTCCAATAACATTGACATGTCCATGTTTTTGAACAATGCAGCAATATCTTGCAATACAATAATAACAATACAATAATAACAATATATATATAAATAACAGAGGGAAATTAAGACATCAGAAACAGCAATGTCAGAGTCCAGCAGTCATGGGTGAACAGGGAGTACAGGAGGGGGCTGAGCACACACCCCTGTGGGGCCCCAGTGTTGAGGATCAGCGTGGCGGAGAGTTTGTTTTTTACCTTCACCTTCTTTATACTAGTATGCTACCTCACAGTTGATCTTAGTCGTGCCGTTCCTTTAATACAGAGGCTTAGTCTGAACAGTCTTTGCTTTCCCATGGCCTCCTGTTCACTTGCCTGGTCCTGACTTTGAAACCTGAAGACTGAAAACGGCAAAAGAACAAAGTGATTTAAAAGGGGACCAGTTATTGTTTTATTTTATTATTGATTATTACTGGACTTTTATATGTATATCTTTTTTGTTTGCTTGTCAGCCTTTTTTGGGACAGGCTGTTTTATCTTTTCATGTTCTTGTTGGGGGGGGATCAGTAAGTTATCAAGTTTTCATCAAGACTATATTCATCAATTTTTCAACTAAGGAAGTACACTGCTTTAATCCATGATTTGAAAGTAAAAAAGAAGATATTCTTGAAAAGGTTGTGCCATTGGCATTCCAGTGTTCCTTGGACACAGGCAACAGGATGAGTTTCACTGGATCCAAATGTATGAAGGTAATGCAGTGTGTGCATGACCCATCTGTGTACTGTTAGTTATTGTAGCTAATAATGGTAATCAAATTCATTTAAATGTATACAGTCATCTAGGATGTAAATTGAATGTCTTCATGTCCTATTCAGAGTGAAGTTCCAATGACGTCAACTTCAACTTGTAATTAATGTAGGCTAATTGTAATTGCTTGTTCTGATAACATCATACACAGGTTTTCACAGGTGATGCTAATGTCTTTCCAGCAGCAGTGTCGCTAAATCTGCATGGTGTTATTGTCCCTTCTCTATGTTGGACTGAACTGTTTCAACTCTTCTCAAGTGAAAACCTCAAAGCCCTAATGGTTTGTTGTTGTCAATCTTTTTAGTCACAGATTAGTCAAATAATTGATGAAATACTTGTTTTGACCTTTTCATCCCTGCTTATATTACTGTAATTCCTCATCTAGTGGTGGAGAAAGACGCCATCTACAGTATGTCAGGAGCAGAGGCGTGTCCACTAGAGAAGGAGTCTTCTCAGTCAAGATAAGGTGAGCTCATCATTTTGTAACAGAATATATTTCATACACCCTTTGGGTGACAGGAGCAGAGAGTCATATAACCAGGTAGATTAACCTCAAGCACATACTGTAAATATCTCTAACTTCTGTGTTAACATTGAACAGACAATAGATTGTAGGTTATTGACAAGTATAACTAATTATTCCAGTTTTTGTTGGAACATGTTTGTCACTGTGATCAACTCTTTAGTTTTGCTACTTATTTCTTTAACAGATTTCCTGCTTGCCATACTAGAGGGAGATACTGGTTGTCTTTAAACTCCACACCATGGGATGATTGACCTGGATCTTTACCAGAACAGACTTCACCAGACACAGTAGAAGTGAGGTCACAGGAAACAGACTGATTTGTGAAGAGGGACTGCATCACCCATAAAGCATTGTGTCCCTGGAGGCCACAGCTTTGTTGGATGTAATGCCATGTTCTCGACCTCTCGGAGTGTTCGGAAATATGACTTGTAAACTCAGTGCATCGAGTTGCATGCATTCACGTACTTTGAACTTGTTGCTAATGCCAACGGCTAAGTACCGAGGTCAACCATAAACGAACAGTACAGCTATCATGCTGGCATGAAACGGCAGTAGAAAATAGCTTTTCTAGATCAGTCCAAACGTTCCTCCTGACTGTTATAATCAACCTGTTTGAATGCAAAAATTATATGGGACTACGTTTTTCCTATTGCAACGCTTGAATCACGTTAATATTTTTGGTTATAACCTGCACAACTTTTGAACTCTTGGTTATGTTTGCTTTAAAAAAATGGTCTTAATACTGTTACGTTAGTTTACATTAAACTGCTAGTTTTTGTTGTTTCCACCAAGACTGTAATGTCAGTGTAATTGGCAACAGTGTTATTTTTTTCCCTGCGTTGTGCTGTCAGATAGCCACATAACTCGTATTATTAATTCTATAGATAAGTTATTTTCTGTGCACTGACTAAATGTGACTGTTGATGGATTAGCTAGTTTAAGTACAATAGGTGGTAGTAATGCTGCATGATAGAAGCGGGGCTGCATGCTGCTGTATAACCCCTAAGATACAAATGGTTCAATCAGGAGCCAAGCGTCCCCAAATCGCGCAAGAGAGCAAGGCGGGGATACATCGTCCCCCTACTACGACATGTAGTCCCGTTGGCACATTCATGACAAGTCGGAAACTAGGAACCGCCGACTCAGAGTTCAAATTAACTTAAGTTATTTGCGTAGAGCTTCCTATTGGTTGATTCTGATACTTTCCAAGTGGCAAAGTCGGGTAGCATCTTTCTACAACGACTTTCCTAGTTCCGACAGCAGTTGAACGCCCCACAGGCGGACGGAAAGCCTGGGCATGTGCCTTTTTTGTAGTTATACATTAAAAAAATCCAGATCCTTTGACATTCAAGAGAGCAAAGAAATGCATCCATTTATTAAATAATAGCAGTAACAATAAATCTATAAATTACTTCAGAGATACATCTTAAAAATCCCTCAGACATATGTACAGTGACAAACAGATTTGACCCTTGACCTCCAGGAGGCCAGCCATCCTGGAGAGCTACTAGGTGTGCACTGTGCAGGCTTTCATTCCATCCCTACTTGATTCTACTGATCAGCGGCCTATTGTCTGCTATCAGCTAATCATGCAAGGCCCTGATGAGCAGTTGAGTAGCTGAATCAGGTGTTAGAGCAGGGCTAAAGCAAAAGCCTGTACACCCAGTAGCTCTCCAGAAGAAGGGCTGGACACCCCTTTGCTAGATAACACCCAGTTACAATACAGTACCCAATAGAACAATACATAAGTATCTGGACAAACATTCAGAACACACATTCAGAACATTCAGAACACATATTCAGAACATTCAAAACACATATTCAGAACACATATTCAGAACACACATTCAGAACATTCAGAACACATATTCAGAACATTCAAAACACACATTCAGAACATTCAAAACACACATTCAGAACATTCAAAACACACATTCAGAACATTCAAAACACACATTCAGACCATCATCATGGTAGTTAACAGGCAGAAGGTGAGGCTCATTTAAAGTCATGTAAAAAAAAAAAAAAAAAAAAAAAGTGTCTGGTCTCAGTGAGTTTTAGGCTCAAAAAGAAATCCCAGTAAACCAGTGTCAGCTACATAACATCTGAGAGTTGACATATCAGGAACAAACAGTGGTAGTGTAGCAAGACCAATGTCCAGTAGAGAGCATATTGTGACATTTCAGAAAAAGTGTAGAGTAACCGTACATTTAAAAAAAATGCCTGGTGTGGTGACTACTACCCAACAACTAAAACCAAGAATGTAAATCTGTTTTTGATCGTTGCTGTATTAGAAGTCGTGACTTGGTATACTGCAATCTTTAGGGTTATTGTACAGAACTTTACTTCAGGCACATATCCCCAATCAATAACTAACTATTCATTAATACATTTAGATCTTCATGTAATTAGTCAATCATGCATTCATTTTTTTGTCCTGTCAGCTCATTCCACCATTCACTCACTCATTCTCACATTGCGGTACCTATGTTACATTCACATGTTCATTCTAGCACTAAATACATTCAATCTTCCAGCAATTTCTATGAACATGCCACAGTACCCACATTGAGTGGTCTAGATCTCATTCATAAAGAAAGAAGAATTAAGTGTCAACTTAAGACTAACTAGAGTCCTTTGTCTGATCTGTAAGAAAAGATCCCACCTGTCCTGACCTCATAATACCAAAGCCACCAACTCCAAAATGTAGTGGTTCTATGTTCATTAAAGTAACTGTCCGGTGTTTAAAGATTTCTATGAAATATGACCTATAATTATTCACAATATGACAAATAGTTTTCCTTCCAATTTAAAAATAAATAAATATGATAAAAAGCAGCTTTTCTATGTTGGAATGGTGTGGGCGTATACCGGTCATTAAAAATATTACTGCGACTAGACTACTGATTGGCCAGCTCATCCTCCTCCAGACCACTGATTGGCCAGCTCATCCTCCTCTGAGGAAGTAACAAGCATTTTTTAAACCGTTTTGTCTCCAATTTATGCTTTTGCCACAAATATGAGTATAGGATGAGTCAACAACATTATTTGGGTATGAGTTAACAGAATATGAACTTTTAAAAGTTAGATTTTCATTGGACAGTTCCTTTAAAGTACAGTAGGAGGGATACAGGGGGTGGGTATACAGTAATTCCCATTTAGTTAAACCATCACCCAATATCTTCATTATCTTATCTACAAAAACACAGCAGTTGCCTTAATATCATACTTCAGCAAGTCCAACCCTACTGAGGGATTGAAGAAGAGTAAAATATGAAAATCACAAAAACATCTAAAGGAAAATAAAACCATTCATCCCTTCAATATATTATCAGAGCAAAAATAAACATAAACAACCTCAATGGAAACTTCACAAAATAAACTTCATACATGTAATTCCTTCAGTAGACATTTTGACATTTCAGTGTTTTTACCTCAGATGCCCACTTCAGTACCGTTTTTGTACCCAAACCCTTTTAATACAAGGGTCTCCAACTTCATTCTTGGACAGCCACTTGATACGCAGGCGTTGTTCCAGCCCAGCACCAACACACCGGATTCAAATCATCAAAAGGTGGAGACCGAAGACCATAAGGTGAGTATTTGAAACGTGTGTGTTAGTGTTAGGACAGAACGGCACCCTGCACTAACTAGTGGCTCTCGGCGACTAGAGTTAAAGGAACAGTATGGCCTGAGAAGAGGAGCTGAGTGTCTGGATAGGGGCAGTAGAGGAAGGGGGAAGAGGAGCTGAGTGTCTGGATAGGGGCAGTAGAGGAAGGGGGAAGAGGAGCTGAGTGTCTGGATAGGGGCAGTAGAGGAAGGGGAAGAGGAGCTGAGTGTCTGGATAGGGGCAGTAGAGGAAGGGGGAAGAGGAGCTGAGTGTCTGGATAGGGGCAGTAGAGGAAGGGGGAAGAGGAGCTGAGTGTCTGGATAGGGGCAGTAGAGGAAGGGGGAAGAGGAGCTGAGTGTCTGGATAGGGGCAGTAGAGGAAGGGGGAAGAGGACCGGAGTGTCTGGATAGGGGCAGTAGAGGAAGGGGGGAAGAGGAGCTGAGTGTCTGGATAGGGGCAGTAGAGGAAGGGGGAAGAGGAGCTGAGTGTCTGGATAGGGGCAGTAGAGGAAGGGGGAAGAGGACCGGAGTGTCTGGATAGGGGCAGTAGAGGAAGGGGGAAGAGGACCTGAGTGTCTGGATAGGGGCAGTAGAGGAAGGGGGAAGAGGACCGGAGTGTCTGGATAGGGGCAGTAGAGGAAGGGGGAAGAGGACCTATCATGGTAAAGACTAGAGTATGGGACTGTTGAACAGAGAAATGGATATACTGAATAGAAAATACATTTTTAAAAAACTCAATTTGAGATTGTGTTTTTATGATGATAAGCACCATGCTGGTACCAAACTACTTCATTCTATTGAGGATTAAAATGACATCGTAAATTATTCTAGGGAGAGCATTCCTTATTCGCTAGTAACATACTGCATTCAAAGCTACAGGAGACGAGCAAGACAGATTACGCATTCGCTTTCTTAACGTGTCGCATTCCACTTAGAATGAAAATTCACCTTATTGTCATGGAATGTTTGGTACCAACATGGAGGACACTTTGCCGAACTCTGGTGCCCAATCCCAAACCAACCCAACCCCCCTACCACCTAGGCAACCCAATCCCAAACCAACCCTAGCCCCCTACAACCTAGACACCCCAATCCAACCCTCCTACCACCTAGGCACCCCAATCCAACCCGCCTACCACCTAGACATTTGGATAAGTTTAATCAACATAGTAATAGCTCCATTTTACCCTCTGATCAGCTAAGTGGAGTTTCCACCACGTTGAATACACATATCCAATCCTTTCAGATCTACTCATTTGCCAAGGAGGTAGAGGGTGGGGCTAAAGGTTGAATTGGGTTTGGGTTTATGTACCAATGGCTGTGGTTAGAGAATGTTCATGATATAGTGGAACATTGTAATGTGCCTGTATACCAGTCTTGTTTCTGCCTTGTCAGCCATTTCTGTTGCCTCTGCAGAGACACTGGGGCAATGGGACAAAATGGGGCTTGGAGTGAGTGAGAGGTGGCTAGGGAGGTTAGGAAGAACCTGGCCCTGTGGCTTTAGGATCCCTAGCGTCCTTGAAAGGCCCCCTGGGCGGCTGAAGAGGCGGCGCTGGCCGCGGCGCTCTGAAAGGTCTGGTTGGTGAGGACCCCCGAAGAGAACTCCTGCTGGGCCTTGGCGAAGTTGGCCCCCGTCCGACGGTACTTGGAGTGAACCTGAGAAAGGGGAGAAGGCAGGGGTCAATAAATAGGGTCAAGGGTCAATAAATAGGGGATTATTGAAGGGAATTTATTTGCCTTCTGAACCTTTTCAGGCTGCATTGACCTTGGTGGGTGGATGTATTATCCATAATGACCTCAACACTTTGCAATAAAGTTTGAATCGGTTTTGAAGGATTGAGACAGCCAAAAGGACAGTTGACTTTACCATTTTGAGTAGGATGATGGCGAGGACAGCGTTCACAGTGAAGCAGCCGGCAACGACCATCATGATCACAGCTACAGCCACGTTGCTTCTTATCATGGTGATGGACGAGATCCATCCACTGGAAAACAAGACAAATAACACCTCATTTACAGCTTCAGAAAAAAAAATCCATAGCCCCACAACATCAATGAGGCATACAAAACCCTTTGTCGACAGAAAAAAATGTATCAAACACTCACAAACCCACACGATGACCAACAGACAGGCAAAGTTGATGAGAATGATAACTGAGGACGACACGGGACAGTGAAGCATACTAAAAGAAGAAAGACCAAAAGGTTTGAGGAGCCAGAAGGGCTTTTCACACTACTAAGCCAAACCAAACCAAGCTGGACTGAGCTGGCCTGGTTACTGGAATCGTGTTGAAAATAACAATGTGAAAATAAAATAGCTGCACCAACACAATTTGGTTTGGTTCAACACGATAGTGTGAAAAAGGTAAGAGAGCTGAGCAGAGTGCCACACACTTACAAAGTAGCCCCCAGGACAAAGAGCACACCATCAGTTTAGCCAGCAGGAGATCTGTCAAAGAGATGGCAAGAGAGAAGATGCAGGACCGAATGCACACACACACGTACACACTCACACACCCACCCACAAAGATGTGAAGGGAGACCTACACCCACCCAAACACACAGTACATATTACACACACACACACCTGTACTTGTGTGCGCAAATACATACACATCAAACACTTTATCTCTCTCACTCACACGAAGAAGAATCCCTGAGGTGCTATCTAGTGTATCATGTTGTTCCACTGACCTGTTCCCCCACTTGGGGATCCCCACTAGTGTATCATGTTGTTCCACTGACCTGTTCCCCCACTTGGGGATCCCCACTAGTGTATCATGTTGTTCCACTGACCTGTTCCCCCACTTGGGGATCCCCACTAGTGTATCATGTTGTTCCACTGACCTGTTCCCCCACTTGGGGATCCCCACACACTGGATCACGTAGACAGACACTTGGAAGAAGAAAACAAAGAAGAAGAAGAAGAAACTGAAGGAACTGTCCGACCTGCAGAAAGAAACAAGGACAAAGGGTTAACAAAATCACCCGCAAATATCATTTGGACTTCACAAGAAAACGACTTAGGTCATGTGGAATTCAAATCAATTCAAGTCAAATTGTATTTGTCACATGCACCGAATACAACAGGTGTAGACCTTACAGTGAAATGCTTACTTACAAGCCCTAAACCAACAATGCAGTTAAGACATTAAGACATTCTACAGTGTTAAGTAGCCGAGGTTCCAGTCTGTTTTGACTTTAGCAACTCCTTTGTCGTCACGAGGGACGTTACTTATACAAACACTTTTATTCAAAGAAAAGTAGAACAATATTTGAGCAAAGAACTTGCCTGAAGGCTTTGTACACTGGCCTGTACCAACAGATGAAAGAGACCGGGGTGAAGAGGATGAACCAGAGGATGGACAGGCCAAAGTCCACCCCCGCGTTTTGATCGGCCGTGAAGTAGGCCAGGCAGGCCAGAAAGTTCAGGAAGAGAGTGACACTGTGAACTGGAGAGGCAAAACAAAATGAATGTGAGACTAGAAGAAACTGGTGCCGTGTTGGAGAGGAGCTTGGGGACAAATCTCTTATGACTAGTACTTTGGGTTTGTTGAATGTTGTCACTGACAAGCATGCAATATCATAAAAAACGTGAACAAAGTCTTACTCAATTAAAAGATGCAATATGGAGAAATCGCTCCGCCAATCCCTGGTTGCAAAAATTGTAATAGCTCGCCTCATTTCAGTCTTTGTGACAAAACAAGTATAGTGTAGAGAATCATTGTCCCATCTAAATCGCTGTGAAATATATTTTCCATAACCAAAAATATTGTTTTTTCAGCTGTTTGAAGCTGGTGTACAAAACTGAAAGTAAAAGACGCAAAAACTAAACCATAGAAATAGAACACAAAGAACAGATCTACCACTTCTTAGACTTGCTTGAATGAGTGACAGATCTATAACTCACATTTCTATGTGAATTTGGTGGTTTGCCCCAAATGTTACATATTGCAGCTTTAAGATGCGAGGTGTACGTACACATCCAAAGGTAGTACATCCTCTTGCAGATCTTCTGGTACTCTTCAGGGATGTCTTCGTTGAAGTCCTGGTAGAAGCAAGGCTTTATGGGGCAAAACTTGGGGAGTGGCGGCCAGTTGTTTTCTTTCGCTGTCAAATAAAGAGTCGTACTTGTTTACTGCCATGAAGAGTTACATAGGTACATAATCAGACAAAGCAATACAAGTACAAGGTAACTTAGAAAGATAAAACACTACAGTAGGGAGTCCATTTAAAGGCAGTTTAACCAACTATTGTATTAATCATTTGGTCAAGACAGATTTCAATTGAACATAATCAAGTGACATAATCTGTAACTTACTAATGGGGCCTCCAGGCCTGTTCTGGAGCTCCTGCTCTTTCCGATCCAGTTCAGCAGCTTTCTTCTCCAGCTCCTCCTGTTGCCTGAGCAGGTTAGCCTGGGCAGCAGCCGCAGTCGCCTGGTGGACAATGAGAAAGAGCTGTGTTACAAACCATCTTGAACCAAGATGGAGTGTTCTGGCACAAAATGGTTGCAATGCATCAAGTTGATGGGTATAATTCATTGGCATTAGATTTAAAAAGAAGAAGTTCCTTCACAATAACACTGCCCATTTGCAGAGATCATTTATACCCATATTGACAACTCTTGCAATGTGTTTATTACACGGTGGAGTCTTCATATGCATTTGGTTAAACAAACTAAACCTCCCATAACCCTAAAACAATTAGTTTATCTCTGTATTGTGAGGTAACTTGGAAATGATGCAAGTGAAGAATTGGAACAATGTGTACCTAAACTACACTGTCATTACACAGTACTATGTAAATACTACTTTGTCCACTTAAGGTAAAGTAGGACCAAAACCAGGGCCCTTGCAAAAAACGTTGAATAGTATGACCAGGTAAGGATGCTTCTCCAGTTATCTCTGACCTTTGTTTCAATGTGCTGATTCAGATCAATTCATAGATGGGTTGGTTGTTTAGCAACAAAACCGAGGCGTGCACAACTATGGGGCAAAACAGACGGTGTTGGCTTCGACTGTTGACAACATGGAAACTATATTTTGTCTCCAATATTTATTGAAAACATAAATACATTTGCGCAATGAGCACTTGTTGTCTCTCAAATACATTGTTTCAGTTGTTGGTTAGCTAGCTAGCGAATTTTAGCCTTATTCGCATTGACATGAAATCAGTCAAAACACCTCAAGACATGGTATCAAGAACAAGATGAAACGAGCTGAAACGAGCCACTTACGATTCCCCACATGGCAGTTTCTTGTCATTATTGCTAGCTAACTGGCCATCCAGAATCACAACAACACACTGACTTCTGCCCAAATGAAGCGCGCACATCGTTTCGTGACGTTGTCAGCTAACCAGTCTATTTCAATTTAAAATAATCATCATGTGGTATTGATTTGCCTACATGTAGCCTCTCTTAGCCACTTAAAGTCATCACAAACAACTCAGGAGTTCAGCGAATTCGAGAGTGTGTTGTACTCATCTTTGAGCAATATCTAGAGTAAAAAGGATGTTCTTGTTGTGTTTAAAATTGTCCGTGTACCACGCTGCCAACCTCCCTCCTCCTCATTCATGTTTCTGTCACTCACTTGTGGGGTGGGCTCCACAGCAGAAGCCTGTAGGACAGCTGGTTGGGAGGAGGCAGCAGAGATGGGGATGGTGGTCCCAGTGTGGGTGCCCTGAAACACACACACACGTTTAATTCTTGTCTGAAATTAAATTGAGCCTCAAGCACATCATAAGACGCTCCCAAATCAGCATTCTTTAACAACATATTTCCTCTGGATGTTTGTCAGATGTATTTGCTTCTTTTCAGGAAGATGATTACGTCACTGTGCCAACATTAAATTAATATGCATTGAATGAATACATGTCATATCCTCCTGGCCAGTGGTGGAAAAAGTACCCAATTGTCGTACTTGAGTAAAAGTAAAAGATACCTTAATAGAAAATGACTCAAGTAAAAGTGAAAGTCACCCAGCAAAATACTACTTGAGTAAAAGTCTAAAAGTATTTGGTTTGAAATGTACTTAAGTATCAAAAGTAAATGGAATTGCTAAAATATACTTATATTAAGCAAACCAGACGGCACGATTGTCTTGTTTATTTACAGATAGCCAAAGGGGCACACTCCAACATAATTTACAAACAAAGCATGTGTTTAGTGAGTCTGCCAGACCAGAGGCAGTAGGGATGACCATGGATGTTCTCTTGTTAAGTGTGTGAATTTGACAATTTTCCTGTCCTGCTAAGCATTCGAAATGTAACGACTACTTTTGGGTGTCAGGGGAAAAGTATGGAGTAAAAAGTACATTTATTTTCTTTAGGAATGTAATGGAGTAAAAGTAAAAGTTGTCTAAAATATAAATAGTAAAGTACAGATACCCCCAAAAACTACTTAAGTAGTACTTTAAAGCATGTTTACACCACTTCCCCTGGCTCATCTTACCATAGCACTGGCTGAGAACGGGTTGAATTCCTCAACGGTTTCAATCCCACCGCTGGTGATTTGTGTGACTGAGGCATCCTGTATTACAGAGACAACAATATATTTTCTTACAGTAAAGACACGAAATAACAACTTCCCTCAGGTTATTTGACTGATAGTTGGTTCTTTCAGGTATAAAATCCCACGCAAACCTATTGGGGATAGTCCATTAGGCTAGAACTACAATAGTGAGAATAGCAGGGGGGCTATCTTTGTTGGCAGAGTTGCTGCACTAGTGAACAGGTAATTTTGACAGGTGCATTTGTTACGGGCGCATAACAATCTTTATTGGTAGGAAATTCGTTCTGACCTTCTTACAAGTGTAGGCCAATAAATGGAAGATAATAGTATATTAAAACAATTTGCTCCCAGTAGTAATTTTAATTGAGGGGCTAAAAGGACAAGTTGTTGATAGCCAGCCATCTATGGGCCTATACAAGTCTACGGGGCCTGTACAAGTCAATGGGACCTAGCAACCTGCTTAGGTAAAGGCTAATAGGACACATTACACGTGTCCTTATTGGCCTACCAAATATATTTACTAAAATGACTGGCACACAACATTGTCAATCATGCTACGTTCTCTCATCTGAACGAGGAAGTAGACCCAGGCCCAACCCAGCAACCAAACAAACAGGTTTCTGTTGCGGCATATCTTTTACAGCGTTTAGAAGAATGGCACATAAGGAAAACGCAAGTCAGAGCTTGCAGTTAGGTCTAAATAAATTGCTCACCTGGAAAGGATTGACCTCCACTGCATCTACAAAGGGGTTCTCGTGAAATCCCGACATGTTGCGATAATTTGATCTTCTTTTGGAGGTAAACAAAACGCCAGCTTGTGCCTCCGTCTGTTGATGGTGCTGTTTGAAAGTGCTCAAGTGCGCAGGCGTTACAGGATACGCACACTGCGTCAGCTGGTCTCGAGCAGTCATTTATAATCAATTATCTTTATTTTTAGAAAATAGGATACAATTGGTTTCAAATGTGTGACATTCTCGTGACTGCCTATATCCTACTCCCCTGTCTTAGAGCTGGTGAAAGTACAGTGACGATTCCATTTCATTTATATTTTATTTAACCTTTATTTTATCAGGGAGTAATTTACCAAAGCATGTCTTGAAGCCAGTTCAGACAAGTATTTGTAGGCTTATAACCATAAATCATTTGTTATTTAAGAAGTATTCGTTTCAACGAAACACGACTTAATTATATTGCACTGCATACATCATCTGGACTGTAGTCTGACATGAAGCTTGATGGTTATATTTAAGTAATGTCACATGGTTTGATATTGTAGCGTACAGAGGCACTTGGAAGCGAACCTTGTGTCGCTGGCGTGAATGGCATCATGCGGATAGGGTTAACCCATTTGGTGGTAAATGCAAGTTGGCTCATATTGGTGAGGATCGCTACACTGTCCCGTGCTTCGACCACATTAGCCCCCTCACACGTACTGCCAGGCGTTCCGATGGCCTCACGGCCACCATCCCACTTTTGACACCAGTGTAGAGAACGGAGGGACAGGGAAGCGAAAGGTAAACATCCTACGCATCACGCCAATAAGGTTAACCAACTTGGTGGGAATTGTTACGTGGCTCATATCTACCTAAAAGAGTAAGGCTTTAAAACTAAATCACATTGTTTAACAGGCACCCACTCTATACATGGATGTAATAAGAGTTGGTACACATCTCTGTAAACTCATGAATTATCTTTATCATAGGCTCTTTTATGTCTAAACTTATCCCTTTGGTGAGTTTGTGTCTGGACATCAGCATGGCAGTTGTCCTGTTCAGTGCAGTCCAGTGGTCAGCTCAGGGTTGAACCACCCGAGTCAGATGGAGAACACCAGTACTATGCAGAGATCGGAGGACCACAGACAGCACATAAGTGTATGTATGGTAAAATATACTTAGGACATGCAGACATGTCTCGCTACACATGGACTATGAAAGTGGACAGACAGTATAATATGGTTACTGTACATGTCTATTTGTCTGTCACACTGACCAGTAGGCCCCCATAGTTTTCTACAGCCAACAGACGTATTATACTGTCTCATAATTGATGTACAAGTCTATGGATTGGGGTACATGGAAGGTGTTATTTCCTTACATGGCTGGAATGGACAGTTCACAAATGTCAAAGCTACTGTAGTTGGAGCTTTGTCAGGAAGTGTATAGTAGGACGTACTGTTATGGTTAGAGCTTTGTCAGGAAGTGTATAGTAGGACGTACTGTTATGGTTAGAGCTTTGTCTAAAGCATGTAGAGGTCTGTCATTTTTATCATAGGTACACTTCAACTGTGAGAGACGGAATCTAAAACAAAAATCCAGAAAATCACATTGTATGATTTTTAAGTAATTCATTTGCATTTTATTGCATGACATAAGTATTTGATACATCAGAAAAGCAGAACTTCATATTTGGTACAGAAACCTTTGTTTGCAATTACAGAGATCATACGTTTCCTGTAGGTCTTGACCAGGTTTGCACACACTGCAGCAGGGATTTTGGCCCACTCCTCCATACAGACCTTCTCCAGATCCTTCAGGTTTCGGGACTTTCAGCTCCCTCCAAAGATGTTCTATTGGGTTCAGGTCTGGAGACTGGCTAGGCCACTCCAGGACCTTGAGATGCTTCTTACGGAGCCACTCCTTAGTTGCCCTGGCTGTGTGATTCGGGTCGTTGTCATGCTGGAAGACCCATCTTCAATGCTCTTACTGAGGGAAGGAGGTTGTTGGCCAAGATCTCGCGATACATGGCCCCATCCATCCTCCCCTCAATACGGTGCAGTCATCCTGTCCCCTTTGCAGAAAAGCATCCCCAAAGAATGATGTTTCCACCTCCATGCTTCACGGTTGGGATGGTGTTCTTGGGGTTGTACTCATCCTTCTTCTTCCTCCAAACACTATTTTGTCTCATCAGACCACATGAACTTCTCCCATCCCTCCTCTGGATCATCCAGATGGTCATTGGCAAACTTCAGACGGGCTTGGACATGCGCTGGTTTGAGCAGGGGGACCTTGCGTGCGCTGCAGGATTTTAATCCATGACGGCGTAGTGTGTAACTAATGGTTTTCTTTGAGACTGTGGTCCCAGCTCTCTTCAGGTCATTGACCAGGTCCTGCCGTGTAGTTCTGGGCTGATCCCTCACCTTCCTCATGATCATTGATGCCCCACGAGGTGAGATCTTGTATGGAGCCCCAGACCGAGGTTGATTGACCGTCATCTTGAACTTCTTCCATTTTCTAATAATTGCGCCAACAGTTGTTGCCTTCTCACCAAGCTGCTTGCCTATTGTCCTGTAGCCCATCCCAGCCTTGTGCAGGTCTACAATTTTATCCCTGATGTCCTTACACAGCTCTCTGGTCTTGGCCATTGTGGAGAGGTTGGAGTCTGTTTGATTGAGTGTGTGGACAGGTGTCTTTTATACAGGTAACGAGTTCAAACAGGTGCAGTTAATACAGGTAATGAGTGGGGAACAGGAGGGCTTCTTAAAGAAAAACGAACAGGTCTGTGAGAGCCGGAACTCTTACTGGTTGGTAGGTGATCAAATACTTATGTCATGCAATAAAATGCAAATGAATTACTTAAAAATCATACAATGTGATTTTCTGGATTTTTGTTTTAGATTCCGTCTCTCACAGTTGAAGTGTACCTATGATAAAAATTACAGACCTCTACATGCTTTGTAAGTAGGAAAACCTGCAAAATCGGCAGTGTATCAAATACTTGTTCTCCCCACTGTACTGTTATGGTTAGAGCTTTGTCAGGAAGTGTATAGTAGGACATGTACTGTTATGGTTAGAGCTTTGTCAGGAAGTGTATAGTAGGACATGTACTGTTATGGTTAGAGCTTTGTCAGGAAGTGTATAGTAGGACGTACTGTTATGGTTAGAGCTTTGTCAGGAAGTGTATAGTAGGACGTACTGTTATGGTTAGAGCTTTGTCAGGAAGTGTATAGTAGGACATGTACTGTTATGGTTAGAGCTTTGTCAGGAAGTGTATAGTAGGACATGTACTGTTATGGTTAGAGCTTTGTCAGGAAGTGTATAGTAGGACGTACTGTTATGGTTAGAGCTTTGTCAGGAAGTGTATAGTAGGACGTACTGTTATGGTTAGAGCTTTGTCAGGAAGTGTATAGTAGGACATGTACTGTTATGGTTAGAGCTTTGTCAGGAAGTGTATAGTAGGACGTACTGTTATGGTTAGAGCTTTGTCAGGAAGTGTATAGTAGGACGTACTGTTATGGTTAGAGCTTTGTCAGGAAGTGTATAGTAGGACATGTACTGTTATGGTTAGAGCTTTGTCAGGAAGTGTATAGTAGGACGTACTGTTATGGTTAGAGCTTTGTCAGGAAGTGTATAGTAGGACATGTACTGTTATGGTTAGAGCTTTGTCAGGAAGTGTATAGTAGGACGTACTGTTATGGTTAGAGCTTTGTCAGGAAGTGTATAGTAGGACGTACTGTTATGGTTAGAGCTTTGTCAGGAAGTGTATAGTAGGACATGTACTGTTATGGTTAGAGCTTTGTCAGGAAGTGTATAGTAGGACGTACTGTTATGGTTAGAGCTTTGTCAGGAAGTGTAAAGTAGGACATGTACTGTTATGGTTAGAGCTTTGTCAGGAAGTGTATAGTAGGACATGTACTGTTATGGTTAGAGCTTTGTCAGGAAGTGTACAGTAGGACGTACTGTTATGGTTAGAGCTTTGTCAGGAAGTGTATAGTAGGACGTACTGTTATGGTTAGAGCTTTGTCAGGAAGTGTATAGTAGGACATGTACCGTTATGGTTAGAGCTTTGTCAGGAAGTGTATAGTAGGACATGTATTGTTATGGTTAGAGCTTTGTCAGGAAGTGTATAGTAGGACATGTACTGTTATGGTTAGAGCTTTGTCAGGAAGTGTATAGTAGGACGTACTGTTATGGTTAGAGCTTTGTCAGGAAGTGTATAGTAGGACATGTACTGTTATGGTTAGAGCTTTGTCAGGAAGTGTATAGTAGGACGTACTGTTATGGTTAGAGCTTTGTCAGGAAGTGTATAGTAGGACGTACTGTTATGGTTAGAGCTTTGTCAGGAAGTGTATAGTAGGACGTACTGTTATGGTTAGAGCTTTGTCAGGAAGTGTATAGTAGGACATGTACTGTTATGGTTAGAGCTTTGTCAGGAAGTGTATAGTAGGACGTACTGTTATGGTTATTGCTTTGTCAGGAAGTGTATAGTAGGACGTACTGTTATGGTTAGAGCTTTGTCAGGAAGTAGGACATGTACTGTATTCGGCACATGTGACAAATTAAATTTGATTTGATGGTTGGAGCGAGAAGAGCTAATAAGACCCATCAACTGAAAGAGTCTGAAGCAGTCATATCACATCTGGTGGAGATATTCCATTCCAACTGAAAGAGTCTGAAGCAGTCATATCACATCTGTTGGAGATATTCCATTCCAACTGAAAGAGTCTGAAGCAGTCATATCACATCTGGTGGAGGTATTCCATTCCAACTGAAAGAGTCTGAAGCAGTCATATCACATCTGGTGGAGGTATTCCATTCCAACTGAAAGAGTCTGAAGCAGTCATATCACATCTGGTGGAGATATTCCATTCCAACTGAAAGAGTCTGAAGCAGTCATATCACATCTGGTGGAGATATTCCATTCCAACTGATCAATACACTAACTATTGTAAAGTAGTAGTATTATTATTAATAATGACAGGACTAACCATACGTAAAATGTATGCACGCATGCCTTTAAGTCGTTTTGGATAAAAGCGTCAGCTAAATGTTATATTATATTTATTAATAATAATACATTTCTACTGTTCAGTGATCATGTACACTGCACTAGTATGATCAACCTATTTAATAATAATATTATTATGTTTTGTGTATGCGATGTGTGAGCTGTGCCAAGATTTTCCTCTTGTATGATAAACACAATTCTGATTCTGAACCTCTGAATTGAAGCTCATTCCAGTACCGTGCAGTATTAGGAAAATACTGTTTGGTATAACTATAACTAACAACCTTTTACACTGTTGTGGCCTTCTGACATTTTCACCCTCAAACACTTAGAACTGTGAGGTGTTTGAATATTGTTTTTTTTATCTTCGAATCTCTGATAACTGATAAGGAATTTATATTTCAACTCTGATAGTGTTACAAAAAGTGAGTTTTAAACTGAAAGGAGGCTTTTGACTGTTGCCTGAATAACAGCCGACTGTCCAAAATGACATCTCCACATAAAACTATCCCAATACATTTTTTAAACTAATACACCCATAAAAAAACAAGAAACGTTAAGAATAATGACAAAAGACAAGAAAGTTCATGTCCTTGTTTGGTTGCTATTGAGTCCAACACTGATATCTCAGGAAGACAAGGATTTGGGGGTAACATGTATCCAGAGAAAGGAGAATGGCATTTGTCCAATACATATTGTACTGTACATTCTAATTGTTGTGTGGCTGTTAAGCAGTGAATGCAGTGATTTTATACACATCCGACATTCTTTACAGAGCTGGGATCCCCTTGGCTGGAAGAAACACCAGCTAACTTGGTCCCTTTCATGGCGGTATTTCCCTCAGGAGAGGAACAAAGCAGCGCAAACTTAAAAACATGGAGTGGTCTTCTCATACACACACCAGCACAAATGGACACTCAAGCACGCACACGTACACAGCCTTTGCCCAATACCATACATCTCTGCCCAAGATACTCAAGATAAAGATAAATATTTGACTTCAACTACCCAGCAGTTACTGGTGTTCCGGCTTTGTACAGTATTTATACCTTTCTAATATAGTTATATAGATTTATACTTTCCATGAAATTAAAATTTATTAAATAGGCTTAAGGGAAAAATACATTTGTAATAATAGAGGAACCACTGCTTACATTGATTGTTTTGAACTGTAAACTTAAAAGCAGCCAATGATTGAGAACTCAAGTTCATGGACACGGCAGCTCTGTCAACGGCTCGGTAGCCTTTTCTTTTCTTCGTCTTCAAGCCTCGTTCCACCTCCTAGTTGGCATTGGGACGTCAACTCGGGAAATCTCCCGGATGCTGAGTGGTCCTCTCCCAGTGTCCCAGTATTCCCTTTTCTCCTGCTCCACACGTCCCCTCTCCCCTGGGCTGAGGGAGGCCCAGACCTGCAGAGGGACCATGGGGAGTGTGGTTGGCTGTTAAGGCCACAGGAGATCAACCCTTCTACTGGTTCCTCCTCTCCCACTCCCAGCCTCTCCCTCTCCTGTCTGTTTTGAGGTGGACACACAGTACTGTGTGTACATGGCACTTAGGGGGACAGTTCTGCATTGTTGCGGACGTAGACTGAGAAAGGGTGAGCTGGAGTGTTTGAGGAAGGGGGTCAGATCGCATGCTCTTCACCCTTTTTCGTGAGCTTGGGTGCTGGCCGGGGGGTAGGGAGAGTGGGCTGTGACGCAGGAGGTGTTCCCACTGTCCTTCATACCATGAACTCATTGCTGCCGTACAAAACCAGCTGCTGGGGTAAGTCAGGCGGATCCCTGCTGTGGCCCCCACTGTCATGGGAGTGCCTCAGGGGTGAGTTCTTGGACCCTTTCAGTTTCTGTTTGCCCTTCTCTGGGTTAAAGGTGCCTCGGCTGGTGAACTGTGACCTCTCTTCGAACGCCCCCTCCTGTTCAGCCAGGGGGACACAGTCCATGCTGTCGCGGCGGGGAGGCTGGGTCGGGTACAAGCTCTGGGCGCCATGGGTGGAGCCAGAGCCAGAGGAGGGCGACTTGGAGCGGTAGCGAAAGTGGCGAGCTGTGGCCGCAGAGGAGGAAGAGGGCGGGTGGTAGTGGGAGGAGGAGGAGAGGGAGGAGAGGGAGGAACAGGAGTCCACTGAGTCCTGGGAGTCTGGTTGCCTGCGTAGGTTGCGGCGGCGGTGGCTCTTCCCCTCTGACCTCTTGGGCTGGGCGATGGCGGCCAGCGTGGGGCCTCTCTCTGAGGGACCTATAAAGGTCAGAGGTCAGACCATGGTGCAATGTTTCAACTAAAGGACACACATGTTTTCCTCACGTCTCTTTTTGCTACACAGAATTGTAGAGAGAAACTTAAAATATAACCAAAAGTTTTAACAAGCATTTTCCAAACAGGTTCACCGTGGTACTGTATAATATCATGGCATACCGGAGAAGTCGGAGGTGGCTCCTTCAGTGTCCACGTTGAGATTCTCTGAGCTGTCGGCCGTGCCGATGGACGCCTCCGATTCCAGGGTCTCATCGTCTGATCCTCGCTGCTCCAAAGTCAGCATCTCAAAGGTTAGCTCCTCCCTGTGGGGACAAACATGGGTGAGGTCAATGCAGAAGAAAAACACAATGATAGTTTTAATCATTCATCTTCCTAATTTAGGTATACTTTGCCATTTATTTGAGATTTCTCAAATCTCCTGTAGGTATAGGTATAATACTGTATCTATACATTTATTTTATAACACGCTTTTCATTGTACAACAATATCAGTTGTACATTGACTGAGGGAGCCCCCTCCAAAATTCTACTGTAGGTACAATGCAAAATAAGGTACTTCTCTTTCTGCAGGCTCTCGATCTGCTCCGTCAGCACCCTCTCCTCCTGCTGCATGGCCAACCGCTGGTGCTCTGATACCTCAGGCTCCAGCCCGGCCCCCACCTCCTCACCGCCGCTCTCCTGCATCACTGCACCCGTCACGGACGGCAGGCGCGGGCTAACCGGGGGCGAGGGCGTGTGGTAGCTGAACCGCCGAACGTGGCCCTTGCCCTGCGAAACAAAGCACAAAACAGTCAGTTAGGGGGAAGTTAGTGTTAGCTTATGTTAGCTTAGGCTAATGCCAGCAATTGTCCTGGTGTAGGATTGTCCTGATTCATGACAAGAATAGCAAAGCAGGGGAAAATGACAGCATCTGGTAGCAAATTCTATTTCAGGTTGTATAGCCAGCAACTGTTACTCCTCCTACCTACTACAAGGAGGCCCCTTCCACCAAGTTACATTGACGGTACATGATAGACCAATCACCAGCACATGCACAATCTTTTTTTACTTTGTAATACACAATTGTAATACTTGAAACATCAATGTGTTCCATAGTTTGCCTTTTAAACCCACAACAACCCCAAGACTCATGCTCCCCACTCACACATGCAGTCTAACACCCAGCAGCCACAGCAGACACCCAATCACAAAATCATGTTGGATGCTGCATGGGTTACCTTTTTGGCTGCGTTTGGCTGCGTGGTACAATCAATTGAGAAGCAAAAGAGAATATAAAAGTGAAAATGAGGCCAAAGACACTGGACAGTATTTGGTCCCTAACCTCATACAAAGCCTCCATAAAGCTAACTTGTGATGATCCAGCAGGTCTGTTTGTGTTGTGAGGACATTTCTCCTGGAATTGCTTTAATACCAAAGATCTGCTACGGTCTACAATACATGTAGTTGAGCAGATCTTTGATTGGATCATGGGACAAGAGGCAGCCAATCTAAGAAATTCTATTACGAATAGGTTATATTACATGTTATTACATAATAAGTAATCTTGGTTAACCGTAGTCATGGGACAAGAGGCAGCAAATCTAAGAAATTCTATTACGAATAGGTTATATTACATGATATTACATAATAAGTAGTCTGTCCACGAGAGATAACAAAATAAGTGGAGGACATCATTTCCCAAATGTTGACCACAAGGTCAGGAGGAAATAGAGTTAACAATCATCATTTCTCAAATGTGTATTTTAGGATGAAACTGATTAAGTGTGATTATACACTTTATACAACCTCTACTGGTCTACTTTATACAATATGTTCTGTAAACTTAAAAATAAATAACAATCCAACGTGGGTTTAGTAGATAGTAAACATTGAGTAAACTAGATGATGACAAAGACAAAATATGTCATGAAAATATGGAACGATAGGTTATGAAATCATTATAACGTATTTGAGTTGGAACACTGTCAAATACAGATAGTCTACCATTGGAAAATCCTGTCGGGGTGTAGTGTTTGCGTTTCATACGTCACAGCATAGTCAAAATCGAATGAACAACAATTGCTTGACTGATTACATTACAGTATGTAGGGGGGGAGAGAGGGAGGGGGGGGGGGTGGGAGAGGGGGGGAGTGAGAAAGAGATAGAAGGTCGAAGTGAGGTGGCGCTATGTTGTGAGGATGGAGGACACCGGGCAGACCCTGGCATTAGGACGAGGTGGGCACGGTGGGCAGTGATCAATACACAACAAAATGGCTGACAGGAGGATGACCATGATTAGGTGAGGTTGGGCTGAGTAACCGTGAGTGGATACATACCGGGACAGTACTGCGGGCTATGGTCATAAATCTAACAGCAATTAGTACAGGTTTCTGGATTAGGAAGGAAAAAGAAAGGAAGGGAAATGACAGGATTAAAATGGGAGAAAACAGGGTTAGAAGAGGAGGAGGAGGTTCAAGGTAGGCTGACTTAAGAAGGGTGTTTTAACAGGATAGGTTAGCTAGTTGGGAGGGTCAATTTAAGAAGGGTGTTTTAACAGGATAGGTTAGCTAGATGGGAGGGTCAATTTAAGAAGGGTGTTTTAACAGGATAGGTTAGCTAGTTGGGGTTTGTTAAAACTACTATTGATGAGAGCTGATGTCTTGTTAAATGCAGCCTGTAGATAGTGGTGATGATCAGCTATAACCTTTGAATTTACCATTGACCTCCGAATGAGGGTCAGCTTGCACTTGGCTTTGTTCTCGGCAAACTCCAGACTGTTGATGTCCTTTAGCCGGGCGCGGTACTTATTCATCTGCTCACCAATGATGAGCTCCACACACCTAGAACAGGAAGAGCCATGGTCATATTACAGTCTACTACATCAATGTAATACTATAGCAGCAGCAGTAGGATCCTATAGTAGCGGCAGTAGGATACTATAGCAGCAGTAGAATACTATAGCAGCAGCAGTAGGATACTATAGCAGCAGCAGTAGGATCCTATAGCAGCAGTAGAATACTATAGGAGCAGCAGTAGGATCCTATAGTAGCGGCAGTAAGATACTATAGCAGCAGTAGAATACTATAGCAGCAGCAGTAGGATACTATAGCAGCAGCAGTAGGATCCTATAGCAGCAGTAGAATACTATAGGAGCAGCAGTAGGATCCTATAGTAGCAGCAGTAGAATACTATAGCAGCAGCAGTAGGATACTATAGCAACAAGTAGGATACTATAGCAACAAGTAGGATACTATAGTAGCAGCAGTAGGATACTATAGCAGCAGCAGTAGGATACTATAGCAGCAGCAGTAGGATACTATAGCAGCAGCAGTAGGATACTATAGCAGCAGCAGTAGGATACTATAGCAGCAGTAGGATACTATAGCAGCAGCAGTAGGATACTATAGCAGCAGCAGTAGGATACTATAGCAGCAGCAGTAGGATACTATAGCAGCAGCAGTAGGATACTATAGCAGCAGTAGGATACTATAGCAGCAGAAGTAGGATACTATAGCAGCAGCAGTAGGATACTATAGCAGCAGCAGTAGGATACTATAGCAGCAGCAGTAGGATACTATAGCAGCAGCAGTAGGATACTATAGCAGCAGCAGTAGGATACTATAGCAGCAGCAGTAGGATACTATAGCAGCAGCAGTAGGATACTATAGCAGCAGCAGTAGGATACTATAGCAGCAGAAGTAGGATACTATAGCAACAAGTAGGATACTATAGTAGCAGCAGTAGGTTACTATAGCAGCAGCAGTAGGATACTATAGCAGCAGCAGTAGGATACTATAGCAGCAAGTAGGATACTATAGTAGCAGCAGTAGGATACTATAGCAGCAGCAGTAGGATACTATAGCAGCAGCAGTAGGATACTATAGTAGCAGCAGTAGGATCCTATAGTAGCAGCAGTAGTATGTTACTATAGCAGCAGCAGTAGGATACTATAGCAGCAAGTAGGTTACTATAGTAGGATACTATAGCAGCAGCAGTAGGATACTATAGTAGCAGCAGTAGGATACTATAGTAGCAGCAGTAGAATCCTATAGCAGCAGTAGGTTACTATAGCAGCAGCAGTAGGATACTATAGCAGCAAGTAGGTTACTATAGTAGGATAATATAGCAGCAGCAGTATGATACTATAGCAGCAAGTAGGTTACTATAGTAGGATACTATAGCAGCAGCTAGCAGCAGTAGGATACTATAGTAGCAGCAGTAGGATACTATAGTAGCAGCAGTAGGATACTATAGCAGCAGCAGTAGAATACTATAGCAGCAGTAGGATACTATAGCAGCAGCAGTAGGATACTATAGCAGCAGCAGTAGGATACTATAGCAGCAGCAGTAGAATACTATAGTAGCAGCAGTAGGATTATATAACAGCAGCAGTAGGATGCTATAGTAGCAGCAGTAGGATACTATAGTAGCAGCAGTAGCATCCTATAGTAGCAGCAGTAGCATCCTATAGTAGCAGCAGTAGTAGATTACTATAGCAGCAGCAGTAGGATACTATAGCAGCAAGTAGGTTACTATAGTAGGATAATATAGCAGCAGCAGTAGGATACTATAGCAGCAGCAGTAGGATACTATAGCAGCAGGATACTATAGCAGCAGTAGGATACTATAGCAGCAGCAGTAGGATCCTATAGTAGCAGCAGTAGGATACTATAGTAGCAGCAGTAGGATACTATAGTAGCAGCAGTAGGATACTATAGCAGCAGCAGTAGGATACTATAGTAGCAGCAGTAGGATACTATAGCAGCAGCAGTAGGATACTATAGTAGCAGCAGTAGGATAATATAGCAGCAGTAGGTTACTATAGCAGCAGCAGTAGGATACTATAGCAGCAAGTAGGTTACTATAGTAGGATAATATAGCAGCAGCAGTAGGATACTATAGCAGCAGCAGTAGAATACTATAGCAGCAGCAGTAGGATACTATAGCAGCAAGTAGGTTACTATAGTAGGATACTATAGCAGCAGGATACTATAGTAGCAGCAGTAGGATTCTATAGTAGCAGCAGTAGGATCCTATAGTAGCAGCAGTAGGATACTATAGCAGCAGCAGTAGGACTGTGGTCTCACGCTGTGGTCTTGCCGATGTCCTGGACACTCTGCAGGGGGTCGATGGTGTCGGGGCAGCGGAGGATGCAGGGGGCGAAGACAATGGCCAGGGCGTTTGCCGACATACGGTTGGTGTCCTCCTGCCCGGCGATCCTGGAGAATACACCGGACACATACAGTGCCTTCAGAAAGTATTCATCACACCTCGTGACTTTTTCCACATTTTGTTGTGTTATAGCCTGAATTTTAAATTGATTAAATTGAGATGTTGTGTCACTGGCCTATTCACAATACCCCATAATGTCAAAGTGGAATTATGTTTTTAGATGTATTTATTTTTTATGTATTAAAAATGAAAACATGACAAATCTTGAGTCAATAAGTATTCAAACCCTTTGTTATGGTAAGCCTAAATATGTTCAGGAGAAAAATAATAAGTTGTATGGACTCTGTGTACAATAATAGTGTTTAACATGATTTTTGAATGACTACCTCTGCAGGGGGTCGATGTACCCCACATATACAATTATCTGTAAGGTCCCTAAGTTGAGAGTAGTGAATTTCAAACCGATTCAACCACAAAGACCAGGGATGTTTTCCAATGCCTTGCAAAGAAGGGCACCTATTGATATATGGGTACAATTTTTAAAAAAAGCAGACATTGAATATCCCTTTGAGCATGGTGAAGTTATTAGTTACACTTTGGGTGGTGTATCAATACACTCAGTCACTACAAAGATACAGGTGTCCTTCCTAACTCCGTTGCCAGAGAGGAAGGAAACCACTCAGGGGGCCAATGGTGACTTTAAAACAGTTACAGAGTTTAATGGCTGTGATGGGAGAAAACGGAGGATGGATCAACAACATTGTAGTTACTCCACAATACTAACCTAAAAGACAAAGTGAAAAGAAGGAAGCCTGTACAGAAAAAAATACTCCAAAACATGCATCCTGTTTGCAACAAGGCACTAAAGTAAAACTGCAAAAAATGTGGCAAAGAAATTAACTGTAAGTCCTGAATACAAAGCGTTATGTTTGGGGCATTTCCAACACAACACATCACTGAGTACCACACTTCATATTTTCAAGCATGGTGGTGGCTCCAAGCATTTATTTTTTATTTATTTCACCTTTATTTAACCAGGTAAGCCAGTTGAGAACAGGTTCTCATTTACAACTGCGACCTGGCCAAGACAAAGCAAAGTAGTGCAACAAAAACAACACAGAGTTACATATGGGGTAAAAAAAAAAACATAAAGTCAGAAATACAACAGAAAAATATATATACAGTGTGTGCAAATGTAGCAAGTTATGGAGGTAAGGCAATAAATAGGCTATAGTGCAGAATAATTACAATAGTATTAACACTGGAATGCTAGATGTGCAAGAGATTATGTGCAAATAGAGATACTGGGGGTGCAAAAGAGCAAATTAAATAACAATATAGGGATGAGGTAGTTGGGTGGGCTAATTTCAGATGGGCTGTGTACAGGTGCAGTGATCGGTAAGGTGCTCTGACAACTGATGCTTAAAGTTATTGAGGGAGATAAGAGTCTCCAGCTTCAGAGATTTTTGCAATTCGTTCCAGTCATTGGCAGCAGAGAACTGGAAGGAATGGCGGCCAAAGGAGGTGTTGGCTTTGGGAATGACCAGTGAGATATACCTGCTGGAGGCGCAGACTACGGGTGGGTGCTGCTATGGTGACCAATGAGCTAAGATAAGGCGGGGGATTTGCCTAGCAGTGATTTATAGATGGCCTGGAGCCAGTGGGTTTGACGACGAACATGTAGTGAGGACCAGCCAACAAGAGCGTACAGGTCACAGTGGTGGGTAGTGTATGGGGCTTTGGAGACAAAACGGATGGCACTGTGATAGACTACATCCAATTTGCTGAGTAGAGTGTTGGAGGCTATTTTATAAATGACATCGCCAAGTCAAGGATCGGTAGGATAGTCAGTTTTACGAGGGCATGTTTGGCAGCATGAGTGAAGGAGGCTTTGTTGCGAAATAGGAAGCCGATTCTAGATTTAACTTTGGATTGGAGATTCTTTATGTGAGTCTGGAAGTTGAGTTTACAGTCTAACCAGACACCTAGATATTTGTAGTTGTCCACATACTCTAGGTCAGACCCGTCGAGAGTGGTGATTCTAGTCGGGTGGGCGGGTGCTAGCAGCGTTCGATTGAAAAGCATGCATTTAGTTTTACTAGTGTTTAAGAGCAGTTGAAGGCTACTGAAGGATTGTTGTATGGCATTGAAGCTCGTTTGGAGGTTTGTTAACACAGTGTCCAATGAAGGGCCAGATGTATACAAAATGGTGTCGTCTGCGTAGAGGTGGATCTGAGAGTCACCAGCAGCAAGAGCGACATCATTGATATACACGGAGAAAAGTGTCAGCATGGTGGTGGCTGCATCATATTATGGGTACGCTATTCATCAGCAAGGACTAGGGAGTAAAATAAAATGTTAAAATATACATGGAATAGAGCCAAGCACAGGCAAAACCCTAGAGGAAAACCTGGTTCAGTCTGCTTTCCACCAGACACTGGGAGATGAATTCACCTTTCAGCAGGACAATAACCTAAAACACAAATATACACTGGAGTTGCTTACCAAGATGAAATGGAATGTTCCTGAGTGGCCTAGTTAGTTTTTAATTAAATCTGCTTGAAAATCTATTGCAAGACTCGAAAACGGCTGTCTAGCAAAGATCAACAACCAACAGAGCTTGAAGAATTTAAAAAGAATAATGTGAAAATATTGTACAATCCAGGTGTGCAAAGCTCTTAGAGACATATTACCCAGAAACACTCACAGCTGTAATCTCTGCCAAAGGTGATTCTAACATGTATTGACTCAGGGGTGTGAATACTTACGTAAATGAGATATTTCTGTATTTCATGTTCAATACATTTGCAAAAATGTCTACAAACATGTTATCAATCATTATGAGGTATTGTGTGTAGATGGGTGAGAATTTTTTTTAATTGAATCCATTTTGAATTCAGGCTGTAACACAACAAAATGTAGAATAAGTCAAGGGGTATGAATACTTTGTGAAGGCACTCTAGGTATAATACATGTGTGACGTTTGGTTCCAGCTTCTTACTCAAGGTGATAGGCTTAAGAGTTAGGACATTACAGAAATGTTCTGCTATTGTATGAATCTTCTGTCTTGCGTTTTCCTTTTGATTTGATGTGACGTCCAATTGCTACAGTAGATAGCAGTGGGAGAGAGAGAGTAGAAAGCGTGTTACCTGACTAGGTGGAAGAAGAGCCGCTCCAGGGTGTTCAGGTGAGTTCTACTCAGCTGGTCGATGATAGAGTAGACCCCTCGAATCACCTCCTTCCTGTCCTGCAAGCCTGCAAACACATTCATCACCAAACATATTGATTATATTTTTCATGGGGTTTTTGATATATTCATCAGGTGAGAGAAGTTATTTTCAATGTCCAACAATGAAGTTGAACTACATACAGAAATAAAAGAAGTAAGGAGTATACATTTCTCAGACATGAAATGACAGGAAGTTAGGAGTATTTACACATGGCGCGGAGGAACTCCTCGTATAGTTCAAAGGTCATAAGCGGATTGGGCAGGTCCCGGAGCCACTGCTTGAAGACACTAGCGATAACGTGGATGTTGTAGTCATCCAGGTTCATGCTGTTCACGTCTGTGTGTACAAATGGCCAAAATGTCAGAATGAAACAAGCATCCCGTGTTGAAGTTAGCATTAGCCTTTAGCCATAGCATTGACATTTTCATTAGCAAATAGCCATTAGCGTAATTGCCTCCCCCTGGTCTCTGTTAGCATGTATACAGTACCTGTGTCCAGTCCCTGCTTGAGCTCTTTGATCTTATTGGTGGAGCCAGACTTCCTGTAGATGCCCTCGGTGTAGAGGCCGTGCATCTCGATGTAGTTGATGAGCTTCTCCACCATCAGGGGCACTGTCCTCTCCTCATTGGTCAGACGGGACACCTCCACCCCAAACTGTCTGGATGACAGCTCTGGGTCGTACTGCACGCGCACACACACACACAGATACAGACATAAGAGATGTAGGAGTGCATGTGGACACACACACACACACCTTCTACTGAATAATTGTCAGTGTCCGTTGATCTAGTATAGGTAGTTGTCGGTGTCCGTTGATCTAGTATAGGTAGTTGTCGGTGTCCGTTGATCTAGTATAGGTAGTTGTCGGTGTCCGTTGATCTAGTATAGGTAGTTGTCGGTGTCCGTTGATCTAGTATAGGTAGTTGTCGGTGTCCGTTGATCTAGTATAGGTAGTTGTCGGTGTCCGTTGATCTAGTATAGGTAGTTGTCGGTGTCCGTTGATCTAGTATACAGTGGGGGGAACAAGTATTTGATACGCTGCCGATTTTGCAGGTTTTCCTACTTACAAAGCATGTAGAGGTCTGTCATTTTTATTATAGGTACACTTCAACTGTGAGAGTGTACCAGAAAATCACATTGTATGATTTTTAAGTAATTAATTTGCATTTTATTGCATGACATAAGTATTTGATACATCAGAAAAGCAGAACTTAATATTTGGTACAGAAACCTTTGTTTGCAATTACAGAGATCATAGGTTTCCTGTAAGTCTTGACCAGGTTTGCACACAATGCAGCAGGGATTTTGGCCCACTCCTCCATACAGACCTTCTCCAGATCCTTCAGGTTTCGGGGCTGTCGCTGGGCAATACGGACCTTCAGCTCCCTCCAAAGATTTTCTATTGGGTTCAGGTCTGGAGACTGGCTAGGCCACTCCAGGACCTTGAGATGCTTCTTACGGAGCCACCCCTTAGTTGCCCTGGCTGTGTGATTCGGGTCGTTGTCATGCTGGAAGACCCAGCTACGACCCATCTTCAATGCTCTTACTGAGGGAAGGAGGTTGTTGGCCAAGATCTTGCGATACATGGCCCCATCCATCCTCCCCTCAATACGGTGCAGTCGTCCTGTCCCCTTTGCAGAAAAGCATCCCCAAAGAATGATGTTTCCACCTCCATGCTTCACGGTTGGGATGGTGTTCTTGGGGTTGTACTCATCCTTCTTCTTCCTCCAAACACGGCGAGTGGATTTAGACCAAAAAGCTCTATTTTTGTCTCATCAGACCACATGACCTTTTCCCATTCCTCCTCTGGATCATCCAGATGGTCATTGGCAAACTTCAGACGGGCCTGGACATGCGCTGGCTTGAGCAGGGGGACCTTGCGTGCGCTGCAGGATTTTAATCCATGACGGCGTAGTGTGTTACTAATGGTTTTCTTTGAGACTGTGGTCCCAGCTCTCTTCAGGTCATTGACCAGGTCCTGCCATGTAGTTCTGGGCTGATCCCTCACCTTCCTCATGATCATTGATGCCCTACGAGGTGAGATCTTGCATGGAGCCCCAGACCGAGGGTGATTGATCGTCATCTTGAACTTCTTCCATTTTCTAATAATTGCGCCAACAGTTGTTGCCTTCTCACCAAGCTGCTTGCCTATTGTCCTGTAGCCCATCCCAGCCTTGTGCAGGTCTACAATTATATCCCTGATGTCCTTACACAGCTCTCTGGTCTTGTTTGATTGAGTCTGTTTGATTGAGTGTTTGGACAGGTGTCTTTTATACAGGTAACAAGTTCAAACAGGTGCAGTTAATACAGGTAATGAGTGGAGAACAGGAGGGCTTCTTAAAGAAAAACTAACAGGTCTGTGAAAGCTGGAATTCTTACTGGTTGGTAGGTGATCAAATACTTATGTCATGCAATAAAATGCAAATGAATTACTTAAAAATCATACAATGTGATTTTCTGGATTTTTGTTTTAGATTCCGTCTCTCACAGTTGAAGTGTACCTATGATAAAAAATTACAGACCTCTACATGCTTTGTAAGTAGGAAAACCTGCAAAATCGGCAGTGTATCAAATACTTGTTCTCCCCACTGTAGGTAGTTGTTGGTGTCCGTTGATCTAGTATAGGTAGTTGTCGGTGTCCGTTGATCTAGTATAGGTAGTCTCACCTTTTTGCTGCATTTCGTGGTCAGCTTCAGGCAGCACTTTCTGTGGCAGGCGTAGCGACACACTGGATAAACACAGCCAGAGAAATGCAAGTCAGCGCCATTTTCCACCGAAAGACAGTGCCTCCGCATTGTTACCAAGGGAGGAAAAACTAACTGTTATGGGCGCTAGCTAACTGACTACAGGGCTAAGAGACAGAGGCAACATTGGCCAGGGAGGAGAAAACATCCTTTCTGACTGCTGCTTGAGAAAACTGTGGAGGATGAGGAGCTGCAGACCACGAGTCCAGTTGAACACAATCTGATTAGTAGGAGGGGTTAGGAGGGGCCACAGCTCAAAGCTTGGCCAAAGGGCAGCTGAGGACATGCACAGTAATAATGTGTGAGTCTGTGTGTGTGTGTGCGCGCTTGCGTGCTTGCGTGCGTGTGTTGTGTGTGTGTGTGCGCGAGTACTCACATTTGCAGACGCAGGCCCTGTCCATCATCCAGATAAGAGAGGAGCAGTACTCGCAGTAGGTGGGGATGCTGTACTGGGTGGCCTTGAAAATATGGCCATTGTGTTCCTCCACCTGTAGGGGGCAGTGGAGAGGAGGGAAGAAAAGAGCCAAGGAGAGTTTATGTTGACATTAATTATTTCTATAGTCTCTGACTCTGTCTGTTCTGGTTAATGGCCTATATTCTTTTGTTTCTAAAGGAAAGAGAATCATGGCTGACTGGCGGTTAATATGTTTTAAATTGAGACTCCGCGATATGACGTTGCTACGAGCAGGTTCAATCTGCTACAGTGCGATAGCCGCGGGAACAAAACAGCGGAGAAGTTTCGCCTCGTGCTTCAATGCTTTTTTAGTTGTTGCGGAAAAATCGGACCCGATTTTGCTGTTTACTTCGTGCATCACTGACTATACATTTAAGATCAGTCTGGTCTCAGTCTCATACCAAAATGGTTGACTACTAGTTTGAAACAGAAAGAGCAGGCACTCACAATGTCAGCGTCTTTTTTCCTCCTCTTTTTGCGCTCAGGTTTGGGGACCTGCTGGGGGAACACAACCAAATATAACAGAGCTCTGACAACAACAAATACTGTAATACCCTTGTAGCTTACAAATTAATAAGATCGTAAAGACCAAAATGCTATTTTCGAGCAGACCCTCTCTTCCAGAGGGGCTAAGTATAGTAGCCAAGGCTTCATGTGACCCGTACAGGGATTAAAATTAGTTACCTGGGTGTTGGAAGCAGTTACATCAGCAGCTAACCCTGTTAACCAGGCCACTGTAGCAGTGCTGTGCCGACAACACACACACACACACACACACACCCTGCAGCTACTAACATTACTGCTAACCCACCTAAACCATGGCTTCAGCTACTAACATTACTGCTAACCCACCTAAACCATGGCTTCAGCTACTAACATTACTGCTAACCCACCTAAACCATGGCTTCAGCTACTAACATTACTGCTAGCCCACCTAAACCATGGCTTCAGCTACTAACATTACTGCTAACCCACCTAAACCATGGCTTCAGCTACTAACATTACTGCTAACCCACCTAAACCATGGCTTCAGCTACTAACATTACTGCTAACCCACCTAAACCATGGCTTCAGCTACTAACATTACTGCTAACCAACCTAAACCATGGCTTCAGCTACTAACATTACTGCTAGCCCACCTAAACCATGGCTTCAGCTACTAACATTACTGCTAACCCACCTAAACCATGGCTTCAGCTCAGACAGCATGCAGTGCACAGTGTGATACTTAGCTACATAGCCAACGGCTACAATAACAACATTGCACCAGACAGAAGGTCAGCGGTGGAGGTGGTACCTTGCTGATGGTGCTGTCCATGGGCTTGTACTCGGTCATGAACTCGTCCAGAAAGATCTTGAAGGTGTTGACCCAGACCTTGACAGGCGACTCGCTCCAGTCCCGCTGCTCCAGACGCATGGTCTTCTCCAGGATCTGTTCAAACAGGGCGTACAAGTCCTTGTAGCGGATACTCTTCCCATCATCCATCTGGAGAGCACAAACAAGAGGTTTACATTAAAAAAAACATGCCGGTAACTACTGCCATTTAAATACATAATTTATGTATTAAGGACACTATTGTAAAGTAGTTACCATGTAACTACTAGCATGTAAATACATATGTATTAAGGACACTATTGTAAAGTAGTTACCATGTAACTACTGCCATTTAAATACATATGTATTAAGGACACTATTGTAAAGTAGTTACCATGTAACTACTAGTATGAAAATACATAGGTATTAAGGACACTATTGTAAAGTAGTTACCATGTAACTACTGCCATTTAAATACATATGTATTAAGGACACTATTGTAAAGTAGTTACCATGTAACTACTGCCATGTAAATACATATGTATTAAGGACACTATTGTAAAGTAGTTACCATGTAACTACTGCCATTTAAATACATATGTATTAAGGACACTATTGTAAAGTAGTTACCATGTAACTACTAGTATGAAAATACATAGGTATTAAGGACACTATTGTAAAGTAGTTACCATGTAACTACTGCCATGTAAATACATATGTATTAAGGACACTATTGTAAAGTAGTTACCATGTAACTACTAGTATGAAAATACATAGGTATTAAGGACACTATTGTAAAGTAGTTACCATGTAACTACTGCCATGTAAATACATATGTATTAAGGACACTATTGTAAAGTAGTTACCATGTAACTACTAGTATGAAAATACATAGGTATTAAGGACACTATTGTAAAGTAGTTACCATGTAACTACTGCCATGTAAATACATATGTATTAAGGACACTATTGTAAAGTAGTTACCATGTAACCACTGCCATGTAAATACATATGTATTAAGGACACTATTGTAAAGTAGTTACCATGTAACCACTGCCATGTAAATACATAGGTATTAAGGACACTATTGTAAAGTAGTTACCATGTAACCACTGCCATGTAAATACATGGGTATTAGGGACCCTCGGATTCTAACAGGGTTGTTGCGCTGCCGTACTAACCGCTAGAGCAGTAGAGTAGGAGTTGAAGATGTTGAGGCGGAACTCCTTCAAGGCCTTTTTGAACACCACGTCCACCATTGTGTCTTTCTTACCGCCGTCCTCTGCCACCAGGTCACTGATCTAAATGAAACAAAAACAACTCCTTGATAAAATTATTCTCTAGGGCTTTGGTACATGAGCCTTGTAAAACAACTTAAGACTGGACATTGAACAACCTCAATACTGATATTCAAATCATCATCATGTTCAAAGCTCAAAATTCAAATTGAGAATTTATATTGGTAGTCAACCTGAAAGCGCCACCTTCCTCGTGCTGTTGTAATAACGCTCTGTGTGTGTGTGTTTGTGTGTATGTTGTTCTGAGTTTCTTCATATGCATGTATCTATATGTGTGTGTATGTTCGAGTGTGTGCTGTGTCCATGTGTGCGAGTCTGCATATGCCTGCATATTTCTGTGTGTGTGTGTGCGTGGGTGTGTGTGTGCGTGTGTGTGCGTGGGTGTGTGTGCGTGGGTGTGTGTGTATGTGTGTGTATGTGTGTGCGTGTGTGTGTATGTGTGTGTGTGTGTGTGTGTGTGTGTGTGTGTGTGTGTGTGTGTGTGTGTACCTTCTTCATGAGGAAGTCATTCATGCTCCTGTAGTCGTTGGTGCAGGTGAGGATCTGCAGAGCGTCGTTCCCCCACTGGGCGGGCTCTAGGGCCCCGCTGCTGATCTTGACGCTACGCCGCCTCTTCACTTTGGGCTCCTTGTTCTCCTTGGCCCCCCGCTCCAGGGTCATGTCTGGACTACGAGGCGGGGACATGTAATCCTGTCCTGCTGGGAGGGAGGGATGGAGAGACAGACAGAGAGACAGACAGACAGTAAGTCTAACACCTTTCGTTCAAGTCTTCTAGACTCAAGTGATCTTCACTGTGTCTTCTTCTGACAGTTAGACCTGTTGAACCCCACGATGCCCTTTAACCCCCACCCACCTTCACCCAGCAGTGGCCCCGTGTCTCCGTCGTCTGCCTCCATGGAGTCACCTCCGCAGAACAGCTTCTCTCTGGATGACTTCTTCTCGCCCTGCTTCGTCTTGCCCCAGAAGCGCATCTTACCACGAACCCTGGTGGTGGGAGAGACAGATCACAGCTTCATTATCCCTAACCCTGGTGGTGGGAGAGACAGATCACAGCTTCATTAACCCTAACCCTGGTGGTGGGAGACAGATCACAGCTTCATTATCCCTAACCCTGGTGGTGGGAGAGACAGATCACAGCTTCATTATCCCTAACCCTGGTGGTGGGAGACAGATCACAGCTTCATTATCCCTAACCCTGGTGGTGGGAGAGACAGATCACAGCTTCATTAACCCTAACCCTGGTGGTGGGAGACAGATCACAGCTTCATTATCCCTAACCCTGGTGGTGGGAGACAGATCACAGCTTCATTATCCCTAACCCTGGTGGTGGGAGACAGATCACAGCTTCATTATCCCTAACCCTGGTGGTGGGAGACAGATCACAGCTTCATTAACCCTAACTCTGGTGGTGGGAGACAGATCACAGCTTAATTAACCCTAACCCTGGTGGTGGGAGACAGATCACAGCTTCATTATCCCTAACCCTGGTGGTGGGAGACAGATCACAGCTTCATTAACCCTAACCCTGGTGGTGGGAGACAGATCACAGCTTCATTATCCCTAACCCTGGTGGTGGGAGACAGATCACAGCTTCATTAACCAAGAATGGGCTGCCATCAGTCAGGATGTGGCCCAGAAGTTAATTGACAGCATGCCAGGGCGGATTGCAGAGGTCTTGAAAAAGAAGGGTCAACACTGCAAATATTGACTCTTTGCATAAACTTAATGTAATTGTCAATAAAAGCATTTGACACTTGTGGAATGCTTGTAATTATACTTCAGTATACCATAGTAACATCTGACAAAAATATCTCATAACACTGAAGCAGCAAACTTTGTGAAGACCAATACTTGTGTCATTCTCAAAACTTTGGACCACGACTGTAGATGAAGGGGAGGAGACAGGTTAAAGAATAATTTTTAAGCCTTGAGACAATTTAGACATGAACTGTGTATGTGTGCCATTCAGAGGGTGAATGGGCAAGACAGATTTAAGTGCCTTTGAACAGGGTATGGTAGTAGGTGCCAGGCGGAGCAGTTTGAGTGTGCCAAGAAATGCAACGCTTCTCGGTTTTTCACGCTCAACAGTTTCCCCATGTGTATCAAGAATGGTCCAACACCCAAAGGATATTCAGCCAACTTGACACAACCGTGGGACGCATTGGAGTCAACATGGGCCAGCGTCCCTGTGGAACGCTTTCGACACCTTGTAGAGTCCATGCCCCGACAAACTGAGGCTTTTCTAAGGGCAAAAGGGAGGGGTGCAACTCAATATTAGGAAGGTGTTCTTAATGTTTTGTACGCTCAGTGTATACTGTATTAAAATGACTACAATGGACACCATGACAGGAACAAACCTTCCATCTGACTGGGTGTTCTTGCGTATCGTGTCAACTTTGGCCAGATCTCCAGACGACATGGCCTTGTGCATCTTCTTCTGTTCCTCAGAGCTGGTGGAAGGCTGAAACGCCAATGAATGACACAATGTCAGCATCATCATATAGAAACAGATAGGACAATTAAAGAGACTTTTCAATATCTACAGTACTAACTGAAGTTGTGTGTTACTCTACGTCTATGTTTTCGTATCTCACAGGAGACGGGAGGATTTTTCCCCCACGCCAGTAGATGGCAGTACAACAATGGATTCCTTGACAAAATGTATCACTTCCACTAGCCTGAGTTGTCAGTTGTACTCAAGACTAAACATTTTCAATGCTGTCTATAGCTCACAGTTTTTCACTAGCATACCTGACTAGCAGTATATCTAACATGGATAGCCAGCTAGCACAATAAAGACAGTTTATGTTACACCGAAGTAGAGAGGTCAGGAATGTGTGTTAATGGATCATCAGGGGAGGAAGGTCAAGGTTGAGCGATGACCTTCGACCCAGGATCCCAGGGTTCGGTCAGAAAGCAGGGCTAATGGTGAGAAGAGAAAGCTAACAGGCTACAGTAACATGCCATGGTTAATTATGCTGACAGAGGTGCAGAAGGAGAATCACTTCGGGGCTGTGAAGAAGTGAGGAGAGAGGCTAAGCTAGGCTAGAACCTTGATCGGGTTTTAAAGAGAAGAGTGTGTTAGCACCGTTGAAACAGTTTATGCTCGGCGGAAGAGTGAAAATCTAGTTAAAGCGTAGGTTGTTTAGTTGAGTTGGTCGGTAGAGCAGGTCTGCCCAGCCAGTGCTAAAGAGGGTTAACAGCAGGGGGAAGAAAGATGGCCGTCCCACTGTGAAGCTTAGAGGAACAAGAGAATAACTTATATTAGTTGAATTGGGGTGTAGGCCAAGGTTTAGGTATGGGTCTGTTTTCTTTACCATCTCTGAGTCACTGAAACACTCAAAGGACTGCTGTTTAGGGAGGGTTGGGATGTAGGGGGGAGGGGAGGAGTGGGGGGGCTTTCCGTCGTACTCATCCTCCTCCGACTCGCCCCCCAGCGAGGAGGTCGGCGTGCGGGTCAGAAAGTCAGAGCGCGTCCGTGCCATGCGGGCTTTCTTTCTGTGGCCCGCCCTGCTGACCTGGTTGACCAAAAACGATATAACAACAGTTGAAACACACTGAGAAACAGGCCATTGAATGCTGCTTTCCTCTTTAGGACCTGTGGATACTAGACAGGGTCTTGGATGCCCCAATGTTTCCTTTTTCAATCTGTGCAACTAGCTTTCTGTGTAACCATCTTTTTATTACGTCGGTCTCTCTCTCTCTCTAGGATATGTACACACATGCAAACACTTAGAGCACCCACACACCCACACAATATCTCTTTATCAGTCTGACTATTAGATATGGACATGCAAATACATACTATTATGACAACAAATGCTACCAGTTCTGCTATTCACTAACCTCCTGTGTTTTCAGTCCTATGGAGGGCTTGGAGCTTGAGGAGGGGTCCTCCTTTGGGACTGCTACAGCCTTCTCTTGATTGACAGGCTTCTCCTTGTCAAACCTAAAACACATCGAGTCATTGAGTCAGGGAATGAAGATGGGGTTAAAGTTGCAATATGTAACTTTTTGGGCGACCCGACCAACTTCACATAGAAAGGTGAATTATAGATCTGTCATTGTCATTGAAAGCAAGTCTAAGAAGCGGTAGATATGTTCTATGTGCGCTATTTCTATGCTTCCTGCTCTTAAGTTTCATATTGCATCTTTTACTTTCGGTTTTGTACACCAGCTTCAAAGAGCTGAAAATACAATATTTTTGGTTATGGAAGATATATTTCACAGCGGTTTAGATGGTACAATGATTCTCTACACTCTGAGTTCTTGTTTTGTCATAAACTGAAATTAGGCGAACTATTAGAATTTTAGCAACCAGGAAATGGTGGAGCGATTTCTGCATATTGCACCTTTAAGTTTATCTGTGAAATAGTAAATCATTATTCCAAACCCATTAATTCCCAAGCAACACCTATTTTGCTCATGTTTTTTATTTATTTAAATAACCTTTGTGAACTATGCATCTATTACGTCTCTTTGTTTCTTTTCAGAGGTTAAGAATTATATATGACAGACATTTTTAGGAATAATCTCCCATCTCTCCATTAAATGTGTATCAATGTCTAGTTGAGTGGTTAAGGTACCTACAGTACATGATAACTCCATAGCTGGATTCAATACTCACTTAGAGAACGACACCCTGTCTTTGGGCGCATAGAAGATGTTCCCCGACCTGTCAGTCATGCTGACACTGGCGCCCTGATTGGCCGGGGCCTTCTTGGGGACCCTCCCTCTGGCTCCTCCTCCCCCGCCCTCTCTGGACTCCAGGGTCAAATTCGGCGCCCAGCCGTCCGCAACGGGCCTCCCATCCCTGGTCTTTGCTTTGGGGACTGAGGGAGGTGGAGGGAGCCGGGCCTGGGGATGGGGCTGGTTGGGCTGGGCCTTGGGCTGGGTCTTGTTGGGCTGGGCCTTGGGCTGGGCCTTGTTGGGCTCAGGATGGGGCTTGGGAACACTCTGGGTGTCCATCGGCCCAGGAGGAGAGAGGTCTGCAGGGGCAGCGGACACAGACTTGGTCTTGAAGGGTGGAGCCAGAGCCGGGGCTCTCTCGATGAGAAGGGAGCTGGGTCTTAGGGGCCTGGTCGAGGTAGCTGTGGTTGCACTCCTGTCTTGGGAGGGCCCTCCCTGGAGGGGCCCCCCCTGCCGGCTCTGCTGGATCCTGACCAGGGCCTCGCCCCTCTGCTTCTCCAACAGTTCCCTCTCGTACTGGGCGAAGTGGCGGCGCTGTCTCTCCAGAACCTCCTTCTGCTGTCGGATCTGGTCCATCATCTCCCGCTCGTTCTGCTGTTGCAGGTGCCGCTGACGCTCCTCCTTTTCCTCGTTCAGTCGCTCCAGCTTCTCCAGGACCAGCTGGTTGGCGGCCGGGACGGGGATGACGGGGGCGGGATCTAGTGGTTGAACGGGCGCCGGAACTGATGGCCGTGGCGATGAAGGGGATTCGCCGGTTTGTGCCGAACCGTCATGAACCTCTACAGGGGGAAGATGAACAACAGCACCACCTAGCTCCTCCTGATACAGGGGGGTTTCCTTCTGCATGCTGATGACCACCACCACGGGTCGCCGTGACGACTCCCGCCTTTGTTTGATTGACTTGAGCGGCTTGGTGATGATGGTGGTACTAGTGGTAGTGGTGGTGGTATCTTCCTCGAGGGGTCGCGAGGGGTCAATGCCAGGACGACGGGTGATGACCAAGCTGCCATCAGTTGACGGGACGTAAAAGGTAGGGAGGTAGTTCTCTATCTTGGGCGGAGGTGGAGAGACGGCAGCCGGTTCTGGCTTGGCCTGGCTCTGACTGTCTGGAGGTGGGGAGGCGACATCGGACACAGAAGCCCTGGGAGGCTCCTTCGACATGGGGCTAATGGGGATGACCTCTGGGGCCTGCTCCATCGGCGCTTCATAAGAGAGGGGGGAACCAAGCTCCTTCGCATCCGCCAAAGGTGCCCTCTCCCTGAGTATCTCGTCGTCCACGCTGAGTAGCTCGAAGCTGCCCTTGGAGCTCTGGCTGTCGGGGGTTCCGGGCCCCTGGGGGGAGCGGAGAGGCGAGGTGGTGGCGGGGGCCAGCTCGGCCGACCAGCGCCTCTCCTCAGAGGGGGACGAGGCCCCACCACTGCCCGTGGCCCGCACCTTGAGCAGCTCCAGGCTGAACTTGGCCTGCTCCAGCTCCCTCATCCTCCGGCTCTCCCTCTTGGCCCTGGTGGTCCTCTGGCAGGGCTCGTCCAGGGTCCTGGTCCTCTCTCTCACCACCACCGTGGCAGTGGCAGCTGTCGACGAAACTGGCGGTGGTTCAGACTGGGCCCTACCGGAGCTCTCTGCGGCCCTCGCCACTCCTCCTTCACCTCCTCCCTCTTTTCTCCTCTCCTCCTGGCTGTTCAGTCTCTGGAGGCTCCTCTCCCGCTCCTTGTATGAGCGGTCCTCCCATGTGCTCAGGTCCAGGCCCATGATCCTCACTGGCTGATCATCTTCTTCTGGCGAGAGGCGAGTCTGTCCATTCTGCAGCAGCTGCTGCTGTTGTTGCTGCTGCTGTTGTTGACTCTCTCTCTCCCTCAGCCTCTGCTCCTTCTCTCTCAGTCTCTGCTCCTTCAGCTGCCCGAAGCTGTCAATCAAGGAGGCATGGTTACAGCTAAACCAATCACAAGGCAACACCACACCTTCAATGAGTCTTACTTCCTTGTTCCTTGACAAGACAGACTAGACACTTAAAAACATATAACAGTCTCTTCCTGTTGAATGTGTCAACTCAAAGTGGCAGCCTTACGGGAGAACGTCCTCCTCCAGCTCAGCTGACTGTTGCTACTTTGTTCTGGGTGTTTATGTAACCACATTATCTGAACAGGAGATTTTTCAGCTGGCAGGCCATGAATACGGGCACGTCACCAGTTCCGACTGGGCGTGGAGGGGGATTGGATATAGATTATGACCAATAAGTACAGTGAATGAACTTTGCAGCAATTTCTAATCTCGTTGCAAGAATGTTTGAGTTGAAATGATGGTAGCATGGAAGTTCAGATGGTCTTCTGTGGCAACACTGCCTTCATAAAATGTTCCATGGCATTTCATATTGATTTCCATGATCATGCAAAAGTATCCAGAAACAGTAATGAAGCATAACGTTTTGAAAGCTCAGCTGCAGATAGAAATGCATTTGTAGAACAGACAAAGTGTAGAACAGACTATTCACTCTCATGTCATGTGGAGAACCACGTCTGCTCTAAGAAACGTTCTACAACACTTAACATTAGTTTACCTCTGTCTGGCCAGGTATCCTTTCCCCGCTGCCTGTAGCAGCACCGTGGTGCCACGCAGTCGCAGGTAGGCGTCTCTGGCCATGTGGCAGCGCCAGGCCGTCTGGATGGCGAGTGCTGCCCCCTCCCGTTCTCTCCGCTTCAGCCACGCCCTCCACTCCCTCTGCAGCAGCAGGGCCGCCTCCCGCCACAGCCCGAACCTCCGGCGCTCCTTGTATCCCCGCCAGGCGGTCTGGAGGCACAAAGCCGCCTCCTCCTGGATGCTGGGAGTCGTAGTCATCTTCCTGCTTGGACAGGTAGGCACGCCACCATTGCTGTGTGAGGGAAAAGCAGGTGAGATCAGCGCTGTGGATGTTACCGCATTTATAGTATGATGGAATTTGTTAAGTTTCTTGGATTTGAGTCCATCCATCTATAGCAACGTCCAATCCAAAAATCACCCCCCTATGCACTTGTGGAGATCTGATAGGTACAGTAAAGGCAAATTGGCAAATATTCCATCAAGCCAATCAGAAAGCAAGGTGGAGATATTACCATGTTGCTTACACCTATCCAATTCTCTCAGATTTCCACAAGTGCATAGAGGCTAGGAGGGCCTGGGGGGTTAGGAGGGCCTGGGGGGTTAGGGGGCCTGGGGGGTTAGGAGGGCCTGGGGGGTTAGGAGGGCCTGGGGGGTTAAGAGGGCCTGGGGGGTTAGGAGGGCCTGGGGGGTTAGGAGGGCCTGGGGGGTTAGGAGGGCCTGGGGGGTTAGGAGGGCCTGGGGGGTTAGGAGGGCCTGGGGGGTTAGGAGCCTAGGGGGAGCTGGGATTGGGCACTACTGAATAAAATAATTTTTGGTATAGTCAGGGAAAATGTTGTCAAAACAGGACACAAAGCTATCCAAACTTGGCTGACTACACAAAGAGCAATGGCAGTCTCAGCAGAGATAATATAAATACATTAACTGTTTGACAGACCTTTTGTTCTCCTGCTCTGGGAACATGATCACAACACTTCCATTAGAGGGTTTATTTCAACGTTGTTAGCGCTCAGTCTCTGGCTACTAACACTTCTACCCATTGATTGGATTTCTTTTTCTTTCCAACTAGGCAAAACCAAAACACCCGAGTCTCTTTCCAAAGGACCAAATAGGCGGTTACAGTGTAAACAGATATAATACGAGGCCCTCTCCAAGCAGGGAAGGGAGAGGTGTAGCAGGGGAACATTAACAAGGGTAGATGCCCTGATCCATTTGGTTTATTTTTTTCTTTATTTTTTATACTGTTTTTCACACTGTGTATTCATATACCGTATTCTTCACATAGCTCTTTCTAATATATCTAATACAGTACATTGCATTTTGTTACACCGTTTATTCCCATCGCGTATCTATATACTGGATTCCTGACATGGCTCACTGTAATATATCTACTGCTGAACATATCATTCTTAAGTAGATATTGTAGGTGCATATACACATTGATTGCATTTGGATTACTGATAGTGTTAACTGGATTAGTTCTGACATTCCTGATTTCTTGTTTTTAGTTTTTGATTATTATTATTTGTGTACTTGTTTGACAATTTTGCTGCACTGTTAGGAGCTAGTAAAACAAGCATTCGCTATAACATCTGTCAAACTGTGTACGTGACCAATAAACTTTGACTTGATCCTGGAGTGCCAGAGGTATTGCAGGGTTTGATTCCAACCAGGTACCACACCTGACTCTACTAATCACCTCAACAACTGTGCTAGTTGATCAATATCAGTGATTGGCTAAATTACACCAAGGTCTCAAAGATCTAAAGCAAAAAAGGCCAACTGACAAACCCGAAGTACCTATCCTTAAGGTGTATTATATCCAGTACCATTCATAGCCAACTTCTCTAGTACAACAATGTCCCACTTTATGAGAGGACTTAGTTTTGGTTCCTGCTGGATACTGTAACGTAACTGAATCAACAATTGCATAAGTACTAGGATCAAATATCTGGTATGAGTCTTAGATTGGGATCGTGAAAGTTGAATGACATCCAAAACAAAGTTGAGGAACGGTCAAGACAAATAGTTGAGCTAATTCACATAATTCTCCACAAAAGTTAATTGTGGGATTACTGAAAGGGCTCTGAATCTAAACATCCCTCTATAACACATACAATTACATATCTTTAGTGGCCCATCAAAACCGGGCTGAGCAAGATTGCACAGATAAGGACTGACACATAATATTGGGATGAGAAGCATTCCTACCTCAGTTCAATAACACCAATATGTGCATTATTTCCCACTTAAATCCATTTACTAAATACTAAATAAATATCACATTTACAAACAAACACCTACTGTATCTATAGCCTGGATATACTATAGATCATTTACACAGTTAATATCACCAACTATGGTGCTGAGAGCCACAGAACAGGGTGTGCAGACTTTCTACCAGCCCAGCGCTAACACACCTGAGTCAACTAATCAACTCATCAAGACCCTGATTGCGTGCAACTGTAATGAAACCAAATCCTGCATACCCCTGTAGCAGGACCATGCAACTGTAATGAAACCAAAGCCTGCATACCCCTGTAGCAGGACCATGTAACTGTAATGAAACCAAAGCCTGCATACCCCTGTAGCAGGACCATGCAACTGTAATGAAACCAAAGCCTGCATACCCCTGTAGCAGGACCATGCAACTGTAATGAAACCAAAGCCTGCATACCCCTGTAGCAGGACCATGCAACTGTAATGAAACCAAAGCCTGCATACCCCTGTAGCAGGACCATGCAACTGTAATGAAACCAAAGCCTGCATACCCCTGTAGCAGGACCATGCAACTGTAATGAAACCAAAGCCTGCATACCCCTGTAGCAGGACCATGCAACTGTAATGAAACCAAAGCCTGCATACCCCTGTAGCAGGACCAGGGTTGGTGCCCCCTGCCCGGTCACTGGCCCTGGGGTGATGAGGCTATAAGAAGGGGACGGTGGTTACCTGGATGGTTGTGGCAGCTAGTCTCATCCTGATGAAGTGTTTCCTCTCCAGCAGGGCCCTGAAGCGGCGCTGTAGCGTGACGATACGGTCCAGGACCTCCCTGTGGAGCAACGCCTGCAGCCGCTGACGCTCCACCTCACGCAGGAACACCTGACAGCGGACACAATGAGTGGCACATCATACACACATACATATATACTCACACACACACACAAGGGCACACTGTTCAAGTATGGACATCCTCCTCCCTGGATGATCAGACACAGGGACACAAGAATTTCAGGTATGGACCACTAATTATAGACACATCAAACCAAAGGAATAGCTCTGGACCCATCTATCAGAGGTACGGTCCATATTTAGGGTATGTTCTGTATTACATCCTGTCTCCCAGAAAGACTACAGTAATATATTGTCACTGCTCCTTATGTTCCTGTTTCTATATTTAAATAAAGTTCAATAACCTAAAGCAGGGCTGAGTCTCCAGCCCCCCCCGTGGAGACTGATAAACTGATGGTCAACTAACCACTAGCTATGAGGACAACGCAAGGTCTGTCTGTTCTGTTCTAGTATAGTTCATTAGCCCAGCACCTGTGTTTTAAGGATGTGCGTATGACCACACACTTTTCTATATATAAGGCTGGTCTAAATGTGTAAAATAAAACAGATCAGTGCCTTATGGCAAATCCCCATGGGGGTACAATATACTACAGAAAACCAAAGACAATTGGATACAATTGTTGATATCTTGACTAAAAAGTCTCAATTTTATCCCTTCCTCTTTGTTTTAATCTACTGTAGTGACAGGCAGTAGGGTGACTAGTACCATGGTTTTAATCTACTGTAGTGACCGGCAGTAGGGTGACTAGTACCATGGTTTTAATCTACTGTAGTGACAGGCAGTAGGGTGACTAGTACCATGGTTTTAATCTACTGTAGTGACCGGCAGTAGGGTGACTAGTACCATGGTTTTAATCTACTGTAGTGACAGGCAGTAGGGTGAATAGTACCATGGTTTTAATCTACTGTAGTGACAGGCAGTAGGGTGACTAGTACCATGGTTTTAATCTACTGTAGTGACAGGCAGTAGGGTGACTAGTACCATGGTTTTAATCTACTGTAGTGACAGGCAGTAGGGTGAATAGTACCATGGTTTTAATCTACTGTAGTGACCGGCAGTAGGGTGACTAGTACCATGGTTTTAATCTACTGTAGTGACAGGCAGTAGGGTGACTAGTACCATGGTTTTAATATACTGTAGTGACAGGCAGTAGGGTGACTAGTACCATGGTTTTAATCTACTGTAGTGACAGGCAGCTGGGTGAATAGTACCATGGTTTTAATCTACTGTAGTGACCGGCAGTAGGGTGACTAGTACCATGGTTTTAATCTACTGTAGTGACCGGCAGTAGGGTGACTAGTACCATGGTTTTAATCTACTGTAGTGACAGGCAGTAGGGTGAATAGTACCATGGTTTTAATCTACTGTAGTGACAGGCAGTAGGGTGACTAGTACCATGGTTTTCATCTACTGTAGTGACAGGCAGCTGCGTGAATAGTACCATGGTTTTAATCTACTGTAGTGACAGGCAGTAGGGTGACTAGTACCATGGTTTTAATCTACTGTAGTGACAGGCAGTAGGGTGACTAGTACCATGGTTTTAATCTACTGTAGTGACAGGCAGTAGGGTGAATAGTACCATGGTTTTAATCTACTGTAGTGACATGCAGTAGGGTGAATAGTACCATGGTTTTAATCTACTGTAGTGACCGGCAGTAGGGTGACTAGTACCATGGTTTTAATCTACTGTAGTGACAGGCAGTAGGGTGAATAGTACCATGGTTTTAATCTACTGTAGTGACCGGCAGTAGGGTGACTAGTACCATGGTTTTAATCTACTGTAGTGACAGGCAGTAGGGTGAATAGTACCATGGTTTTAATCTACTGTAGTGACAGGCAGTAGGGTGAATAGTACCATGGTTTTAATCTACTGTAGTGACCGGCAGTAGGGTGACTAGTACCATGGTTTTAATCTACTGTAGTGACCGGCAGTAGGGTGACTAGTACCATGGTTTTAATCTACTGTAGTGACAGGCAGTAGGGTGAATAGTACCATGGTTTTAATCTACTGTAGTGACAGGCAGCTGGGTGAATAGTACCATGGTTTTAATCTACTGTAGTGACCGGCAGTAGGGTGACTAGTACCATGGTTTTAATCTACTGTAGTGACCAGCAGTAGGGTGACTAGTACCATGGTTTTAATCTACTGTAGTGACAGGCAGTAGGGTGAATAGTACCATGGTTTTAATCTACTGTAGTGACAGGCAGTAGGGTGACTAGTACCATGGTTTTCATCTACTGTAGTGACAGGCAGCTGCGTGAATAGTACCATGGTTTTAATCTACTGTAGTGACAGGCAGTAGGGTGACTAGTACCATGGTTTTAATCTACTGTAGTGACAGGCAGTAGGGTGACTAGTACCATGGTTTTAATCTACTGTAGTGACAGGCAGTAGGGTGAATAGTACCATGGTTTTAATCTACTGTAGTGACATGCAGTAGGGTGAATAGTACCATGGTTTTGCCAACTTGGTATCCATCGGGCGCAAGGTCCACCTGGCCTAGGTACTGTCTGATGCCCTCTTGGGTGGCACTGGTGCCCTCGGGTAGCAGCACGCGGAAGTGACGGACAAAATCCTGCCAGGCAAGAAGAGGGAAAAGGAGAAACACAAAAAAACAACAACGGTTATAATAAATGTAGGAGGCAATTTTCAGAAGTGTGAGTCGGTGGACAGTCCTCAACGGCAACGGTCTCTACTGGTTAACTCTTCTCTATGGCACTGTACTGATCACCTGATTGGCTGGGCTTTCTGTCGCAGGCAGCACAAAACACTGCAGCTCCTGAGGATTGGAGCTGTGCATCTCTAAGTGATATCACCAGCCAGTCTCTAAAGGAACATCTCTTAGCTTCACTCTACAGGAGTGACACAGGGACAAGGTCCTGTTCGGGGCACATGTGGTTTTAGGGATAGTCCATGGTGATATTTACAGGGAGGCTAACTAACATCATCAAAAAAATATTCACCATCCCACTCCCCCCCAAACGGAGGCCCGTTGTCTGATGTCAACACAGTTGGCAGTCCGGGAAACCGGTGAAGGCAGTAGGGGTGTGGCTGACTGACTGGGAAACAGATGCTGTGTTTATACAATTACCCCCACAGGACCAAGCGTTTCATTACAGACTATAGAGGCCCTGTTCTCCACACTGATCTCAGGACAGTCTTCAGAAGGGCCGCAGCTCTAATATGTCATGGGGAATTCAGATCAATGAGAATGTCAGTCTGAGGCTAAAACGATCTAGTGTTGTGAGTAAGTTCATGAGCGGCAGAATGAGGTCACGGGCGGGGCATTCCATCTCGTTTCATCGTCAAGGTTGTGTATTACAAACGTTCCATCACAATGGTTTTGCCCAGTGACCTAATGTTTGGCTTCCACAGCTGTAAACACTAGTTCAACGGTTCCTTACAGGACAAGCAATATACGAAAATAAAGGTGACGCTACTTTAAAACTGAAGGATTGGCTAAAAGTACAGTAACGAGCTAGACTCTAGACAATCCATAACATTATTGTGACATCTACTGTACCCAACTAGTCATATTCAAATGACACCTGAATTAAGCGCACTATCCTAATAGTCCCACAATACTATCATACAAACAACATCAAACTTATGAAGTCTTGGAGACAATATGGCAGCCACTTCAAATCGCTAGTAAATAATTTCTTACACAAACAGATACAACAGACGCCTTTGTTTTCTCAATGAACAGCACGACATGTTGCATACAACTGATCCCAATCACCAAGCCAACGGAAACACAGAGAAAGAAGTGGAAACAATGACTGAGGTTACTGAGGAACAGAGGACTTGACTCCGAGGTTACTGAGGAACAGAGGAAATTGCGTCAGGCAGATTAACACTGACTAATGTCTACGATGTGAGTGCTTCCAGGAGAGAAGACAGGCAGATTAACACTGACTAATGTCTACGATGTGAGACAGACTTGTAGATGGGGTAAATATGGGATGAGAGTGTGTGCATGTATATGCGTGTGTGTGTGTGTGTGTGTGAGTTTGCATACGCGTCTGTGCATCTGTCTAAAACGGCTTACCTGGAAGGTGTGCTTGATGCAGTAGCCTGACTGGCGGATGCGCACGGTCTCCAGCATACCTGTGTAGCGTAGCTGCCGGAGCACCAGACCATCGTTGAAGCGCAGGGGCAGCTTCTCTGCATTGGAACGGATGCATTTGACAAAGTAGGGTTCTGATTGGCCCAGAGTCTCCATCAGCTTATTGAGAGAGGCCTGTGGTAGGACAGATCAGGGGTGTCATCATTAGTCCAAAACGTTTAGCAAAAAAAAACCTGTTTACTCCAAACGGAAAACGTTTCGCTACGAAAACAAGAGTTTCTATTGGACAAATTCAGGTAGGCCCGTCCCTGTTTCATTTGCTTCCGTTTGGATCTGTTTGGTTCCTAGTGAATACATCCCAGGTATTGACATCACCAAAACCATATTAAAACATCATATAAACATATATACAACCTTTGTCAGACAGAAATAATACACGGCACATTGGCTTTGTTGGTTTTATAGCAGGGAGGAGTGGTTTTGTCTGGTGTGAATAATTGTTGTCCTGTCTTTATAACCCTTTTTTACCACATAGTAAAAGACTGTCTAGGATAATAGGCTAGCGTGTGGTTAGCTGCTGTAGCATGGAGGGTTGGGGTGAGGAGGGAGACAGGTCCTCCTGGGTTCTCTTCCTCCGGACAACAACAAACAGACACTGGGTAAGGTCCACCTGATGCCATAACATTCCAAAACTGTGTGTGTGTGTGTGCGCGTGTGAGAGAGAGAGAGAAAGTGAGGGAATGTGTGTGTATGCATGTGTGTGTATGAGAGTGTGTGTATGCATGTGTGTGTATGAGAGTGTGTGTATGTATATGTGTGTATGAGAGTGTGGGTGTGGGAGTGGCTATTTCGGTGGCCAGGAATGCAGTTCCCCCCACTCCGCTCAGAAGATGAAAGCAGTGTATGAGTGTGTGTGTATGTATATGTGTGTATGAGAGTGTGTATTTTTTTTTATTTCATTTAACATTTATTTAACTAGGCAAGTCAGTTAAGAACAAATTCTTATTTACAATGACGGCCTACATCGGCCAAACCCGGACGACGCCGGGCCAATTGTGCGCCGTCCTATGGGACTCCCAATCACGGCCGGTTGTGATACAGCCTGGAATCGAACCAGGGGGTCTGTAGTGACGCCTCAAGCACTGAGATGCAGTGCCTTAGACGGCTGCACACACATGTATGCATGTGTGTGTAAGTATATGTGTATGCATGTGTGTGTATGAGAGTGTGGGTGTGTGTGTGGCTATTTCGGTGGCCAGGAATGCAGTTCCCCCCACTCCGCTCAGAAGATGAAAGCAATCAGCCACACAACAGGATGTGGGAAGTGATGTCACCACTCCCTGCCTTCTGCCCAGGCTTCCTGCCAGCCAGAGGGGGTTAGAGTACAGCCAGGCTTCCTGCCAGCCAGAGAGGGTTAGAGTACAGGCCAGGGCTGGGGGATAGGGGATTGTTGTTGTGGGGGCGGTCACGCCTCTTTACACTCATACCGCGTCCCAAATGCCCCGCCCCCCTCCAGGCCCTGGTCAAAACTAGTGCACTATGTAAGGAATGGGGTGCCATTTGGGACTCACCCTCACCCTCTGTGAGCCAAGAGCAATAGAGACAGCCAGGCATGAGTAAAGACACAACAGAGGAGTTAAGAAAGACAAGCTGGTAGGAGGGAGAGATGATTACGGCTGTGATAAAGGGATGATCATAACTGAGATGAGTTGACAACGTCCCCCTCTGTCTCATCAGCCTACTCAGCTGGTCTTAGATAAGCTGGGGACTTCCATCTTTAAGTATCACCTTTATTCTATTAAAGACATGCTCCGGAACTTTGGCGACTACTAAGTATTTTTTTACCTAGTTTGAAAGCAACTGTTTTTCTGGAAGGTGTGCTGCGCCATTTTCCCTACATTTTCCCCAACGTGGTCCAGCCCCCTAGCAATTTGAGTTCAACCAATGAGCTTCAGCCCCTCGCCATATGAGAGACAGCTAGCAAGATGCACATGATGAACACACAGCAGGGCGTGTGACCACTACTTTCAGAACTACTGGCTAAAAAGTATAAAAAAGTACTGGAGAATCGCTTTAATTTAAAAATAGGATTTTGTGGTTTTATTCTTCTCTTTTTGACACGGTCAAATCTGCTCAACTGAGGTTAAAATTCATCATCAGGTATCACACTAATTTCCAAAGTGACAGAGAAATGGGAATGTTCTGGGCAAGAGATGTTTTATGAAATAGTTATTTTTTTCCACCCAGACATGATGTCATCGTTGTCTTTTGGGTGGGATTACAAAAAGAAAAAGACGTCACAGGATCAGACAGACAGACAGACAGACAGGCAGACAGACAGGCAGACAGAAAGGCAGACAGACAGGCAGACAGACAGGCAGGCAGGCAGACAGGCAGACAGACAGGCAGACAGACAGGCAGACAGGCAGGCAGACAGGCAGACAGACAGGCAGGCAGACAGACAGGCAGACAGACAGGCAGACAGACAGGCAGAGGGAGGAGGTTGTAAAAAGACTTCACAGGCTGGGATCTGACAGTGGGTGGACAGAGCGTGGGCAGACAGACAGACAGGCAGACAGACAGACAGACAGACAGACAGGCAGGCAGAGACAAGCAGACAGACAATCAGACAGGCAGGCAGGCAGAGGGAGGAGGTTGTAACAGGCAGCTCATGGGACAACACCCTGAGTTCCAGAGAACATCGATACTGTCAGCTGGACTCAGCTGGCAACTTCCAATACACATCCCAGATAAGTGGAGTAGAGTGAAGTTACCCCTAACCACTGATCTGAGGTCAGTTTAGTATTTTATCCCCTAATACACAAGTGTCAAACTCCAGTCCTCGAGGACAGAGTGTCTGCGGGGCGTCGCTCCTCCCTTGCACTCGATTGATCAATTAAGGTCACTGATTAGTTAGGAACTCCCCTCACCATGTTGTCTATGTCTCAATGGTCGTAATTGGACATTAATTGAAAAGATATAGCAAAAACCAGCAGACACATGGCCCGCCAGGAAATAAGTTTGACACCCTCGACCCTAATAGTTAAGGGCATGATTTGGGAGAGATACACTGATCCTAGATCTGTGCCTAAGGGGGACTGACCTGGAACTGAGCGCTGATGCTGGGTGGTTTCTTCTTCTTGTGGAGGTGGAGGAGGGACTTGGTGATGCGGTCGTGCAGCGTCAGGTTGCTGAGGTACTTGAGGGACTTGACATCAAGCAAGTGCTGTGGTAAAAGGGAAGAACACACGACCAGTAAGATCCAGCACTAGTATTATCACTAGAGGTTTAAAGACAAGGTGGCTTAACAAGGTGGCTTACCTTTGGAAGACTGGGCTTTGATTTGTAGTTTTTGTTTCTCCTGGTAAAAGAGAGCAGATGGTTTTAGGAACATAAGAATATCTACATTATGAATATCTACATTGTGTCTTCTCTACCAGGCCAATAAAGGGCTTAAAGAGGAGTGTTGCAGGGGGTTTGAGACAAACAGTCAGTGCCGAGAGTAATTTAAGGAGTGGTGTAGGAGGTTTGAGACAGAAACAGTCAGTGCTGAGAGTAATTTAAGGAGTAGTGGTGGTGGGTGGGTGGGTGGATGACCGGTGTTAAACAAAGATGTTGAGTCACTCACATGAGGATGCCGTGGGCTCTCTCCAGGAGCTTGCTGCTGGTGGAGTTCACAAAGATTCCTCCATCCTCTTCTGTGTTGGACCCGCTGGATGACAGGCGGCCCTGCCACCCGCCACGCCCATCCCAGCTCACACCCTCCCTGGTTAGGAACACACACAGATCAGTTTCAAAATGATCCACAGTTTAAAATATGCCTTTAGGAAATATAGAGATTTCATTTTAGCTGGACAACTAGGAAAAATCTTAAATAAGAAAATGTTTGACCAACATTTGACTGTATTTCATGTCCTGCAGAAAGGGGCTTTTCCATGTTAAGCACCACTACAAATGGGATATGCTATCCTAGCCCTGGGTTCTGCAGTGTAAAGCCTCAGGCCTCAAGGTAAACTCTGGTCATCCCAGCCAAGCGCCTGAACAAACAGCAGGTTTTTCTATCAACACAGCGGCTTGGGTCGGTTAACGGTCAACACCTAAACCCAACACCAAACCTCCCAACACCAAACCTCCCAACACCAAACCTCCCAACACCAAACCTCCCAACACCAAACCTCCCAACACCAAACCTCCCAACACCAAACCCCTTTAGCCCTGATAGTATACTGCATCAGGACTGGGGAGGAGAAGGCGATCCATCATGGATTCCACCCGGCAAGCCATCAGGACTGGGGAGGAGAAGGCTATCCATCATGGATTCCACCCGGCAAGCCATCAGGACTGGGGAGGTGAAGGCTATCCATCATGGATTCCACCCGGCAAGCCATCAGGACCTGGGAGGAGAAGGCGATCCATCATGGATTCCACCCGGCAAGCCATCAGGACCTGGGAGGAGAAGGCGATCCGTCATGGATTCCACCCGGCAAGCCATCAGGACTGGGGAGGAGAAGGCTATCCATCATGGATTCCACCCGGCAAGCCAACAGGACTGGGGAGGAGAAGGCTATCCATCATGGATTCCACCTGGCAAGCCATCAGGACCTGGGAGGAGAAGGCGATCCATCATGGATTCCACCCGGCAAGCCATCAGGACTGGGGAGAAGAAAGCTATCCATCATGGATTCCACCCAGCAAGCCATCAGGACTGGGGAGGAGAAGGCTATCCATCATGGATTCCACCCGGCAAGCCAACAGGACTGGGGAGGAGAAGGCTATCCATCATGGATTCCACCCGGCAAGCCATCAGCACTGGGGAGTAGAAGACGATCCATCATGGATTCCACCCAGCAAGCCATCAGGACTGGGGAGGAGAAGGCTATCCATCATGGACTCCACCCGGCAAGCCAACAGGACTGGGGAGGAGAAGGCTATCCATCATGGATTCCACCCGGCAAGCCATCAGCACTGGGGAGTAGAAGACGATCCATCATGGATTCCACCCAGCAAGCCATCAGGACTTGGGAGGAGAAGGCGATCCATCATGGATTCCACCCAGCAAGCCATCGTAGCAGCCGGGGAGGGAGGTTTGTTTTCACACTCTGACTCATAATGATTTATACGGCACTTCCTACTGGGTCTGTGGCCACACACAGCGACACGTTAAACACGGTATCCACGTGGGAGTACACATAGAACATATATAATGTTACTAATGGGGGGGCTCCGTCTTTCCTACAAGCGGGACGGGGTCAGAGGTTAGACACGGGTCCATGGGGAGGCGTCATGGGTGACAAGTGCAAGACAAGGCAAACAGGTGAAGACTTACAGCAAGCCATTCGTCTTCGGATTGTACTTTTTGATGTTGGCACCCAAACTAAAATGGTTACTCATTGTCTTAGGGTTTTATTGGTATAAAAAACAATAAACACCAAAGTATTTATTTGCCCAAGAAGAGGCAGTCATAGTAAAACAACACTGAGGTCTCAAAGTGTTTTGTTTTTACGACCCAATCTAGGATCCCATGGTTTTTGCAATATTTTCTTTTGTGGTTAAACCGATGGGGAAAAAACATGGCTTACATTTCAAACATATTTTGCTCTGTTTTGTGCATTCACAGCCAAGAATAGTTTGGACAGTGGAGACAGGTTGAAAATAGACTCTGGGCGTAAATGGCTGCGTCTCTTGGTTTTGTCTTAGCTGGACCTGTTTAGATTTCTCTCCATAGAGGTCATGGAAGAGACCCTAAAGACCTACTTTAGCCAAGCTACAGGAAGTAATCAGGTCCAAGATTCATATAAAGAACAGAGTAAATCCCGAACCCAAGTGGTGAGATATATTTACAATTTAAACAGGCCTCCCAATAAGTTTGGATGATTTAAACTGGAGACCTATAACTCCGTTGCCTAGGGAATATAAATTATATCACTAAAGCAATATAAACAAAATGCCCTGGTGGAAATAAATTAGGTGTCCTCCCAGACCACATTTGAGACTAATCCTATGAATATGAAAATGAGTAAGAAATGTTTCATTTCTGAAATATGGAGACTTGTCCCTTTAAAACAATGTTACTCTAATGCTGTGTATGCCACAAGGAGGAATGGCTACAGAATATGTTTGTTTTCAGAGTACCCCTCTGGATCCCAGACAGTACTGTACTGTCCACTGTAGCGTTCATCTGAGAAGACCCCTGCCGAGAGCCAGTATTTATCCGTCCCTGGGTCGTCTCCTGAAACACATAACTCTGACCTGACATCACGCAGGAAGCAGCTGCATGTGGGCTTTAGCACTAACTTAGTAACCATGAGTCTCTGTGTGTGTGTGTGTGTCTGTCTGTGTGCGTCTCCTCCTAAAATCACATTAAGAGGACTTTAACAGTCCAAGACTTGACTCCTTGTAACAAAAGCACTGTTGTAAGGGTGGTCTTTTGCCACTTGCTGTGTACGGGGGCAGTAATGTCATGTTATGGGGTTAATTAGGGGGTATGGGACTCTAGGAGGCAGTGGAGGGTGTTATGGGGTTAATTAGGGGGTATGGGGCTCTAGGGGGCAGTGGAGGGTGCTATGGGGTTAATTAGGGGTATGGGGCTCTAGGGGGCAGTGGAGGGTGTTATGGGGTTAATTAGGGGGTATGGGGCTCTAGGGGGCAGTGGAGGGTGTTATGGGGTTAATTAGGGGGTATGGGGCTCTAGGGGCAGTGGAGGGTGCTATGGGGTTAATTAGGGGGTATGGGGCTCTAGGGGGCAGTGGAGGGTGTTATGGGGTTAATTAGGGGGTATGGGGCTCTAGGGGGCAGTGGAGGGTGTTATGGGGTTAATTAGGGGGTATGGGGCTCTAGGGGGCAGTGGAGGGTGTTATGGGGTATGGGGCTCTAGGAGGCAGTGGAGGGTGTTATGGGGTTAATTAGGGGGTATGGGGCTCTAGGGGGCAGTGGAGGGTGTTATGGGGTTAATTAGGGGGTATGGGGCTCTAGGAGGCAGTGGAGGGTGTTATGGGGTTAATTAGGGGGTATGGGGCTCTAGGGGCAGTGGAGGGTGTTATGGGGTTAATTAGTGGGTATGGGGCTCTAGGGGGCAGTGGAGGGTGTTATGGGGTTAATTAGGGGGTATGGGGCTCTAGGGGGCAGTGGAGGGTGTTATGGGGTTAATTAGGGGGTATGGGGCTCTAGGGGGCAGTGGAGGGTGTTATGGGGTTAATTAGGGGGTATGGGGCTCTAGGGGCAGTGGAGGGTGTTATGGGGTTAATTAGGGGGTATGGGGCTCTAGGGGGACAGTGGAGGGTGTTATGGGGTTAATTAGGGGGTATGGGGCTCTAGGGGACAGTGGAGGGTGTTATGGGGTTAATTAGGGGGTATGGGGCTCTAGGGGGCAGTGGAGGGTGTTATGGGGTTAATTAGGGGGTATGGGGCTCTAGGGGCAATGGAGGGTGTTATGGGGTTGTAGATAAGCAAAATAAATCCCAATCAAAATCATCAACATTTTAGTCATTTAGCAAACGCTCTTATCCAGAGCGTCTTACAGGAGCAAATCAGGGTTAAGTGCCTTGCTCAAGGGCACATCAACAGATTTTTCACCTAGTTGGCTCAGGGATTCAAACCATTCATTTTTCGGTTACTGGTCCAATGTTGCTAACCGCTGGGCTACAACATATCTCAGCATACACCTTACAGTACACAGGTGGTCTTACCGTGGAGATTTCTCGTTGAGCGTGTTGCTGCCCTGCAGGTCCGACAGCGGTGTGCGTAGACTCTTCCTGACCACACCTGAGCCGGGAGAGACAGGGGAGGAGGAGGAGGACACAACCAGGTGAGAGGACACGCACAGATGGACCAGGCCAAACCCAGACCAATGTTAGACCACCTCAGACACCAGGACAATACCAGTTCCAACCCAGTGGACAAAACTGGGCTGTTTCTGGTGGTAATGATGTCATTTCAACCAGTTTTGCCCGCTGGAAAATGTAATCCAAATGTCTGATTTAATCGGGTTAAGTTTGTGTGCTGTTGTTAGCGTGATTGTGAGAATTACGGAAGTCTGGAAGATCCATTTTGGAAGTGTTACTCAGTTTAGTTTGGACTAATGATTAACAAGGGTTTTAGTTCACTGTATGGACAGACACTGTTAAAGACACAGTTATTGGAAACATGCCTTTTATAATTGGGAAGGTCCAACACTAAGAACCACGATTCTAACTCCCCAGAAACCAAATGTTTATATAAACCCATGATTCATGAATCATCCTGATATTCCAAGAAACATCTATTTTCTCGGAAGATGATATTCTATGAAGAATTGTATGATGATATACATGAAGACCTAGAGGAGAATCTATAACTTTGTGGTCAAAAATCTATTTATGCAAAATATAATTGAGCTGAATTGTTGCATTTAAAAGAACAATGGGTGCTTCTGGATTTTAAATGAACCATTGTAGCTCTGAAGCCAAAATATACATACACTCAATTCAGAGGCACCTATTTGAGTGAGATATTTGTTGGCCTCCAATTGGAGAAAGCAAACCGGTTTGGTCAGGAAAGCATTTTTCAATATCTCCAATGGCTGTGTTTTTGGCAGCAGTGAGGTTTCCCTCAATCTGATTGGCTTATGACAGTTGGCAGAGGAGATGATGTAATCCATACACCAACATTGTGAAACCTCTTCCAATCAGACACAGTGAGAGAAAACAGAGCATCTAGAAAGCATGCCATCAGGGATTTGAAGTGAACTACAGTCTAGCGACTCATTTCAGACTGGTTCGGCTGTATGCTATACCGTTTTCAGTATCATCAGTATTTTCTGCTATATCCGGCGCTGTCGAAGGGTCAAAAAGAGAAGAACAAAACTGAACAGTTGGGTACAAGCTCTTAAAAACTGTGCTTGGTGTGGACTTGATGTTGAAAAACCCTGAAGAATGTGTTATTTTTTTCTAGAACACTAGAAGAGTGATATTACTGGTGTCTGTGTGAATAGCTTAGCTAGATTTACATGAGGGAGACATGGTGGGAAAGGTGGAAACCCCTCCAACCCAACCCCCATCCCCTACATGGAAACCCCTCCAACCCAACCCCCATCCCCTACATGGAAACCATACCCTTCCAGATCGTCCCCTAGACCCTACCTGTGGGTAGATCTGAGATGATTGGAATATGGTAATAGGATAAGGATAAGCAATAAACAATATGGTAATAGCACAACCATGCCCTCTGATAGGCTGGATGGAGTTCTCTATATTTCTTACACCTGCCAAATCCTTTCAGATCTAAAAACATGCATAGCGGGGAGGCTAGAGGGTGAATTGGGATTGGTTGTAGATCTAAACATCCCCTATTCCTCCACCACCACCCCAAATGAGTGCCTTCATGTGGAGGTGTGTGTGTTTTGTAGGGGGGGGTGCAGACTAGTGACATGGTGGACCAGTGAGATGACCCCTGATCTACGCACCCTGCCCCTGAGCAGGTACCAGGGCAGGGTAACAGGCCAGGGCCACCAGGGCAACATGGTGACAACACTGCATGTGTCTATGATGGTGATGGTGGTGCTACTGTGCATTACCCCAGACCACAGTGTGGATTAAAGGAGGTTAGAGTGCCTGTCACCATGCTAACAGGACCGTTCAGTGCTGGGTCGCACCCACAATCACAGAGTTAGTGAGAAGGGGGGGACTAGCATAGGCACATACTAGATCACATGCAACACTGGCTGTTAAGACACATACAGGTACATGCAGAGATTGGGGGAGGGGGAGAGGTGTAGAGGGAGAGGAGACCAACAAGCATCTAATTTAAAGGAAGGATGAATAGAAACATTATGCCTTCTTGGTTCACCTAGTAAACATCTAGACAAAACGTACAGGTGGATGACTAATGCTGTGGAACTAAACTACAGAGTTTAATGAAGAGTTAACAAGAGATCTTGGGGTTTTAAATTGGTCCCCCCCCCCCCACAAAAATGATATCTAAAGAACGTTATAATTCAACTCGATCACAATGTTTATTTACAAAAAAAAAGGGTATCTGGTCTGATGCTGTTGGTCTGCCTCACCCCTACGGTTTCCCCTCACCGTTGCATGAAAGTGAGGAGAGAGGGGTATTGTGGGAAATGCAGTCTTACTGTACTTCTCCTCTTTGCACCTCTGCAGGATCTCTAAACTTCTCTGATGCACAGGGTGATGCAGAAAGCTAAAACTATCCACACTGCACAAAACTGCACAGGGAGCAGCGGCATCATGCCCTTTGGGAAGCAAAACAAACCAGAAGGAAACAAAAACAAAAGAAGAACAAAGTGAGAGAAAAGACAAATTAGACAGAGGAAGAGTGAAGGGCAGCAGACTATGAGAGAGACACCTGCCAGACGTTCAGGAGAGAGGATGTACACTACATTCAAACTGCAGCCGGTGTCAGAGGTGGGATCCGTTGTGGTTCTACCGGTGTGAGTTTGACTTAACGGTGACAGAGTTAACCCGCAGGCTATTTCCCCTCCTTCACACGTCGTCAGCTTTAGGAGATCGTGACGTCGCCAGTGATCCGTTTTCAAATTCATAACGCCATGTCCCTTTGACAGTGTTACGTTTAAATTTGGCGTGAGCACATTTCTGAATGCGTAATCAAGAATTTGAACATTGAGTCAGTTATCTGACACACATTTCCGTCAATTGGTATTGGGCCCCAGCAGTTGGTATTGATGCTCACACATAAGGAAATGAATCAATGTCTTTACTGCTTTGTCAGCATGGAAGTGAGGAGCTATACTATGTGAAAGTGTGTTTAGGAATCAAAAAGGCTATAGTTGTCTATCTAGGAGTGTACAGTGCATAAAGCTGAATCACAATGTCAATGTGTCTATGTTCAGTGCAGGCAGACAAGAGGTAGCAGCAGTGTAGACTGAAGGGTTGAGGGACAGAAGGCACCACTGTAGACTAAAGGGTTGAGGGACAAAGGTTGAGGGACAGAAGGCACCACTGTAGACTAAAGGGTTGAGGGACAGAAGGCACCACTGTAGACTAAAGGGTTGAGGGACAGAAGGCACCACTGTAGACTAAAGGGTTGAGGGACAGAAGGCACCACTGTAGACTAAAGGGTTGAGGGACAAGGGTTGAGGGACAGAAGGCACCACTGTAGACTAAAGGGTTGAGGGACAGAAGGCACCACTGTAGACTAAAGGGTTGAGGGACAAGGGTTGAGGGACAGAAGGCAGCAGTGTAGACTAAAGGGTTGAAGGATAGAAGGCAGCAGTGTAGACTAAAGGGTTGACAGATAGAAGGCAGTCATATAGAGCGGAAGCTAACAGAGACAGCTACTGAATGCATGACAGCACTAGCAGCACTAGGCACACACACTACAGTATACAAACATACAGGGAGGTATGGGACACAGTCTGGGCCCTGGCTGCACTGGGGTCCACACACACACTATAGTATACAAACATACAGGGAGGTATGGGACACAGTCTGGGCCCTGGCTGCACTGGGGTCCACACACACACTATAGTATACAAACATAGACGGAGGTATGGGACACAGTCTGGGCCCTGGCTGCACTGGGGTCCACACACACACTACAGTATACAAACATACAGGGAGGTATGGGACACAGTCTGGGCCCTGGCTGCACTGGGGTCCACACACACAACAGTATACAAACATAGACGGAGGTATGGGACACAACCGTATAGCTACATCATTTCTGTATGCCTAATGACTGGTGTACTTGAATTAAAGGGACATTTCAAAATGTTTCAACTTCATATTCATCATCTCCAGCACCACCTCAACATCAATGTATGTGTAAATGGTGCGTTCTATGTTGCCTACTAATGCATGATTGAAAATAACATCAACCAATTAGTAGACGATTAGTATGCAATGCCTACTCATAATTGGTTAAAATCACGATGCACAGCAATGATGTCATTGAAAACACTTATCTCCCTCTAAATGTTGTCCATGAGAGGAGGGGAAATGCGCCATTTTCACATATGTTGATGTTTGGGTAGTGCTGGAGATGATGAATATGAAGCTGATTTTTTTTTTTATGTTCATTTAAATGAGCCTAAAGGGGGGAAAGGACTCAGGAGCCTAAAGGGGGAAAAGGACTCAGGAGCCTAAAGGGGGAAAAGGACTCAGGAGCCTAAAGGGGGGAAAAGGACTCAGGAGCCTAAAGGGGGAAAAGGACTCAGGAGCCTAAAGGGGGGAAAGGACTCAGGAGCCTAAAGGGGGAAAAGGACTCAGGAGCCTAAAGGGGGAAAAGGACTCAGGAGCCTAAAGGGGGAAAGGACTCAGGAGCCTAAAGGGGGGAAAGGACTCAGGAGCCTAAAGGGGGGAAAGGACTCAGGAGCCTAAAGGGGGAAAAGGACTCAGGAGCCTAAAGGGGGAAAAGGACTCAGGAGCCTAAAGGGGGGAAAGGACTCAGGAGCCTAAAGGGGGAAAAGGACTCAGGAGCCTAAAGGGGGAAAAGGACTCAGGAGCCTAAAGGGGGAAAAGGACTCAGGAGCCTAAAGGGGGAAAAGGACTCAGGAGCCTAAAGGGGGAAAAGGACTCAGGAAAAAAGTCTACAGTGTGCAGCACACTCACCACTCTTCCTGTGTACGTGTCTCTTCCCAGCCTCCCTGAAGGCCACCATGGCCCTGAAGTAAGCTCTGAGGACGGCCCAGCGGAAGGTGGCTGGGGGGTCGATGCCCATCAGGCCACAGATGAAGGCGTTCTTACTGCTCTTCAGCAGGGCCACGATGTCCGGACGCATGTGGTCCGTATTCTTCTCCCGGAAGTCCTGTGTGGGAATACGAGTGAGTGAGTGAGTGAGTGAGAGCGAGAGAGAGAGTGAAGGGCTAAGCATTGCACTCAGTTCACCCTCAGTTTACAAACACATAAGCTCAGCTTAGCTTCAATACATATTTCAGCTTTTAATTTCCTCTCTAGTGAGACTTTCATTGGAACAGGTACGCAGCTTCTTGTATAATATATAATAATATGCCATTTAGCAGACGCTTTTATCCAAAGCGACTTACAGTCATGTGTGCATACATTTTTTTTTACGTATGGGTGGTCCCGGGGATCGAACCCACTACCCTGGCGTTACAAGCGCCATGCTCTACCAATTGAGCTACAGATTGTATGGTATGGCAGAAGAACTCCTGAGGTTTCCAAAACCATGTCACTAAAGAAGCCGTGTAATAGAGGATGCACTCAGTTTGAACTGGATTGCAACACCGCTAATTAAAACCTTTCTTAATGCTCCTCTCCGCAGTGTAATTATATTGATTGATGCCTCATATATTGCCAATGTGGTTCCAACCAAGCTGTGAAGTGTTACTTGGACTCTGTTCCATCCAAAAACAACAATAGTAAATACCATGGAAATTAACAGGTTATTCAAGAGAGAATGAAGCGTTTGTTGTTCGCAGGAGACGAGGTAGAAACAAGTTTAGCTAAAGACGACTGTCCAGACCTGCACAGTGTGTGAAATATTCCTGGTTGCCAAGTCTGAGGTCTGGGTTATAGGACTCTGCAGCAGGGAACCGGGCCAAGAGAGTGATGAAGAAATCCCCCTGTACAGGAATGTGTAAGTCTTCACAGCCCATTACTGGGTGTGTGTGTCTGTGCCTGTCAGTTACAGTAGACTATATGTCCAAATGCATGAAACACCTTGCCTGATTTGAACTACAACCTCCCACGCAAAAAGAAAACACTACCACAGAGATATGAGATGACCCCTATAACCTTAACACTACCGTGCTAACCTGAACCATGCTGGCTCTGATATGATTCCTGCCAAAGTAAACAGTAGTTGGTCCTACAGACATTTCCATTCAATGGAATGATTTAAGCTAGGACGCTATGACACAAACATGAAGCTCTCGTTGAACCCAGACAGGCAGACACTGACCTTGACCCCGTATTTGACCTTGCCGGCGTAGTGGCGGATGATGAAGGCGGGCTCCATGACGGCGGGGAACTCGATGTAGCCGTTGCCCTCATGCTGACGCTTGAACTTGTCCAGCAGAGTCTGGTTAGAGGCCTGGGGGAAGCTGGGACAAGGATGACGGGGGGGGGGGGGTGATGTCATCATGTCTCAGAGAGGATCACAACACAGAAACACAGACGGACACAGACAGAAACACAGACGGACACAGACAGACACCTATTCATCCCGCTCTCCTCTTCTAGCCCCTACAGAATAATGATTCTGATTATATAGTAGCACAAAGAGTTATGGGTGGTTCCAACTTCCACAACTCCTCCTTGGAATCTTCATCCATAGAACGAAGTCACCCATGAACACTGATGTAAGGTCAGTTTTATATTTCCCCTCTAATGGCTAAGGCAATGATTAATGGAGGGTGAGCTGATCCTAGATTTACACCTAAGAGTCAAACTCTCCCCATAGAGAGAAGGTGGTTGGGCCAGAGGAGGACGATAAACTCCTGCTTTCTCTCAAGCCTTTAGAGACGCTGCACAGCAGTTCCCCTGTCAGAAGTGCTCACAGTAAACCAACAGCTTACAGGAAGAGGAGAGGAAGAGTGGGTCAGGGGGAGGCTAAGGGGAACTTGAGCTATGACAAACACAGAGCGCCAGGGACTCGATTTCCAGGTATTTCAAGTGGGAGGAATTCGGTGCGTCAGTGTCCAAATCAAGAAGGAGCGTTTAGTTACAACACATGGAGAGGGAATGATGAGGACGTTGTACTGAAACAGCCATGCTCATGAATGAATTAAAACATGCTTATTAAAACTGTCTGTTATCAGAAGAGGACTGTTTGGATATCAGGTTGTGTATATTTTAAGACTTCATAGAGTATGCAGTATGATGCGACCTGAATATCTCCCATTACAGAGTATCACTGTTCTCCACTATAACATCATCCTAGTCACAGTCACTTCCTTGCCAGTCTTACGGAGTGGAATCATGCATCGTATTTTGACCCAGGTCTGACAGAGCAAGAGGGAATCTGAAAGAGAGAGCGAGAGAGGTCTGATGGACTCACTTGGACTCTTCATCCAGCAGGTGGAGCAGCGCTGTGGGTTTCTTGCTGATGAGGTTGATGCAGCCTGTGTTGTCGACGTAGTCAATGTTGTGCCAGCTGATGCCCTCCGCCCTGTACTCCTCCTATACAAACAAATCAAATCACATTTTATTTGTCACATGCGCCGAATACAACAGGTGTAGACCTTAGCGTGAAATGCTTACTTACAATCCCTTAACCAACAATGCAGTTTTAAGAAAATAGAGTTAAGAAAATATTTACTAAATAAACTACAGTAAAAAATAAAAAATAATAAAATGTAACACCATAAAATAACAATAACAAGGCTATATACAGGGGGTACCGGTACCGAGTCAATGTGCGGGGGTACAGGTTAGTCGAAGTAATTTGTACATGTAGGTAGGGGTAAAGTTACTATGCATAGATAATAAACAAAAGGGGAGGTGTCAATGCAAATAGTCCGGGTGGCTATTTGATTAATTAGTTGAACGCTGAGCTGTAGTCAATGAACAGCATTCTCACATAGGTGTTCCTTTTTGTCCAGGTGGGAAAGGGCAGTGTGGAGTGCGATTGAGATTACGTCGTCTGTGGATCTGTTGGGGGCGGTATGCGAATTGGAGTAGGTCTAGGGTTTCCAGGATGAACAAACAACAGAAACATGAAGATGTGATCTTACTATTAATGTACAATGCTATGGTTCAACACTCAAAGTAAGTATAGTAAGAATCTTATCAATTTGTACCAAATACCACTGAGCCCCATAACATTGTATGGGACCTCCCTTTTCTCTTATATGCTGTTCTACAGAGGTTTGGGTTGTCTGCAACAACTGCAAAGTCAGAAAACTATGCATATGATGGTGGAGTAAGGGAAACTGATTGCCCTGACAAACATCAATCACATAACCGTCATTCACAGCCCACACATTTCATCCAAAGGACAGGTTAAAAAACATGTACTTGTACTCTAACTGTGTGGTGTTTCTTCACTCTTGGCACTGGAGGTTGGTGGCACCTTAATTGGGGAGGACGGGCTCTTGGTAACGTCTGGAGCCGAATTGGTGGAACGGTATCAAATACATCGAAACACATGGTTTCTATTTGTTTGATGCCATTCCATTCGCTCCGTCCCAGCCATTATTATGGGCCGTCCTCCCCTCAGAAGCCTCCACTGACCCTTGACACTGGGCCTGAACAAACAAAACAACAGTGTTCCAGTAGTAGTGTTGCTTTCCTGTTGTGCTACAACACAGCACAACCTTTCCCTGAGCTGAGCTGTGCTGAGCTGGGCTGGGCTGGGCTGGGCTGGGCTGGGCTGGGCTGGGCTGGGATGTGCCTGCCTGGACCACTTTGCGGTTTAATAATGTGAAAAGCATTCTTTGCATTTTGCAGTGTTTTTCCCCTCCTGCACGTCATCTCCTTGACTCGCTGGGAAAAAGAACGGCGCAATAAAGGACTATAATCCCAGCGAGGGTTTAATCAAATCAATCTCCTTCACCCTCCTTTTCCCCCCTCCTTTCTTTTAGCCAAAAGTCACACAAGTCAGCTGAACAAACCAGTTAATCTGTTATCCCACTGTCCTCGCAAATAAGGACTGGGAAATACGAGAACAAACCTCATTGGTGCGCTGCATGGGCACAAAAACAATAACCTAATACGGTGGTTTATGATCCCAGTCTGTAGAAGAATGGAATGAACCAACGGTCCAGTCCTTCAATGCTAGGCTCAAATGAAAATATTTGCCCGCCATGAATATTGTACTTCGTAGAAGCTGACAGTGTTCATGGTTAGAATTTGGGACCTGATCCTAGATCTGTGACTAAAAGGGAGCATATACACTACCAGTCAAAAGTTTGGACACACCTACTAATTCAAGGGTTTTTCTTTATTTGTAAACATTTTTACATTGTAGAATAATAGTGAAGACATCAAAAACATGAAATAACACATATGGAATCATGTAGTAACCAAAAAAGTGTTAAACAATCAAAATATATTTTATATTTGAGATTCTTCAAATAGCCACCCTTTGCCTTGATGCCAGCTTTGCACACTCTTGGCATTTGGGAAGGGTGACCTGATCCTAGATCTGTGACTAAAAGGGACCACATACAGTGGGGAAAAAAAGTATTTAGTCAGCCACCAATTGTGCAAGTTCTCCCACTTAAAAAGATGAGAGGCCTGTAATTTTCATCATAGGTACACGTCAACTATGACAGACAAAATGAGAAAAGAAAGCCCAGAAAATCACATTGTCGGATTTTTTATGAATTTATTTGCAAATTATGGTGGAAAATAAGTATTTGGTCACCTACAAACAAGCAAGATTTCTGGCTCTCACAGACCTGTAACTTCTTCTTTAAGAGGCTCCTCTGTCCTCCACTCGTTACCTGTATTAATGGCACCTGTTTGAACTTGTTATCAGTATAAAAGACACCTGTCCACAACCTCAAACAGTCACACTCCAAACTCCACTATGGCCAAGACCAAAGAGCTGTCAAAGGACACCAGAAACAAAATTGTACACCTGCACCAGGCTGGGAAGACTGAATCTGCAATAGGTAAGCAGCTTGGTTTGAAGAAATCAACTGTGGGAGCAATTATTAGGAAATGGAAGACATACAAGACCACTGATAATCTCCCTCGATCTGGGGCTCCACGCAAGATCTCACCCCGTGGGGTCAAAATGATCACAAGAACGGTGAGCAAAAATCCCAGAACCACACGGAGGGACCTAGTGAATGACCTGCAGAGAGCTGGGACCAAAGTAACAAAGCCTACCATCAGTTACACACTACGCCGCCAGGGACTCAAATCCTGCAGTGCCAGACGTGTCCCCCTGCTTAAGCCAGTATAATATAATAATAATATGCCATTTAGCAGACGCTTTTATCCAAAGCGACTTACAGTCATGCGTGCATACATATTTTTTTTTTGTGTATGGGTGGTCCCGGGGCTCGAACCCACTACCTTGGCGTTACAAGCGCCGTGCTCTACCAGCTGAGCTACAGAGGACCAGTACATGTCCAGGCCCGTCTGAAGTTTGCTAGAGTGCATTTGGATGATCCAGAAGAGGATTGGGAGAATGTCATATGGTCAGATGAAACCAAAATAGAACTTTTTGGTAAAAACTCAACTCGTCGTGGTTGGAGGACAAAGAATGCTGAGTTGCATCCAAAGAACACCATACCTACTGTGAAGCATGGGGGTGGAAACATCATGCTTTGGGGCTGTTTTTCTGCAAAGGGACCAGGACGACTGATCCGTGTAAAGGAAAGAATGAATGGGGCCATGTATCGTGAGATTTTGAGTGAAAACCTTCCATCAGCAAGGGCATTGAAGATTAAAAGTGGCTGGGTCTTTCAGCATGACAATGATCCCAAACACACCGCCCGGGCAACGAAGGAGTGGCTTCGTAAGAAGCATTTCAAGGTCCTGGAGTGGCCTAGCCAGTCTCCAGATCTCAACCCCATAGAAAATCTTTGGAGGGAGTTGAAAGTCTGTGTTGCCCAGCGACAGCCCCAAAACATCACTGCTCTAGAGGAGATCTGCATGGAGGAATGGGCCAAAATACCAGCAACAGTGTGTGAAAACCTTGTGAAGACTTACAGAAAACGTTTGACCTGTGTCATTGCCAACAAAGAGTATATAACAAAGTATTGAGAAACTTTTGTTATTGACCAAATACTTATTTTCCACCATAATTTGCAAATAAATTCATTAAAAATCCTACAATGTGATTTTATGGATTTTTTTTCTCATTTTGTCTGTCATAGTTGACGTGTACCTATGATGAAAATGACAGGCCTCTCTCATCTTTTTAAGTGGGAGAACTTGCACAATTGGTGGCTGACTAAATACTTTTTTCCCCCACTGTATATGTATTGTGTTTACACCACAAACGCTGTACAAGGTTCTATAAAATGTAGTGGATATTTCAGATATGGTAGGCTCAGGCTGATGTGTCACAATGCCATAGTGCATACAGCATCTGCTATGTTTGTCTGTTAACCTCGGTCTCTATTGTGGACCGTCTTAAATCTGCTGTTTGTCTGTTAACCTCGGTCTCTATTGTGGACCGTCTTAAATCTGCTGTTTGTCTGTTAACCTCGGTCTCTATTGTGGACCGTCTTAAATCTGCTGTTTGTCTGTTAACCTCGGTCTCTATTGTGGACCGTCTTAAATCTGCTGTTTGTCTGTTAACCTCGGTCTCTATTGTGGACCGTCTTAAATCTGCTGTTTGTCTGTTAACCTCGGTCTCTATTGTGGACCGTCTTAAATCTGCTGTTTGTCTGTTAACCTCGGTCTCTATTGTGGACCGTCTTAAATCTGCTGTTTGTCTGTTAACCTCGGTCTCTATTGTGGACCGTCTTAAATCTGCTGTTTGTCTGTTAACCTCGGTCTCTATTGTGGACCGTCTTAAATCTGCTGTTTGTCTGTTAACCTCGGTCTCTATTGTGGACCGTCTTAAATCTGCTGTTTGTCTGTTAACCTCGGTCTCTATTGTGGACCGTCTTAAATCTGCTGTTTGTCTGTTAACCTCGGTCTCTATTGTGGACCGTCTTAAATCTGCTGTTTGTCTGTTAACCTCGGTCTCTATTGTGGACCGTCTTAAATCTGCTGTTTGTCTGTTAACCTCGGTCTCTATTGTGGACCGTCTTAAATCTGCTGTTTGTCTGTTAACCTCGGTCTCTATTGTGGACCGTCTTAAATCTGCTGTTTGTCTGTTAACCTCGGTCTCTATTGTGGACCGTCTTCAATCTGCTGTTTGTCTGTTAACCTCGGTCTCTATTGTGGACCGTCTTAAATCTGCTGTTTGTCTGTTAACCTCGGTCTCTATTGTGGACCATCTTAAATCTGCTGTTTGTCTGTTAAACTCGGTCTCTATTGTGGACCGTCTTAAATCTGCTGTTTGTCTGTTAACCTCGGTCTCTATTGTGGACCGTCTTAAATCTGCTGTTTGTCTGTTAACCTCGGTCTCTATTGTGGACCGTCTTAAATCTGCTGTTTGTCTGTTAACCTTGGTCTCTATTGTGGACCGTCTTAAATCTGCTGTTTGTCTGTTAACCTCGGTCTCTATTGTGGACCATCTTAAATCTGCTGTTTGTCTGTTAACCTTGGTCTCTATTGTGGACCATCTTAAATCTGCTGTTTGTCTGTTAAACTCTGTCTCTATTGTGGACCGTCTTAAATCTGCTGTTTGTCGGTTAACCTCGGTCTCTATTGTGGACCGTCTTCAATCTGCTGTTTGTCAGTTAACCTCCGTCTCTAATCTGCTTCCCTCTCTTGACTCCGTCACGTCTCCTTCAGTGAGCCTAGATCTGGCCAACAACATGAACGAACCCCGGTAGCACATGGAAAAACCATAAAACTACATTTACAAGATCTCTATAAATGGTTAGGTAAAAACACATACCGAACCACATACCATTAACTGTATAATGAGCGTTCGTGTGTGTGTGTAAGCTCTTGTGTGTGTGTGTCTGTGCGTATCTGTGTGCATGTCTGTGTGTGTGAGTGTGTGTGTGTATACAAGTGTGTGAGGAGTCTAAGTATTCCAAGAATCCCTCCATGTGTAGTGATTTATGATGGTGATGTCATGCCTGCCAGACGTAGCTGGAGATGAGCCAACCTGGACGTCTGTCAACTTTGCCCCCCTGTCGCTTGTTCCGTCACACACACCCACACACTTCCTTTCACTGAGGGGCAACATGCAAATACAGGCTAGCAGAATATCTCTTTAGACAGAATAATTACGGGGAAAAAAAGCTCCTTGATGCCACCTTGATATTGTCTCCATGTTGATCTCTAGTCTGTAAGGGACACCACTAGGCTTTCCCAATGTAGCCTCCCAACACTTTGGTTTCCTACAACTATTTCTAGTGGATTTCCTTCCCTAGTGCAGGTTAGTCATGCTATCACAACAATACAATCCAGATATTCAAATAAACCCCTGCTTTATTCAATTTCCCATGAGCACAAATAACTTGCCATCTCCTGACGTTGCACCCTTGAGCACGGCTAAAACGGTTCTGCACCATGGCTGCCCTGGCCTCCAAACCATGGCAAATAACCCAGTCCTTATTTTCTGTTACCCAGAGGACTTGGACGTCTGCAATGGGACCTTCCTGTCAAGGAAAGCACTGGGCAAAACATGCCTGGACAACTATGGTGAGTGCTTGGAAAAGGGAAAGCATTAGAATCGATGATCCTTGTGCTACTCAAGCAGGTCACATTGACAGCCCGATTCTTGGATGTCAACACAGTCACACATTGACGATGGGCTGGCGTGTTCTCACTATAACAGGGTCTGAACATGCCTGTCTGCACAGAGAGCCTTTTAGTGTGACTTACAGGATCACACAATATGGAGACATTTTCTAGTCAAATCATAAATCAGTGACTTTGAGGGCATGTTGATGCTATACATGACTTGGATCAGCCACAGTTCAGTCAGTACAAACATCAAGGCCCATGCTCTGTATACACTATGGACGATGACAACTTCAGCACAGCGTAACACGAGACATGATTATCAACACAATAGTTGTTAGCTAATAGCAGAAAGAAGACTGTGACCCTGCTAGCTGGCTGTGTACAGTACAGTAGGCCACCATGCTGTTCATTGAGTGTGAATGGACCATAAACACTGTGCTCTAATGACAGTCCTCCTCTACGTTGCCAGCAGTGGTTTAGACGTCTGATGGTTTGCCAACACTGCTGATATGACAGTCACTGGGGAGAGAGACGCTGCAGCTTGCTGAATGACACACTCCACCCGCACTCTGGAGGATTTCAGGCCACACACACACACACACCTCTCTCTTATAGCAATGCCTCTACGAGAATGTGCATGCCTGGGATTATTTTGTAATTTTTAATTTATAAGCTCAAAATTATCAAAAAGAAATGTAGTGGATAACGACATTTATAACCACCAGAAACGGTAGTGGATAAGGACATTTATAACCACCAGAAACGGTAGTGGATAAGGACATTTATAACCACCAGAAACGGTAGTGGATAAGGACATTTATAACCACCAGAAACGGTAGTGGATAAGGACATTTATAACCACCAGAAACGGTAGCGGATAAGGACATTTATAACCACCAGAAACGGTAGCGGATAAGGACATTTATAACCACCAGAAACGGTAGCGGATAAGGACATTTATAACCACCAGAAACGGTAGCGGATAAGGACATTTATAACCACCAGAAACGGTAGCGGATAAGGACATTTATAACCACCAGAAAAATGGCTGCCTGCTTATAACAAGCAGCACGTGGTTGCTTTAGTAAATTCTTATGAGTATTGAGTTCAGAACTATACCAGAGTATAGTCTTGATTGAGTTCTAACACTTCAGAACTATATCGGAGTATTGTCTTGATTGAGTTCTAACACTTCATTTCAGTGGTGTTCTATGACAATTCATTTCATAAGCCATTTGTTCTGTTGAGGAACAGTACATCTTAACATAGGAAATCCCACAAAATCGGACTTATTAGTAGCACGATGCAATGGCCCAAACTTACCAAAGCATGAAGCAAACAAACCCTCTTAGAAGTTGAGTGAGGGCTGTACATGTTCAAAAGCCATGGCTAATTTTTAACATGGAGGTTAATGAAGGCAGTGGCTTTATGGATGGGTGCCTTTGTACAGGAGGCCTCCTTCAGCAAATACAGTATGTGTCATTGCCGATATGGCACTGTAAAAGGAACTCTCCAATCAGTTTCAGTTGTACTCACTAAGAGTCCTAAAGGACAAGTGATTCAGTCAATCAGTTTCAGTTGTACTCACTAAGGCTGCGTTTAGACAGGCAGCCAAATTATGATATTTTTTCACTAATTGGTCTTTTGACCAATCAGATCAGCTTTGAAAAAGATCTGATGTCATTGGTCAAAATACCAATTAGTGGAAAAAAATATCAGAATTGGGCTGCCTGTCTAAACGCAGCCTAAAAGTACTAAAGGACAAGTGACTCAGTCAATCGTGGTTAAACATGATGTTTACCTACAAAGCTGATCATGACCGAAACAACCTTTTTCTCCAATCCAGTCAGTTAACACCAACACACATCCATCATAATGAGGGTTGAGGAGGTCATGCACATCCATCATAATGAGGGTTGAGGAGGTAACGCACATCCATCATAATGAGGGTTGAGGAGGTAACACACATCCATCATAATGAGGGTTGAGGAGGTAACACACATCCATCATAATGAGGGTTGAGGAGGTAACACACATCCATCATAATGAGGGTTGAGGAGGTAACATACATCCATCATAATGAGGGTTGAGGAGGTAACATACATCCATCATAATGAGGGTTGAGGAGGTAACACACATCCATCATAATGAGGGTTGAGGAGGTAACATACAGTGAGGGGAAAAAAGTATTTGATCCCCTGCTGATTTTGTACGTTTGCCCACTGACAAAGAAATGATCAGTCTATAATTGTAATGGTAGGTTTATTATAACAATGCCATTTAGCAGACGCTTTATCCAAAGCGACTTACAGTCATGCGTGCATACATTTTTGTGTATGGGTGGTCCCGGGGATCGAAACCAAAAGCGCCGTGCTCTACCAGCTGAGCTACAGAGGACCACCCATTTTATAAAAAAATCCAGAAAAACTCATGTCAAAAATGTTATAAATTGATTTGCATTTTAATGAGGGAAATAATTATTTGACCCCTCTGCAAAACATGACTTAGTACTTGGTGGCAAAATCCTTGTTGGCAATCACAGAGGTCAGACGTTTCTTGTAGTTGGCCACCAGGTTTGCACACATCTCAGGAGGGCTAGGCCACTCCAGGACCTTAATGTGCTTCTTCTTGAGCCACTCCTTTGTTGCCTTGGCCGTGTGTTTTGGGTCATTGTCATGCTGGAATACCCATCCACGACCCATTTTCAATGCCCTGGCTGAGGGAAGGAGGTTCTCACCCAAGATTTGACGGTACATGGCCCCGTCCATCATCCCTTTGATGCGGTGAAGTTGTCCTGTCCCCTTAGCAGAAAAACACCCCCAAAGCATAATGTTTCCACCTCCATGTTTGACGGTGGCGATGGTGTTCTTGGGGTCATAGGCAGCATTCCTCCTCTTCCAAACACGGCGAGTTGAGTTGATGGCAAAGAGCTCGATTTTGGTCTCATCTGACCACAACATTTTCACCCAGTTCTCCTCTGAATCATTCAGATGTTCATTGGCAAACTTCAGACGGGCCTGTATATGTGCTTTCTTGAGCAGGGGGACCTTGCGGGCGCTGCAGGATTTCAGTCCTTCACAGCGTAGTGTGTTAACCAATTGCTTTCTTGGTGACTATGGTCCTTGAGATCATTGACAAGATCCTCCTGTGTAGTTCTGGGCTGATTCCTCACCGTTCTCATGATCATTGCAACTCCACGAGGTGAGATCTTGCATGGCGCCCCAGGCCTAGGGAGATTGACAGTTCTTTTGTGTTTCTTCCATGTGCGAATAATCGCACCAACTGTTGTCACCTTCTCACCAAGCTGCTTGGCGGTGGTCTTGTAGCCCATTCCAGCCTTGTGTAGGTCTACAATCTTGTCCCTGACATCCTTGGAGAGCTCTTTGGTCTTGGCCATGGTGGAGAGTTTGGAATCTGATTGATTGATTGCTTCTGTGGACAGGTGTCTTTTATACAGGTAACAAACTGAGATTAGGAGCACTCCCTTTAAGAGTGCGCTCCTAATCTCAGCTCGTTACCTGTATAAAAGACACCTGGGAGCCAGAAATCTTTCTGATTGAGAGGGGGTCAAATACTTATTTTCCTCATTAAAATCCAAATCAATTTATAACATTTTTGACATGCGTTTTTCTGGATTTTTTTGTTGTTATTCTGTCTCTCACTGTTCAAATAAACCTACCATTAAAATTATAGACTGATCATTTCTTTGTCAGTGGGAAAACATACAAAATCAGCAGGGGATCAAATACTTTTTTCCCTCACTGTACATCCATCATAATGAGGGTTGAGGAGGTAACATACATCCATCATAATGAGGGTTGAGGAGGTAACATCCATCCATCATAATGAGGGTTGAGGAGGTAACATACATCCATCATAATGAGGGTTGAGGAGGTAACATACATCCATCATAATGAGGGTTGAGGAGGTAACATACATCCATCATAATGAGGGTTGAGGAGGTAACATACATCCATCATAATGAGGGTTGAGGAGGTAACATACATCCATCATAATGAGGGTTGAGGAGGTAACATACATCCATCATAATGAGGGTTGAGGAGGTAACATCCATCCATCATAATCAGTAGTCAGAGGGTTGAAGAGGCGAGTCGTGTGGTGGTCAGCCCCATAATAAACCCTATTGCATAACCCACTGGAGGAGCCTGCCTGCGTCTTTAAAGGACTACTGTATAGTAGACTTCCATGTAAGTGCATTGTGCATAAGCACATTTAGTACTGAAAGGGTGCAGGAATGTCAAATGCCTTACCTGCTCAAGCTTAAAGATGTGCTGATTGAAGTAGTGTTGGAGCCTCTCGTTGGCGAAGTTGATACAGAACTGCTCAAAGCTGTTGTTTTCGTAGTCCTCAAAGCCAAAGATGTCCAGCACTCCGATGGAAAAGATCTGTGAGGGATACATGAGGGTGAAATCTCAATTGACGATATGCGTTTTGATTAAAAAACTATTAAATATGAAGGCCATATTGGTGAAAGTCTTACTGAGAAAGTTACCAAAGATCCTTAGCCATATAAATGGCAAACATGCTCAACCAAAGCCATTCAAACAAAACCACTGATGTCACTGTTTCCAGAAGGTGGTTCATACCATGATTTATTAAATCAATAAAAAAGCATTGTCTTATCACAGCATGTCTCTGCCAACGTGCTCATGCTCTATTTGAACACCTGTAACAGAAGTATAAAGCCTGTGTGTATCCAGTGCTTCAACTATGACCGTGAACACAGTTATTCTGGGTGAAGAGGTGAGCGGCAGGTAGCCTAGTGGTTAGAGAGGTGAGCCAGCAACTGGAGGATTGCCAGTTCGAATCCCGGGTTCGACGGAAAACAATCTGGCAGGAGGTAAGCTGGCAAACGGAGGGTAAACGTTGTGCCCTTGAGCAAGGCACTTAACCGCCCAAACAACAGCTCCCCGGGCGCCCAGTGTGGCAGCCCAACACACCTCTCCAAAACCTGTATATGTATGCAGTGGCGTAAAGTACTTTAGTACAAATATTTAAAAGTACTACTTAAGTCATTTTTTGGAGGTATCTTGTACTTTATTATTTACATTTTTGACAACTTTTACTTTTACTTCACCACATTCCTAAAGAAAATAATGTACTTTTTACTCCATACATTTTCCCTGACACCCAAAAGTACACGTTACATTTTGAATGCTTAGCAGGACAGGAAAATGGTCCAATTCACACACTTATTAAGAGAACATCCCTGGTCATCCCTACTGCCTCTGATCTGGCGGACTCACTAAACACAAATGCTTCCTTTGTAAATGATGTCTGAGTGTTGGAATGTGGCCCTGGCTATCCATACATTTAAAAAACAAGAAAATCGTGCCGTCTGTTTTGCTTAATATAAGGAATGTGAAATTATTTATACTTGTACTTTTGATACTTAAGTATATTTAAAACCAAATACTTTTAGACTTTTACTCAAGTAGTATTTCACTGGGCGACTTTCACTTTCACTTTGAGTCATTTTCTATTAAGGTATCTTTACTTTTACTCAAGTAGGACGATTGGGTACTTTTTCCACCACTGTATGTATGTGTGTCTTTCGGAGGGGTTGGGTTAAAAGCAGAAGTAACATTTTGGTTGGAACTTGAAATCGACCAATAAAGTGATCTTAATCTTAATGAAGTGGAGAGGTGAGCATGTGATCAGCGCATGACATAGTTATGTTATAAGCAGACATGAGCATGTCATAACAAAGCATGACAGCAGTCACGTTGGTCTTACCTTGGCGCTCTCTTCCAAGTCCCGGTTGTTGAGCAGCGCGTGGTTGATCCGGAACACGATCCAGTCAAACAGTGCGCTGTACAGGGACTTGGCCATGGAGTCTCGCACCGTGCCCGCCTGGAGAACACACCAAAACATATCCATATTACTACTGACCTACTGCACCTCACTATTCATCCATATTACTACTGACCTACTGCACCTCACTATTCATCCATATTACTACTGACCTACTGCACCTCACTATTCATCCATATTACTACTGACCTACTGCACCTCACTATTCATCCATATTACTACTGACCTACTGCACCTCACTATTCATCCATATTACTACTGACCTACTGCATCTCACTATTCATCCATATTACTACTGACCTACTGCATCTCACTATTCATCCATATTACTACTGACCTACTGCACCTCACTATTCATCCATATTACTACTGACCTACTGCACCTCACTATTCATCCATATTACTACTGACCTACTGCACCTCACTATTCATCCATATTACTACTGACCTACTGCATCTCACTATTCATCCATATTACTACTGACCTACTGCACCTCACTATTCATCCATATTACTACTGACCTACTGCACCTCACTATTCATCCATATTACTACTGACCTACTGCACCTCACTATTCATCCATATTACTACTGACCTACTGCACCTCACTATTCATCCATGTTACTACTGACCTACTGCACCTCACTATTCATCCATGTTACTACTGACCTACTGCACCTCACTATTCATCCATATTACTACTGACCTACTGCACCTCACTATTCATCCATATTACTACGGACCTACTGCACCTCACTATTCATCCATATTACTACTGACCTACTGCATCTCACTATTCATCCATATTACTACTGACCTACTGCACCTCACTATTCATCCATATTACTACTGACCTACTGCACCTCACTATTCATCCATATTACTACTGACCTACTGCACCTCACTATTCATCCATATTACTACTGACCTACTGCACCTCACTATTCATCCATATTACTACTGACCTACTGCACCTCACTATTCATCCATATTACTACTGACCTACTGCACCTCACTATTCATCCATATTACTACTGACCTACTGCACCTCACTATTCATCCATATTACTACTGACCTACTGCACCTCACTATTCATCCATATTACTACTGACCTACTGCATCTCACTAGTCATCCATATTACTACTGACCTACTGCACCTCACTATTCATCCATATTACTACTGACCTACTGCACCTCACTATTCATCCATATTACTACTGACCTACTGCACCTCACTATTCATCCATATTACTACTGACCTACTGCACCTCACTATTCATCCATATTACTACTGACCTACTGCACCTCACTATTCATCCATATTACTACTGACCTACTGCACCTCACTATTCATCCATATTACTACTGACCTACTGCACCTCACTATTCATCCATATTACTACTGACCTACTGCACCTCACTATTCATCCATATTACTACTGACCTACTGCACCTCACTATTCATCCATATTACTACTGACCTACTGCACCTCACTATTCATCCATATTACTACTGACCTACTGCACCTCACTATTCATCCATATTACTACTGACCTACTGCACCTCACTATTCATCCATATTACTACTGACCTACTGCACCTCACTATTCATCCATATTACTACTGACCTACTGCACCTCACTATTCATCCATGTTACTACTGACCTACTGCACCTCACTATTCATCCATGTTACTACTGACCTACTGCACCTCACTATTCATCCATATTACTACTGACCTACTGCACCTCACTATTCATCCATATTACTACTGACCTACTGCACCTCACTATTCATCCATATTACTACTGACCTACTGCACCTCACTATTCATCCATATTACTACTGACCTACTGCACCTCACTATTCATCCATATTACTACTGACCTACTGCACCTCACTATTCATCCATATTACTACTGACCTACTGCACCTCACTATTCATCCATATTACTACTGACCTACTGCACCTCACTATTCATCCATATTACTACTGACCTACTGCACCTCACTATTCATCCATATTACTACTGACCTACTGCACCTCACTATTCATCCATATTACTACTGACCTACTGCACCTCACTATTCATCCATATTACTACTGACCTACTGCACCTCACTATTCATCCATATTACTACTGACCTACTGCACCTCACTATTCATCCATATTACTACTGACCTACTGCACCTCACTATTCATCCATATTACTACTGACCTACTGCACCTCACTATTCATCCATATTACTACTGACCTACTGCACCTCACTATTCATCCATATTACTACTGACCTACTGCACCTCACTATTCATCCATATTACTACTGACCTACTGCACCTCACTATTCATCCATATTACTACTGACCTACTGCACCTCACTATTCATCCATATTACTACTGACCTACTGCACCTCACTATTCATCCATATTACTACTGACCTACTGCACCTCACTATTCATCCATATTACTACTGACCTACTGCACCTCACTATTCATCCATATTACTACTGACCTACTGCACCTCACTATTCATCCATATTACTACTGACCTACTGCACCTCACTATTCATCCATATTACTACTGACCTACTGCATCTCACTATTCATCCATATTACTACTGACCTACTGCATCTCACTATTCATCCATATTACTACTGACCTACTGCACCTCACTATTCATCCATATTACTACTGACCTACTGCACCTCACTATTCATCCATATTACTACTGACCTCAAAAGGTCGAATGTGAAAGACCTGGGCCCATATTCACAAAGAACCGCCTCTTATTCATTTTGATCTAAATGGCTAAACTGATCCTAGATCAACACTCCTACTCTGAGACTCTTGTGCCATGGGGTCCATGGAATACCCTAAACACTTCTATCAGACAATGGGGTCCATGGAATACCCTAAACACTTCTATCAGACAATGGGGTCCATGGAATACCCTAAACACTTCTATCAGACAATGGGGTCCATGGAATACCCTAAACACTTCTATCAGACAATGGGGTCCATGGAATACCCTAAACACTTCTATCAGACAATGGGGTCCATGGAATACCCTAAACACTTCTATCAGACAATGGGGTCCATGGAATACCCTAAACACTTCTATCAGACAATGGGGTCCATGGAATACCCTAAACACTTCTATCAGACAATGGGGTCCATGGAATACCCTAAACACTTCTATCAGACAATGGGGTCCATGGAATACCCTAAACACTTCTATCAGACAATGGGGTCCATGGAATACCCTAAACACTTCTATCAGACAATGGGGTCCATGGAATACCCTAAACACTTCTATCAGACAATGGGGTCCATGGAATACCCTAAACACTTCTATCAGACAATGGGGTCCATGGAATACCCTAAACACTTCTATCAGACAATGGGGTCCATGGAATACCCTAAACACTTCTATCAGACAATGGGGTCCATGGAATACCCTAAACACTTCTATCAGACAATGGGGTCCATGGAATACCCTAAACACTTCTATCAGACAATGGGGTCCATGGAATACCCTAAACACTTCTATCAGACAATGGGGTCCATGGAATACCCTAAACACTTCTATCAGACAATGGGGTCCATGGAATACCCTAAACACTTCTATCAGACAATGGGGTCCATGGAATACCCTAAACACTTCTATCAGACAATGGGGTCCATGGAATACCCTAAACACTTCTATCAGACAATGGGGTCCATGGAATACCCTAAACACTTCTATCAGACAATGGGGTCCATGGAATACCCTAAACACTTCTATCAGACAATGGGGTCCATGGAATACCCTAAACACTTCTATCAGACAATGGGGTCCATGGAATACCCTAAACACTTCTATCAGACAATGGGGTCCATGGAATACCCTAAACACTTCTATCAGACAATGGGGTCCATGGAATACCCTAAACACTTCTATCAGACAATGGGGTCCATGGAATACCCTAAACACTTCTATCAGACAATGGGGTCCATGGAATACCCTAAACACTTCTATCAGACAATGGGGTCCATGGAATACCCTAAACACTTCTATCAGACAATGGGGTCCATGGAATACCCTAAACACTTCTATCAGACAATGGGGTCCATGGAATACCCTAAACACTTCTATCAGACAATGGGGTCCATGGAATACCCTAAACACTTCTATCAGACAATGGGGTCCATGGAATACCCTAAACACTTCTATCAGACAATGGGGTCCATGGAATACCCTAAACACTTCTATCAGACAATGGGGTCCATGGAATACCCTAAACACTTCTATCAGACAATGGGGTCCATGGAATACCCTAAACACTTCTATCAGACAATGGGGTCCATGGAATACCCTAAACACTTCTATCAGACAATGGGGTCCATGGAATACCCTAAACACTTCTATCAGACAATGGGGTCCATGGAATACCCTAAACACTTCTATCAGACAATGGGGTCCATGGAATACCCTAAACACTTCTATCAGACAATGGAATCAACTTCACTTGTGTGGATTTCCTGCTTTAATTATACAATGTTCCAAACATCTGGGCCCCATCGGGTTTGGCTTCAAATGAATAACTAATAAACATCTAGAAATCAACATGGATTTGTTGCTTGTTTTTCTACATTGGAATCAAACAAGGCTAAATCTCTTCCAATATATACTGAACAAAAATATAAAAACGCAACATGCAACAATTTCAACGATTTTACTGAGTTACAGTTCATATACCATCACAGACAGTGAAGGGCTGTTTGTCATCTTCTGTTGCCATGCCTAAATGTCCATTAATCAACAAGGTGAGATTGATTTACCAGACACAAAAATGTGACCCAACTGTGTGGGAGGTTAGTTTAGTGCATTTCCAGTACAAGTGCCTGCAGAGCTTCAGATGTCTACTGTTGCTCAAAACATGCCATTATACAAAGGTACCGCAAAAGTTGAAATGACTGTCTTTTACATAATTTACTACTTTATTTTTAGCGACTACAGACCGATCTGCCTAGCAACTCCCACAGGTCATACAAAATGATATTTATATTGCTTGCAAGAGTCTTAAAAAGTGAGAGGCCTTTTCATATTTAAAGGAAGTTGGATTCAAAACATTCTGATGAGAATTCATCTTTTAAATATCTCAATAACAAATGGGTAAGACAATTAGAGATAAAAATAAATCCATGGTACTTGAGTTTTCAAGTAGTAGAATCCCAGTTTAGACTATAGAGCCAATGAGTAAAAGTTGACTGTTGCAACCGTTACAACAATGTTTACAGAAAGGACCACCCAAAGAGCTGCCAAAACAATCAGCACTCGTTCTTCATATAAAATGGCTCCTGAACAGCTAATGGCTGGAATGAGGGCGTATCTGTGTAGTATAAAAAGGTGTGTGTGGTGAGGATGTTTGTTGTATGCTGTGATATGGCGTAGCCACATGCTAGTTGGGGAATGGGAGGTAGGACTGAAGAGCGATCTTGTGGAAAGGATCGACTTTGTGGAAAAGATTGAGATAAAATACCCATCCAACATGTGGACATACTGTCGGTGTAAACGACAAACAATAAGAGGTAGCCAATAGGCAATTATACTTAAAATAACAATTGTTCTTTAGAATTATCCTTAAAAGAATGGGCCTCCGATTTCCACTTTGTGAGCTTGTTGGTCAATCTTTCAGCTGGGTCTTGTCTGCATTACACGGCTGTGGCATGTGTTTGTTTCCAGAGAAACCCTCTCTGGTGTCTGTAAACACACTCTGCAGCTCTCTGGTGATGCAGCCTTAGTGGACTAGCATTAAAGAAAAGGAGCTTGTGCCATTGGAATTATGAGAGCTGCGGCGGTCTTTCTCAAAAGGGACTTTTTCAGTAGCTTGGTGTAAGGCTGACTTGCAATGCGGATGCACATTTCAAGGATACTTCACCAACCTGTTCATTTGCTTGGTTAACTTAAAACCATATCTAGGTTTTTGCATGGCTACAAACACGCTCACATTAAAAGGGGGTCTGTTCAGTAAGGCCAGCGGAACTAACAGGCCTACACACAGCCACTTTCCACTCCCATTCCCTAGTCAGAGCTTCCAAGGCCAAAATTACAGACATGGTGTATGCGTGCATGTGCGCGTGTGTGTATATGTGTGCGCGTGTGTGTATATGTGTGTGTGTGTGTGTGTGTGTGTGTGTGTGTGTGTGTGTGTGTGTGTGTGTGTGTGTATACAGTGCATTCGGAAAGTATTCAGACCCCTTGACTTTTTCAACCTTATTCTAAAATGGATTAAATTGTTTGTTTTTCCCCCCTCATCAATCTACACACAATACCCCATAATGACAAAGCAAAAACTGGTTTTCAATTTTCTTTCAAATTTATTAAAAAATAAAAAAACGGAAATATTACATTTACATAAGTATTCAGACCCTTTACTCAGTACTTTGTTGAAGCACTTTGGCAGCGATTACATTTCTTAGGTATGACGCTACAAGCTTGGCAGATCTTCTCTCAATCTCTGTCAGGTTCGATGGGGAGCATCGCTGCACAGCTATTTTCAGGTCTCTCCAGAGATGTTCGATCGGGTTCAAGTCCGGGCTCTGGCTGGGCCACACAAGGACATTCAGAGACTTGTCCCGAAGCCACTCCTGCGTTGTCTTGGCTGTGTGGTTAGGGTCGTTGTCCTGTTGGAAGGTGAACCTTCGCCCCAGTCTGAGGTCCTGAGCGCTCTAGAGCAAGTTTTCATCAAGGATCTCTCTGTAATTCGCTCCGTTCATCTTTCCCTCGATCCTGACTAGTCTCCCAGTCCCTGCCGCTGAAAAACATCCCCACAGCATGATGCTGCCACCACCATGCTTCACCATAGGGATGGTGCCAGGTTTCCTCCAAACATGACACTTGGCATTCAGGCCAAATAGTTCAATCTTGGTTTCATCAGACCAAAGAATCTTGTTTCTCATGGTCTGAGAGTCCTTTAGTTGCCTTTTGGCAAACTCCAAGCGGGCTGTCATGTGCCTTTTACTGAGGAGTGGCTTCCGTCTGATTGGTGGAGTGCTGCAGAGATGGTTGTCCTTCTGGAAGGTTCTCCCATCTCCACAGAAGAACTCTAGAGCTCTGTCAGAGTGACCATCGGGTTCTTGGTCACCTCACTGACCAAGGCCCTTCTTTCCCGATTACTCAGTTTGGCAGGGCAGCCAGCTCTAGGAAGAGTCTTGGTGGTTCCAAACTTCTTTCATTTAAAAATGATGGAGGCCACTGTGTTCTTGGGGACCTTCAATGCTGCAGAAATGTTTTGTTACCCTTCCCCAGATCTGTGCCTCGACACAATCCTGTCTCGGAGCTCTAAGGATAATTCCTTCGACCTCATGGCTTGGTTTTTGCTCTGACATGCACTGTCAACTGTGGGACCTTATATAGACAGGTGTGTGCCTTTCCAAATCATGTCCAATCAATGGAATTTACCACAGGTGGACTCCAATCAAGTTGTAGAAACATCTCAAGGGTGATCAATGGAAACAGGATGCACCTGAGCTCAATTTCGAGTCTCATAGCAAAGGGTCTGAATACTTATGTAAATAAGGTATTTCTGTTTGTTATTTTTAATACATTTGCAAAAACTTTATAAAACCCTGTTTTCGCTTTGTCATTATAGGGTATTGTGTGTAGATTGATGAGGATTTTTATTTATTTAATCCATTTTAGAATAAGGCTGTAACTTAACAAAATGTGGAAAAAGTCAAGGGGTCTGAATACTTTCCGAATGCACTGTACGTGTGTGTGTGTGTGTGTGTGTGTGTGTGTGTGTGTGTGTGTGTGTGTGTGTGTGTGTGTGTTGTGAGTTCCGCTGGCCCTGCGGAGCAGACCCCTTTTAACGGCCCTGCCATCTGCTTTGGCCTACCCCACTGTACACATCCATCTGAACCCAACTGGGCAAACAGACAACAGACCCAACCAAACAGACAGACAGAGACAGAGACAGAGACAGAGACAGAGACAGAGACAGAGACAGAGACAGAGACAGAGACAGAGACAGAGACAGACAGAGACAGACAGAGACAGACAGAGGCAGAGACAGAGACAGACAGACAGAGACTGACAGAGACAGACAGACAGACAGACCAGCTCTGACTCCATCTGCTTCACAGCCTGCCCTGGGACTGGGACCCAGTTTTTCCCCTATATCGTTATTTAGATAGGCAGGGTGCCTACTATTCCTTAGCATTTACCAATGCAGAATAATGCAAAACGTCTTGATGATCATATTTTCAAGAATACTTTGGGATTGGGATGAGGAATGGTACGTCTTGAGGTAAGGTGGAGTATTTGACGGTGCCTCTTCTTTGCACTAAGGGTTGATAATGTTTGGGATGAGTTTCAGGTTTGTGCCATTGACTTGGTCTCACCTCAGCCAGTTTGTAGGGCACGATCAGCCTCTCTCCCACTGTCACGGTCTTCCTCGTCGTCAGGGCTTCAAATAGCATCTCTTCCTTGACCTGTACAGAAAAGACAAGAGATCACAATTCATTTCACAGTTGAAAGTCATTTCTGTTTCAGAAACACGAAGGTCATCCTGCTACTGAACACACACCAAGCCCTACAACAGCTTTCATTCAGCCAAATGTTTAGGTAATGAGGGTGGATATGTGCCCTGCTATGTTTAGTGGGGCGGGCCCTCACGGTCATGAGAAAGACTTATTCCTAGTTACTGGCACGAGGGGGGCCAACGGCCTGCACTATCCTATAAAAATCCTGTAACTATAGAGTGTAGACTATGTACCAACACAGTGCACTCTTCTTGGATGTAGACTATGTCCCAACTAGGGATTGCAAAATTCCTGGAACGTTCAATAAATCCCCTGGTTTAACAGAAAACCTGGTAGTAGGATACCGGATTTCTTGCTTGTTCCCTCCTGATTCCGGGGATCCTCCAACCGGGATTTCAGGAAAGCCAGGGAATTTACTGAAAGTTCCAGGAATTTTGCAACCCTAGTGGAGGAATCACAGCAACACTGTCTCTGAAGGTACTTAAATACTGATTACAAACCATCTCACATTGAATCATAAGTAAGCTGTATAAATCATCTCATGTTCCTCATATTAACATGATTTAAAAATGGATTTCCCTTTATCTGTAAGATGCTTGATTAACTCTGACCCAACCCATTTGGGGAGCATATGTTCTTTCACATAAGCACAAGCCATGTTCCTTAGCCACTAGCTGCTACTGTTGCTTTCCTGCAAACCTCATTGATGGTTGGATCAGTATTCTGAAAATACATCTGCCCTTATAAGTCCTGACTTCTGTCCCTTCGCATCACATGTTCACTGGAAAAACGATAATTCATAAACTGAGGGAAAGAGAGAGAGAGAGAGAAATAGTCTTATGCCTACAGAATATTTGTAGACGGATGACAGAATTGGAAATGATGTAATTATATGCTGCATACAAACCAAATTCCTGACCGAGGAATTGCATTTTCCACCGAGTGGCTTGGTACTGAAAAGCCTTGCACAGTACGTCACTGCAAATGCATCTGAAAACATTCTGACATTGAGTAACAAAGTGCCTGTGCGGATGGGAACACAGTTGAGGAATAGATTGCCACACCCCGCCATCCCCATAGGTCTTATTTCTGACTGTACGTCTCATTCAATCACCTTCTGTTGTATCCATTATAAAACTATAAAATAGAAAACCTTTCCTGAACTTAAACTTGCACGTGTGTTTTCTTACTCGCACCGGCTTTGTTGATTAGCTCCTTTACTGAGAAGAAACGTCCTTCACTATAGCTGGGATATGTGGTTGTCTCACCTCGCTATCTTAAGATGAACTGTAAGTCGCTCTGGATAAAAGCGTCTGCCGAATGACTAACATGTCAAATGTAAATGTAATAAGGAATCATTTCAACAGTAACATGCTTACCTCTAACAGTTCTGAGACAGTAACATGCTTACCTCTAACAGTTCTAAGACAGTAACATGCTTACCTCTAACAGTTCTGAGACAGTAACATGCTTACCTCTAACAGTTCCGAGACAGTAACATGCTTACCTCTAACAGTTCTGAGACAGTAACATGCTTACCTCTAACAGTTCTGAGACAGTAACATGCTTACATCTAACAGTTCTGAGACAGTAACATGCTTACCTCTAACAGTTCTGAGACAGTAACATGCTTACCTCTAACAGTTCTGAGACAGTAACATGCTTACCTCTAACAGTTCTGAGACAGTAACATGCTTACCTCTAACAGTTCTGAGACAGTAACATGCTTACCTCTAACAGTTCTGAGACAGTAACATGCTTACCTCTAACAGTTCTGAGACAGTAGGTAGGACTTCTGGATTGCAGATGTCAATGGAGTCATCTCGGTACGTCTTCTTCTTATAGCGGATGTTCCCCAGGTGAAGAATGGCCGACAACAGAGAAAAGATCCTGCGGGACAGAAACATGGCTCGTTTCAACACAGAAACATGGCTCGTTTCAACACAGAAACATGGCTCGTTTCAAAACAGAAACTGGTTAGAGCTTTTGGACAGTGTATCCTGGTAATTGACCTGTGACTATGATTCCTTGGCCTGTGTTTGTAATTTCAGTGTATGTCAATGTGTCAGTGTGTGTATGAGCGGTGAGTTTGTGTGTGTGTGTGCTTGCGTTTGTGTACTCACTGTTTGCGCGTGGCAGGCAGGAATCCCACCATCTCCATGGCCAGCTGCAGTCTCTCAAAGTCGTGCTTCAGGTCCTCCCCTTCCACTGTGAAGCAGTCCTGCACGGGCCAACGACAGGAAACCAGGTGTTATCAGTGTCCATTTGGCAGCCATTTTGGCCTTACCACATCATGGCCTACTACAACACTGCAACTGTAGCACAAAATCAGTGCGACTGCCAAACAGTAAGTCAGCCCAGTGTGCTCAGCTGAGCGGATACAGTATGTGCTGTACTAGCCAGTGCTGTGCCATCAACAACACTACATGCTGTATCAGTGACTAACTAACTTAGAGAAAATGTCCACCCAAGAACTGAAGATGACTTGTAGTGACAGGCTTCTCCTAAGACAGCTCAGTGGCATGACACACAGAGAGGCCGAGTGACTTATAAGAGCATGTGTCATTAGGAAGTTCGGTCTAACAAACCAGAGAGACGCATTTCTGGTCAGATTTTAGGGACCTGGTGAACGATAACATATGCATGTTCTGCTCATGCAGTGGAAAATTCAGCTGGCTTTTTCTGCTATGCTTTCTGTGGAAATTTGGCCTGCTGGCAAAGGAAATAAGAAGAGTAGCAATTTATGACCGCCTTTATAGGGTCTGTTGGGGTAAGTGTCTTTATAGGGTCTGTTGGGGTAAGTGTCTGTATAGGGTCTGTTGGAGTGTCTTTATAGGGTCTGTTGGGGTAAGTGTCTTTATAGGGTCTGTTGGAGTGTCTTTATAGGGTCTGTTGGGGTAAGTGTCTTTATAGGGTCTGTTGGAGTGTCTTTATAGGGTCTGTTGGGGTAAGTGTCTTTATAGGGTCTGTTGGAGTGTCTTTATAGGGTCTGTTGGGGTAAGTGTCTTTATAGCGTCTGTTGGAGTGTCTTTATAGGGTCTGTTGGGGTAAGTGTCTTTATAGGGTCTGTTGGGGTAAGTGTCTTTATAGGGTATGTTGGGGTAAGTGTCTTTATAGGGTCTGTTGGGGTAAGTGTCTGTATAAGGGTCTGTTGGGGTAAGTGTCTTTATAGGGTCTGTTGGGGTAAGTGTCTGTATAGGGTCTGTTGGGGTAAGTGTCTGTATAGGGTCTGTTGGGGTAAGTGTCTTTATAGGGTCTGTTGGGGTAAGTGTCTTTATAGGGTATGTTGGAGTAAGTGCTCAAAAGAAGCTGTATCATTTATTTGTTTGTCCATTGGCCAGCAAAGAGAAGAGTTATGATTGCAGCATATTAAAGGGATACTTCGGGATTTTGGCAATGAGGCCCTTTACTTCCCCAGAGTCAGATGAACTAGAGGATACCATTTTTATATCACTGTGTCCAGTATGAAGGAAGTTAGAGGTAGTTTCGTGATACAATGCTAACTAGCGTTAGCGCAATGCTAGCAGAAGAAAAAAAATTGTATCCACAAGTTCTGCCACCATGTTAGAATAAAAATAAAAATGGGGAAGTACACTGAACAAAAATATAAATGCAACATGTAAAGTGTTGGTCCCAGTATGAAAATGTATGCACTCACTAACTGTAAGTCGCTCTGGATAAGAGCGTCTGCTAAATGACTAAAATGTAATGTAAATGTAATGTTTCATGAGCTGAAATAAAAGATACCCAGACATTTTCAATACGCACAAAAGGCTTCTGTCGCTCAAATTTTGTGCAAAAATGTGTTCACATCTGTTGGTGAGCATTTCTCCTTTGCCAAGATAATCCATCCACCTGACAGGTGTGGCATATCAAGAAGCTGATTAAACAGCATGATCATTACACAGGTGCACCTTGTGCTGCGGACAATAAAAGGCCACTCTAAAATGTGCAGTTTTGTCACAACACAATGCCACAGATGTCTCATGTTTTGAGGGAGCGTGCAATTGGCATGCTGACTGCAGGAATGTCCATCAGAACTGTTGCCATAAAATTGAATGTTAATTTCTCTACCATAAGCCGCCTCCAACATCGCTTTAGAGAATTTGGCAGTATGTCCAATCGGCCTCATAACCGCAGACCACGTGTATGGCATTGTGTGGGCGAGCGTTTTGCTTACATCAATGTTGTGAACAGAGTGCCCCATGGTGGCGGTGGGGTTATGGTATGGGCAGGCATAAGCTACGGACAACAAACACAATAGCATTTTATCGATGGCAATTTGAAGTGAACCATCACTTTAAGACCCATGGTGGATGAGAGTTTGAATCAGATGGTATGACTGCTTATAACACCAGGAGGGCAGAGTGGATCAGATGGTATGACTGCTTATAACACCAGGAGGGCAGAGTGGATCAGATGGTATGACTGCTTATAACACCAGGAGGGCAGAGTGGATCAGATGGTATGACTGCTTATAACACCAGGAGGGCAGAGTGGATCAGATGGTCTGACTGCTCCTCTCCAGACACATATAAACACCTCCTCTCCAGCGGAATAATAAACACCTCCTCTCCAGCAGAATATAAACACCTCCTCTCCAGCGGAATATAAACACCTCCTCTCCAGCGGAATATAAACACCTCCTCTCCAGCGGAATATAAACACCTCCTCTCCAGCAGAATATAAACACCTCCTCTCCAGCGGAATATAAACACCTCCTCTCCAGCGGAATATAAACACCTCCTCTCCAGCGGAATATAAACACCTCCTCTCCAGCGGAATATAAACACCTCCTCTCCAGAGGAATATAAACACCTCCTCTCCAGAGGAATATAAACACCTCCTCTCCAGCGGAATATAAACACCTCCTCTCCAGCAGAATATAAAAACACCGCACGCTACACAGCTGTTTATCACACAGTTGCTTACACATACGCTCACACAAATGCACGCACACACTCTCACGCACACACCTCCTTAATGTGAGTGGGGGTCTTTCCTGTACGGGCTCATTCCTCCATTGTTGCCATAATTATTTCCATACCAAACACTCCTGACATGACTCAGCTCTTAACAAGTGCCTCATCCACCTCTCCCGCTCTACTTTCATGTCTTCAACATCAACTTTTTATCCGTCCCTCCCCCTTTCAAATATCCAGTGTGTGTAATATAAAAAGGTCCACTTCTCCTGTTCAACAGTATGATTCTTCCCAACCACAACAACGTTGAGGTAATAAAAGCCGTTTCTGATTCTTTGGCTCCAGGTGGAAATGAAAGGTCTTGCACAGCTCACACTCACCAGGCCTCTACAATTCCACAACGTCAGAGAAGGGTAGTATATAGTATCATAACAAAATACTACAAAAGTACAAATTCTTTCAGTGGTACCTTGTACATTATTTGCCTTCCCTTTCTTTAATGTCAAGACAGTATATAATAATTCAGAGTCTTTTCCAGTAACAACGTATTAGCCTTGCCTGTCCCCATGTTGCAGATGTGCAGCAAATCAACACAAAAATCACAAAACACTCACTTACCTGGAGACATTGGGGAAATGTCTTTGCACATATTGTGATTGGTGAGATGATCGGTGAAGCACTACACTGATTCAAGGCTATGGAATATGCATATGGTGAGCATGCCATACACCGACACCAGAACAACCATCACTAATTCAATCAGCAAACCCAGAATCAGACACCTGTCGCCAGGCGGTTTTGGTCATCGACTGCTCAGGATGACTATTTATCCATCTATGCTAACATGAGGGGCTCGTTGGCTCAAAATGGAAACTTGTTGACATAGCCCCACAGAAGCTGACCTTGAGTCAGTGTGTGTGTGTGTGTGTGTGTGTTTGGTTGAGTGTGTGTGTGTGTCTGGTTGAGTGTGTGTGTGTGTGTGTGTGTCTGGTTGAGTGTGTGTGTGTGTGTCTGGTTGAGTGTGTGTGTGGGTGTGTGTGTGTCTGGTTGAGTGTGTGTGTGTCTGGTTGAGTGTGTGTGTGTGTGTGTGTGTCTGGTTGAGTGTGTGTGTGTCTGGTTGAGTGTGTGTGTGTGTGTGTGTGTCTGGTTGAGTGTGTGTGTGTGTGCGTGTGCGTGTGTGTGTGTCTGGTTGAGTGTGTGTGTGTCTGGTTGAGTGTGTGTGTGTGTGTGTCTGGTTGATGTGTGTGTGTGTGTGTGTGTGTGTGTCTGGTTGAGTGTGTGTGTGTGTCTGGTTGAGTGTGTGTGTGTGTGTGTGTGTGTGTCTGGTTGAGTGTGTGTGTGTGTCTGGTTGAGTGTGTGTGTGTGTGTGTCTGGTTGAGTGTGTGTGTGTGTGTGTGTGTGTGTGTGTCTGGTTGAGTGTGTGTGTGTGTCTGGTTGAGTGTGTGTGTGTGTCCAGGCTTTTGAACAAAGCTCCCCTCCATATTCCACTGCCTCCTGATTAGTGTCAAAAGTTCACAGGTCAAGTCATCAATCCTATGGTGGTCAAGAGCAGGAGAGCTCAGAACAAACGACTGTCCGTGTGAGCCTACTGCCTGGACACACACACACACACACACACACACACACACACACACACACGAGGCTGCTGAGGGGAGGACGGCTCATAATAATGGCTGGAATGGAGTAAATGGAATGGTATCCAACATGTGGAAACCTTGGGTTTGATGTGTTCGATACCATTCCATTTATTCCATTCCAGCCATTACTATGAGCCCGTCCTCCCCAATTAAGGTTCCACCGGCCGGCTGTGACACACACAGGGGGGGGGATCACGGGCCAGCTACTGCGAGGCTATGTCAACAAGTACCGGGCCAAACAGGGGAATGTTTGGACGGCTGCTTATCGCCATGCGCTTATTCAATCTGCCCAAAGTGTTTGTTGGCAGATTCTGACTGGGATACACCGGGTTCACTGTATTAATAGTAACACTAGTTAATGGCTGAGTGAGTGGAGACCCAGGGTACCAGTGTGTGGTAGACATACTGTACTAGTAGCGTCCTCACTAAGGTGGGAGAGTACAGTAGTCATAGATTAGGGGTTTCCAACTCCCGGTACAGGAGATACTGACGGTGTAGGTTGAATATCTTTCCATCTAATCAATCTAGTCAAAGACCAAAGAAGCCAATCAGAAGATCAGAACAGAGATCTAAGGAACAGAGACTGGGACAGGCTACATACAACTGAGGAAGTGGACACAACCCAAACCAGGAAGAAGAACAAAACTAAAACTAAACGGGAAAGCAAGGAGAAAGGCGTGTAGTAGTGCACAGAATATATCTCAGGGGCACAAGCACTTGGCGAGGACAATGTGGTTGTGAGGGGGGAAGCCAGTGATTATTAGTTTTGATAACAAAACTCCAGGTGATTGGTGAACACTCAACGTACTCTCGTCGAGAGAGAGAGATGTATACTGACCGGCTCGCTCTCATAGTAATTCTCCCAGTGCAGTCTCAGGACTTTCTTTGTCATCTGGAAAGGGTTGAAAAAGGTAGAGTAGATGGGGGTTAGGGTTAGGCAGCGCAGCATTCCATACACAACACACACACACACACACACACACACACACACACACACACACACACACACACACTCACTCTACACATGGAACTGGAAGGGACATGCAGTTAGTAGAGGGAATGAAGTCATATTTAGACCTCACATTGGGGCCCGTCCTACAAACACACACTCAATGCAAAAACACACACACTCTCTCTCAATGCACACAAACACAGACACAGAAGCATGGGACATAAAACACATGGTCAGAAACCAATCGGGATGAAAAATGCTTTCATCCTGGCACCATGCATACAGTATGCTAAGGTAATAGGACCACTGAAGTTAGCCATAGCATTATTCTAATGTGTGGTGACTGCATTATGATGAATAAGGGCAAGAAATATGGATCGAGAGCTATGCTATAGCTATGAGAACAAATTGGTCTGCAAATTGCTCCGTTTCAAAATGGCTTATTTTGCCTGTAAACAGACTGTCTGAACCCCTTAGAATGTGAAGTTGTGAAATACTCTGAGCTGTTCTGAGTGACTGGGTTACAATATACACTTTGGTAAAGAGAGAGGGAGGAAAAGAGTGAGTGAGCGTAAGAGAGAGAGAGAGAGAGAGAGGGAGGAAAAGAGTGAGTGAGCGTGAGAGAGAGAGAGAGAGAGTGAGAGAGAGGAGGAGAGAGAGAGAGAGAGTGAGAGAGAGAGAGAGAGAGAGAGAGAGAGAGAGAGAGAGAGAGAGAGAGAGAGAGAGAGAGAGAGAGAGAGAGAGAGAGAGAGAGAGAGAGAGAGAGAGAGAGAGAGAGAGAGAGAGAGAGAGAGAGAGAGAGAGACCGCACACCGGAGAAACAGAAGGAATTCACACCCTTCTCAGAATGGGCGTCAGGTTGTCAGAGTAGCGGGGGGGGTTGGACATGGCTGGATCTCTATGTTATGTTATGAACATTGGAGCTTCGGAGCTGGCAGAGGTGCAACAAGTTTTGAACAACATCAACATTCCACACTTTGCACCCCGCTTGTAATGGGTTTGTGTGTTTGTGTGTGTGTGTGTGTGTGTGTGTGTGTGTGTGTGTGTGTGTGTGTGTGTGTGTGTGTGTATCTGCGTGTATGAGTGAATGTGTGTGTGCTTGCCTGGTTATGTGAAACCCAGGAAAGCAACAGGGAAACAAAGCTTGGCATGAGAGAGAGAGAGGTAGAGAGAGATGTAGACAGAGAGGTAGAGAAAGAGGGGTAGACAGAGGGGGGTAGACAGAGGGGGGTAGACAGAGGGGGGTAGACAGAGAGGGGTAGACAGAGGGGGTAGACAGAGGGGGGTAGACAGAGAGGGTAGACAGAGAGGGGTAGACAGAGGGGGGTACACAGAGAGGGGTAGACAGAGAGGGGTAGACAGAGAGGGGTAGACAGAGAGGGGTAGACAGAGAGGGGTAGACAGAGAGGGTAGACAGAGAGGGGTAGACAGAGAGGGGTAGACAGAGGGGGTAGACAGAGAGGGGTAGACAGAGGGGGTAGACAGAGTGGTAGCCAGCCAGTCAGCTTCTCCTTCTGGATGTTTCTAAGTGTGTGTGTTCTTATGTGATTGGTTAGACTGGGTTGCATCCCCTTGGGATTGGAGTAGTGGGGATAACGGAGATGGCAGAGTGTTGTGAGAGCATATTGACAACAACAGTCATGAGTGTGTGTGTGTATGTGTATGTGTGTGTGTGTGTGTGTGTGTGTGTGTGTTTATGTGTGTGTGTTTATGTGTGTGTGACTGAGACACGGAAAGAGACCCTGTCGTGCTGCCTGACAGATGTCTAACAGGGATGAGAGGGTCACACATCCACCTGCGCGCGCACACACACACACACACATATAGACGTACACACACATATAGACGTACACACACACACACACACACACACACAGCCTCATCAAACCGCAGCCAAGCAAATTTATAGCCTGTTGTTATGGTTCGGTTTAATTAAAATGTTCCGAAGGCATTGGGCCAGCCTACCCAAGAACCATCTACCCAAGAACCATTACAATTAATTGACTTTTAGCAAGTAGATTGATGATGAATAATTAATTATATATACATATTGGCTTCTGCTTAATTACAATTTAGAAATCACATCCATTTGTTCAACGAGTGGACTTATGTGTATATGAATAATAATATCTTGACTTTTGAATTAAGTACCCCTCTGTATATCATGAAATGAATTAAATACAATATGCATGTATGGTACAGTAGGATCTGTTCATTTGATGTTACGTGATGGGACTTGACTGGTGTTGCTTTGTATGTGTAGATAACTGAATCAACAGATCTTCTCTGAGAAAATTAAGCAAAGAGTTTAACCTCTTCCTCCTTCTTAAACACACACATGCGCACACACCCTGAAAATAATTTACTGTTTAAGTCCAATGGTATGGGAATAACAGTAAATCAATCAATCAAAAAAGGCTCGCACACAATTATATATATATATATATATACACACACACAGCCAAAAGCACAAATAAAAAGACATCTGCATGTAGATATGCAAACCCACATGTACATAGACTCCACAGACCAACAAACATCCACGCGCCAAAAGCCAGCAGATTAACTGGGCCACAAGGCAGTGTCATGGTAATGAGAGGGCCCACTGCCTTGTCTCTCTGGTGGGCTGAGGGATGAGGCTCTGTTAAAGCCTCTGTGTGTCTCTGTGTGAGAGAGACTATGGGAGCTGCTGAAAGACACCAACAACGTAATGTTTCCTCTGGGCTTTGCTTTCCTCTCTTTCCTGTTAGCAGAGAGAGAGGGGTGTGGCCACCGTGGACCTCTGGGAGCAGGCAGCTGCGTGATGCTCACACACAGACAGAAAGACAGACAGACAGACCATATACACAGAAACAAAACCCAGAGACAACCATGTGTCGTGCACATTAAGTCAGACAGACAGAGTCAGACAGACAGACAGAGTCAGACAGACAGACATCTCTTTCCAATCACCAGTCCGTGAGGAGGGGCTACAGATGCGTCTTGGCTACAGATGTTGAAGTCCTACTGTATCTCTCACCTGATTGAGGTAATGATACTCTTCAGGCTTTTTGAGGTGAAAGGTGCTCCTGTCCTCCTCACTTGCTCCTGTCAGCAGGTAGTAAAACACGTGGTAGTTCCTGAAAAGCAAGCAGGTCAGAAGACATTAACACCACTTAACAACATTCGTTTTTACTAAACAAGACAAACAAACACTGGATTGTCCATCAGGGAAAAGTTGACTCATTGAGTGTGTGTGTGTGTGTGTGTGTGTGTGTGTGTGAATGTGTATAGTCTAGAGGTCAGAGGTCAGAGGGCAAAACTGTGCTGCAGCTGGTCCTCTCGTGGCACACCCACCCACACACATCTTGTGCAGCTGTAGTGGGAGCCTGGAGTCAGAAATATATCTCAATAAGAGCCCCCTGACCTAAAGGGGCCCCTTTTGAGCCCCCCACCCCCCACCCACAGTGAGGTTAACCCTCGCAACACCATTCAGCCTGCACAGCATATTAGTGTCAACCCCACTTAGGGCTACTGAGAAACACTGCACACAGCCCGAGCTTGGCTGGTTAATTCACCATCATCTAAACTGATTCTGTTGAACACTTGTTGATGTCAAACTACTTGATACTTGCCGTTAACTTTCTTTAGGACAAAATCATGAACCGTGAAGGACCCCAGAATTACAGTGGAAAAGAGAAGTCCATATTTGTTAAGAGTTTTCAGGATCGGGTGAATTGTGAGACAGCGACTCCAGTATTGGAACATTAAGTACAGGAGGCTACAGGCCTGGTCCACACTGGTGTCAGGATTCATTTGGCACCACATGTCTCTCTCTGACCCTGCTGTAACCAACTGAAACACACACCTACTGTAGGAAAGGACTTTCTAGCACGAATGGACTATTACATTCCTCGCCAAAAGTGTCAACGTCTAAACGCATTGGTGGTTGGTGGCAGCAGTGGGATCCAATCATGACTCTAGAGACACTCTATATCATGTGACGCAATCATTCCCACATGATCCCTTTTATATAGAATGGAGTGCTTATTCACACCGAGTTGAAGTTCTCTCAGCAAAGACAACCTCATTGGAACGAGATGTGATTTCTGGCCTAGTTTATGAGAGCTACTCAATTCTGGATTCTTATCAAACAGTCTCTATAGAGACACTTCAAGGTCAGAGATTGACACTTTTTGAACACTGTGGTGAAAATAAATGATCCAACTAGTCATTCATTGTGTATTTGTTTGCCCAGTGGGGTTTACTGTGTAAGTGTTCCACTCATTCTACAAAACAATTAGGGAAGTGATCAGTGTCTGATTCTATGTGAATACAACACCATGTCCTAGTTCTGCACTAATATGATACTACAGTACAATACTGTAGGATGATGACTGTGTGTGGCAGTAGGATGATTAAGATGCTGTGAGGGCTTACCGTTCATTGTGCTCCTGGTAGACCAGTCTTGATTTCTCCAGAAGGTACTTCTCAACATAGGCTCTGGAACAAACAGCACAGACCCGGCGTCAGTCACAACATGGGGGTGATAGGGAGTCGGGACCAACTTGATCAGATATTGGCATTGGACAATGCACTCTAAGCTGACACCAAATTCACTATGATGTTGGGTAGGACTATAAACAGTATGAGTATAGATATAGAATTGAAGGACTATACACAGGTAGGACTATAGACGTGTTAGCAGGGGACATACGATGGACAGGGGACACAGAATGGACAGAGGACATAGGATGGACAGGGGACGGGGATACCTAGTCAGTTGCGCAACTGAAAGCATTCAACCGAAATGTGTCTTCCGCATTTAACCCAACCCCTCTGAATCAGAGAGGTGAGGGGTGCCGTTAAACAACGTACACGTCATCGGTGCCCGAATACAGATGAGGACCCAGGGGACATAGCCAGGTGACATAGCCAGTCAACTAGAACAATGACTTGAAATGTAATATCTGAACGGGTATGTTTCTCACCCTCGGACAGTGCCACTCTCCTGGTAATTCACTTGGATGAACTTGCCGAAACGACTCGAGTTGTTGTTGTGGGCAGTTTTTGCATTCCCAAACGCCTGCAGAGGAGAGAGAAGAGGGGATGAGAGAAAATCCAAGCAGGAGACCGTTAGACAAGGAAACTATACTGAACTAAAATAAACTAAACATGCAACAATTTCAAAGATTTTACTGAGTTACAGTTCATATAAGGAACTCAGTTAATTGAAATACATTCAATTATGCCCTAATCTATGGATATCACATGACTGGGCAGGGGTGCAGCCATGGGTGGAGCCAGGCCAGCCAATCAGAATGAGTTTCTCCCCACAAAAGGGCTTTATTACAGACATAAATACTCCTCAGCACCCCACCACCCCCCTCAGATGATCCCGCAGGTGAAGAAGCCGGATGTGGAGGTCCTGGGCTGGCATGGTTACACGTGGTCTGAGGTTGTGAGGCCGGTTGGACGTACTGCCAAATTTTCTAAAACAACGTTGGAGGCGGCTTATGGTAGAGAAATTAACATTCAATTATCTGGCAACAGCTCTGGTGGACATTCCTGCAGTCAGCATGCCAGACACCTGTGGCATTTTAAAGTGGCCTTTTATTGTCCCTAGCACAAGGTCCACCTGTGTAATGATATCATGCTGTTTAATCAGCTTCTTGAAATGTCACACCTGTCAGGTGGATGGATTATCTTGGCAAAGGAGAAATGCTCATAGGGATGTAAACAAAACTGTGCACAACATTTTTTGAGAAATAAGCTTTTTCTGAATATGGAACATTTCTGGGATTAAATTAAAAAAATTCAGCTCATGAAACATGGGCTCCAACACTTTACATGTTGCGTTTAAATATAATTTTCATTGTAGGTTATATGTCCATGTTGCAAAATATTGATAGGCGTGGGCATGTTTGTGGGTCAACCAATCTGGGATAACAACCACTGTGAGCCAACCTCAAGACATTTCTTTGATCAACTACACCTCAGAGCCATATTTCATTCAGTCTAATAACATGGAATAGATCTTTATTTATGCATTATACAGGAAATGTATCATTTTGCTGACACAGGAGCCTCGCCACACAACATACACACAACAGGCTGGGAGCAGCACAGAAACCAACAGGTCTTCAGAACGCTCCAAAGTTCTTCAGTTTAAATTCAGACAAATTGACCCAAAATGATGGAGCTGCAGCAAGAAGCCCTGATGGGGAAAAAAAATAGTCAGTCGGGTAATGCAATCCATGTGGACCTGCTGGAACATGTGCAGTGGTGTGCTTTAATAAGAGTCCAGTTATTCCCCTCTGGCTGGGTTTGTGTTGTACGGCTGCCTGGAGGGGAAGTCCTTATTCGCCCTATATAAACCCTGCAGTTATTTGTAGCCTCCGCCGCAAGTAAACAAATTCCTCAGTGAATCACCTTTTTGAGCTGCACCTTGTGCGTCTGCTAACACACGCGCTTATTAAAAGGGTGGTTAGCGTGCTAATGCTAGGCTAGCTGGAGGCGCCCCAGGACGGGTTGAGTAAATAGGCCGGAGACCGCGGGAGCACACCTCCCTGCTCGTATTCACACTTCACTGGGAGGACGCTACACTGGAGGAAGCTACACTGGAGGACGCTACACTAGAGGACGCTACACTAGAGGACGCTACACTGGAGGACGCTACACTGGAGGACGCTACACTGGAGGACGCTACACTGGAGGACGCTACACTGGCGGCAGGCCGAGGGAACCCAGGACACTTGGCCACTCTGCTACTGGTAGGGCAGGGCCAGACGAACACGTCCGGGTCGCAGCCAGTATCAGCGACCTCACAGCTCTATTTGTGACTCGCCCACCAGACAAATTGTCCACAGGCAGACAGAGGAAAAGTTAATACACCATGTTCCCATATTGAGGTGAAACTGCATTAGAGTGCCAAGTCAATACTATTGGAGTACTGGATAGGAGTTGATGATGTGGAAGCCATTAAGGGTGAGATGTTGAAAGGCTAGATGATAGGCTGTGAATGAGATATGCTCCATGGAGCTTTAAGACAATCAAAGAATGAACGTAGCAGGTTAGGAGAATTAGGTTAAGAAAAGGGTTAGGGTTAGCTGTACCCCTTCTAGCCATGACCTAGCTAACCTGCACCATCCAGAAAGTACAGGTCAGACGAGACAGCCAACCAGCAACCAGTATCCCTTCATCACTTCCTGCTCTCTAGAGGAAGGAGAAGTGCGTCTCGGAGCCCACGCACAAATCTAACACACATTATTCAAGGTGAAGGAAACAAACTCGGGTCACATAAACAGCAGACCCTGGAACATTTCAGGTATTCTTCGACGCTCAAAACCCCACGTTATACAGGAGTGGGAACCATTAAAAACTCAATGTTTTCCTTGGGTGTACCATGTGTACATCCACACGGTCTGTGTAAAACCATCCCTAGTTAGAGCGGACACATTTACGGCCGACAACATATGTATTGTTCCCCAGGCTTGGCTAGCTACATATATCTGCCACAGTAAATCTTCCTCAGATAATATTGGGAGGAGCAGGACCTTGGCTAGCATCCAGCATGCAACAAGAGAGACCTGGTCCTGGTCCTTTAAGAAGCAGGTGGATAAGTGATCAAAGGAGCGAACTCACAATGCCATTGGTTCACAGGTAGAAGTCTATGACAACTACAACAGGGGCGTGGTCAGAAACAAAAACAGCACTGCCAAACTGCATTATATCAGAGCAGAAATATGCGCTTCATAATTTGCGCTTTTTTGGGATAGGAACCATGGGGAACTGATTATCTGACATTTCTGGAGGGCTTCAGTGGAGTTAAGCGAGAGTGGAGAGAGTGCAGGGAGGGACTGTTTAGCTGACATTTCTGGAGGGCTTCAGAGGAGTTAAGCGAGAGTGGAGAGAGTGCAGGGAGGGACTGTTTAGCTGACATTTCCGGAGGGCTTCAGAGGAGTGGAGCCAGAGTGGAGCGAGTGCAGGAAGGGTGGGCTGGGATAGCTCCCGAGGGGACCTTGTCTTGTGCTGCTGTGTTATAAAGACTAGTGTCCTGCCACTGATAGGGACATGTGACCCGACTACAGCAACTGCTGTGTGATGTCATGGACTGCAACTGGGCATGGTACCGGTCATAGCACTGTTCTTGTTGTAATCAGTCTCAAGATGCACAGATCTTCTACTTTCCATAGAATATATTAGAAAAGCTGTGGTTATGAGTAACCTAGTACAGAGCTAACGTGACATGCACCAACCCACTACGGCGGCAACATGCCGATAAGTGCAAGGTCACAGTAAAGAAGTCCTCCTAATTAAAAAATATAATTCTATCTACAAAGTAGAAGAGCACATAGATAGATTAGCCACATTGAGTCACATTGTCCTCTTCCTTTTCAACAGCAGGGTGAATAAATTATAGTTCCAGTCAGATCTTACGCATTCTGTAGGAATTCCATGAGTGCCTCCCATCTGTGGTGGATAATTAGAGCTTTGTATGTCGGGGACACTACGAAGTGGGCACTGGGTCATGCATCGATGAGCGGAGACACAGACCTTAATCATATAGGAGGAGTTAATTAGTGACTCCTGCTGAAGGAGAGGAGAACAGAGCCATGGTGTGTGCGCGTGTTAAAAAGCCAACACAGCAACAACATTTCCAATACATGGACTATACATAGTTTATGTGCATTTTCAGGCCCAATACTGCTTCAAGTCATGTAGGCTCATGCCTAGCATACGGCTGTCTTGTATAGGGCAGGTCACCAAGTGTTACAGTAAAAATCAGTCTGATGATGAAGGCTACTTCCTGTACTTCACTACGTGTTGCTCATGTCCATTTCCTCGATTTCTTGTCTTTGGCTGCGTTTTATTGGCCAATAATTGGTCTTCTGACCCCTCACATCAGATCTTTTCACATCAGATCCTTTTCATAGCTGATCTGATTGGTCAAAAGAGCAATTAGTGAAAGAAAATCTCAGAATTGGGCTGCCTGTGTAACCGCAGCCATTGAGTCTGTAGACATGCAAGGTCACACTTCTGCTCACTGACTCATACAGCTTCCCTGAATACATCCTACCATTATCCACAATGGTATGTCTACAACTCACCTAATGCAATCTGAGGGTTCAACAACTTTCACAATGAGATAAAAAAAAGCCAATGACTAGACTCAGCTTGTGTCACAATTATGCCACAGTGTGTGTGTGGGCAGATAAATGCTTTATGCCACAGTGTGTGTGTGTGTGTGTGGGGGGGGGGGTTAGATACTGTTTAAAAAAGAAACGCTGACAAAGGCTGTTGCCGAAATGCGTCGGTTAGTTCTGACCTCTGCTGCTAAAAAAAAGACATAAAAACTTAAAGGATTATTCCAGTGAGTGCGGATTTTTCTTTTTTCCAAACGTATGGCTTTTGAACCTGGCACACAAATGATATTTTCTACTACAAACTTTTGAGGTGAGCGCGCCAATCCTTCTTCCCAGATAGCGTTTTACCCAGGCTAATTGCTAACAGTTTCCCCTGTAATCCCACACCTTCTTAGGTCATTCTGGCTAAAGTGACTGTGGTAACTGTGCTTTATTTAGTCAGTGTTATTTTGAGTCATGTTTCCCAGACTGTTTCAAGGGAGAGACAAGAAGGCAATGGGTTTTAACGGTAGCAGTCGCTCACAGACAAGGTCCTAGAGATCCATGCCAGGCTGCCAGTGTTATACCTTCATATAGCATCTTTACTAAGGTGACAGACTGAGGGATTACAGGTCCTGCTAAAGAAACAGTGAACATTGACAAAGTTGTTAACAAACTTCTGTGACAAACTAAAGATGCTAATCTCCATTATTATGCAATTACAAAGCAATTAGGCCAACTAACTTACATAACATAATTTTAAACAATGTTGTTAAGACTAGTTAGAGCATTACTTTACCAGGTGTTACTTAATTAAAACATTTGGATCTTCAAATAGGGAATGTTAGCCATGCCAAAGATGCAGTAGGTGATCTTGATTGAGTTGGTTCACTAAATAAACCTGTGAGTGAGTGAGTGAGTGAGTGAGTGAGTGAGTGAGTGATTGCGTGAGGGAGAAGATATTCTACTAAAGACATGAATTGAAAAGCCACAATGTAATCCCAAAAACCCCTTGAAACAAAATACTATTGACCCCTTATCTAGAAAATAATGGATGAAATCTCTCCAACGGAAATTCCCCACAATGTTTCCAATCGGTTCAAAGCCAGCAAGAGGAAAGGAGAATAATTTAAGTTGTGGGCCTAAGGGAATTAGCAGCAACACTAATGCTAACATGGACTATAGCAATTTAGGAGAAACGCCAAAAGTCATGCTGCAACCTCCGGGTGCAATTAAACATCTCCACCCAATGTTACAAGTGTCACAGGATCTTACACTGGAACAAACTAACTCTTTATGAGGATCTCTTTGCACGCGAAATGAGTAATCTACTGACCCTGGCCAATGCAGGAAATTGTGACTTGACTTCGACATGTTAATAATAGTTTCTGCGTTATTAAAAATAGTCTAAGTATGCCAAGGCACTGCCGTTGACACAAGCGTTGGTCGAGTCCTAAGGTCAGTTTGAACAACCAAGCTCTTCAGACAGAGCACATAAGATGCCATTGTTGGAGAAGGTCTTCCACATATGCAGTTCTATGAAGACTGCCGCCCACACACCCTCTCCCTACCCCCCACAACACCCTCTCCCTCTCCCTACCCCCGACAACACCCTCTCCCTCTCCCTACCCCCCACAACACCCTCTCCCTCTCCCTACCCCCCCACAACACCCTCTCCCTACGCCCTACCCCCACAACACCCTCTCCCTACGCCCTACCCCCCCACAACACCCTCTCCCTCTCCCTACCCCCCACAACACCCTCTCCCTCTCCCCCACAACACCCTCTCCCTACGCCCTACCCCCCACAACACCCTCTCCCTACGCCCTACCCCCCACAACACCCTCTCCCTCTCCCTACCCCCCACAACACCCTCTCCCTCTCCCTCCCCCCACAACACCCTCTCCCTACGCCCTACCCCCCACAACACCCTCTCCCTCTCCCTACCCCCCCACAACACCCTCTCCCTACGCCCTACCCCCCACAACACCCTCTCCCTACGCCCTACCCCCCACAACACCCTCTCCCTACCCCCCCACAACACCCTCTCCCTCTCCCTACCCCCGACAACACCCTCTCCCTCTCCCTACCCCCACAACACCCTCTCCCTCTCCCTACCCCCACAACCCCCTCTCCCTACGCCCTACCCCCCACAACACCCTCTCCCTCTCCCTACCCCCCACAACACCCTCTCCCTACCCCCCACAACACCCTCTCCCTACGCCCTACCCCCCACAACACCCTCTCCCTACGCCCTACGCCCTACCCCCCACAACACCCTCTCCCTACCCCCACAACACCCTCTCCCTCTCCCTACCCCCCACAACACCCTCTCCCTACGCCCTACCCCCACAACACCCTCTCCCTACGCCCTAACCCCCACAACACCCTCTCCCTCTCCCTACCCCCCACAACACCCTCTCCCTCTCCCTACCCCCCACAACACCCTCTCCCTCTCCCTACCCCCCACAACACCCTCTCCCTCTCCCTACCCCCCACAACACCCTCTCCCTACGCCCTACCCCCCACAACACCCTCTCCCTACCCCCCACAACACCCTCTCCCTACGCCCTAACCCCCACAACACCCTCTCCCTCTCCCTACCCCCCACAACACCCTCTCCCTACGCCCTACCCCCCACAACACCCTCTCCCTACGCCCTAACCCCCACAACACCCTCTCCCTCTCCCTACCCCCCACAACACCCTCTCCCTACCCCCCCACAACACCCTCTCCCTACCCCCACAACACCCTCTCCCTACCCCCCCACAACACCCTCTCCCTACGCCCTACCCCCCACAACACCCTCTCCCTACGCCCTACCCCCCACAACACCCTCTCCCTACGCCCTACAACCACCATGCCTTGGAACTGAACTAAGTCCCATCCTGTCGTCTTGCTTTGAAACAGACAAAAGACTTGAGAACCTTCAACCATTACTTTCTCCATTCAGTTTAAGTGGTGGTGTTTACCTTGGTATAATATCTTGATATGAATTCTATAAGAACTGAGACACTGAATTGGTGTGCTGGAAACTGGGTTTGAAACTGAAACCACAGAAGAGTGTCTGACAAACTCTCTCATAGTGAACCACAACAGGTAGACGCAACCCGATGACTCAACCCAGATATGGGTGACACAGGGCGTGACACAGGGTGTGAGGCAGAATAAGAGAAGTGCAAGAGAGAGAAAGGAGAAAGATGGAGGGAGCAATACAAAAAGAGATAGAAAAAGAGAGAGAATGAGTAAAAATAGTTTTTATTGTCACATACACCGGATAGGTGCAGTGTTATTGTGTTTTTACAGGGTCAGCCATAATAGTACGGCGCCCCTGGAGCAAATTAGGGTTAAGTGCCTTGCTCAAGGGTACATCGAGCGGCTTTTCAGTTACTGGCCCTACGGGGCAGTTTGAGAGCAACTCCATTAAGAGTTAATTAAGAGTCCCTTGCAACTTGAATACATGGCGAGATAAAACACTTTTGTTCAGTTCATTTTAATCAGCCAGATTTGCTAGCGGGAAATAACCTAGCGGGAAATAACCTAGCGGGAAACAGATCAGATACTGTACAACTCTCTCCATAATGACAACACTACACCATCCCAACCAACCTCCACATCGCTGACAACACTACACCATCCCAACCAACCTCCACATCGCTGACAACACTATCCCAACCAACCTCCACATCGCTGACAACACTATCCCAACCAACCTCCACATCGTTAACACTACACCATCCCAACCAACCTCCACATCGCTGACAACACTACACTATCCCAACCAACCTCCACATCGCTGACAACACTACACTATCCCAACCTCCACATCGTTAACACTACACCATCCCAACCAACCTCTCAGCTATTTAGTTAGCACTAGCCACATGAGGCTAGTCAGGCCAAGCAGGGCAAGCAAACAACCCTCACACCTAGCTAGTTAGCACTATCCACATGAGGCTAGGCAGGCCAAAGGGTGACACAGCGTTTACCACCATCGCTGCCAGAGTCCCTAGAATTTCACACAGTCAAACACACACCTCCCCGCCCCTCCCCGCCCCGCCCCGCCCCGCCGTTTGTGAGAAAAGTGAGAGCTGGGAGAGCCGGGGATTGACTCACTGTCTAAAGCCTAAAAGGAAGCAGCACGGATGGAGTATGTAATCTGGCCTTTACCGGTAAGTGATACTGATAGGCATCTGGAAGTGTCCATTTCCTGTTTCAGTGGAGTGGAAGATGGGGCGATGGCAGCCCTGCCATCTGTGTTGCTTTCCCTGGTCACGCGCTAGGAGAGAGGGACCTGACTTTGACTTTCTCCAGTGAGTCAGCAAAACAATTCCCCCCATCCCTTAACATGAGTAGGGCAGTGTTTCGAGCTTCCTCTGACTGCCTCTGTCAGGCATCTGATTCACATTCTTTCTCTCTGACTCTCACACACAGACATGCACACGCAGACATGCACACGCATGCACACGCAGACATGCACACGCATGCACACACACCATTTCCTGCTGCTGTCCATATCTTATGTGTAATCATTTCCTGCTGCTGTCCATATCTTATGTGTAATGAGGCATAGCACGGTGATGTAAACAGTCCAGCCTGCTCCTATCATCACAGCAATACCACTCACTAAAGGATTCATCCAACTCCCCCTATAATCCTGCTATAGTACCACTCACTAAAGGATTCATCCAACTCCACCTAATCTCCTGCTACAGTACTAAAGGATTCATCCAACTCCACCTAATCCCCTGCTATAGTACTAAAGGATTCATCCAACTCCACCTAATCCCCTGCTACAGTACTAAAGGATTCATCCAACTCCACCTAATCCCCTGCTACAGTACTAAAGGATTCATCCAACTCCACCTAATCCCCTGCTACAGTACTAAAGGATTCATCCAACTCCACCTAATCCCCTGCTACAGTACTAAAGGATTCATCCAACTCCACCTAATCCCCTGCTACAGTACTAAAGGATTCATCCAACTCCACCTAATCCCCTGCTACAGTACTAAAGGATTCATCCAACTCCACCTAATCCCCTGCTACAGTACTAAAGGATTCATCCAACTCCACCTAATCCCCTGCTACAGTACTAAAGGATTCATCCAACTCCACCTAATCCCCTGCTACAGTACTAAAGGATTCATCCAACTCCACCTAATCCCCTGCTACAGTACTAAAGGATTCATCCAACTCCACCTAATCTCCTGCTACAGTACTAAAGGATTCATCCAACTCCACCTAATCCCCTGCTACAGTACTAAAGGATTCATCCAACTCCACCTAATCCCCTGCTACAGTACTAAAGGATTCATCCAACTCCACCTAATCCCCTGCTACAGTACTAAAGGATTCATCCAACTCCACCTAATCCCCTGCTACAGTACTAAAGGATTCATCCAACTCCACCTAATCCCCTGCTACAGTACTAAAGGATTCATCCAACTCCACCTAATCCCCTGCTACAGTACTAAAGGATTCATCCAACTCCACCTAATCCCCTGCTACAGTACTAAAGGATTCATCCAACTCCACCTAATCCCCTGCTACAGTACTAAAGGATTCATCCAACTCCACCTAATCCCCTGCTACAGTACTAAAGGATTCATCCAACTCCACCTAATCCCCTGCTACAGTACTAAAGGATTCATCCAACTCCACCTAATCCCCTGCTACAGTACTAAAGGATTCATCCAACTCCACCTAATCCCCTGCTACAGTACTAAAGGATTCATCCAACTCCACCTAATCCCCTGCTACAGTACTAAAGGATTCATCCAACTCCACCTAATCCCCTGCTACAGTACTAAAGGATTCATCCAACTCCACCTAATCCCCTGCTACAGTACTAAAGGATTCATCCAACTCCACCTAATCCCCTGCTACAGTACTAAAGGATTCATCCAACTCCACCTAATCCCCTGCTACAGTACTAAAGGATTCATCCAACTCCACCTAATCCCCTGCTACAGTACTAAAGGATTCATCCAACTCCACCTAATCCCCTGCTACAGTACTAAAGGATTCATCCAACTCCACCTAATCTCCTGCTACAGTACTAAAGGATTCATCCAACTCCACCTAATCCCCTGCTACAGTACTAAAGGATTCATCCAACTCCACCTAATCCCCTGCTACAGTACTAAAGGATTCATCCAACTCCACCTAATCCCCTGCTACAGTACTAAAGGATTCATCCAACTCCACCGAATCCCCTGCTACAGTACCACTCACTAAGGATTCATCCAATAGCAGTGTAGTAAATAGCACCCAGCATTGCCATGTGCCATCTACAGCCAACCACATCACTTGCTGTATTATCCAGTAGTTGATCATCTATTACCTAACTGATTTGATCCAGATAGAATGTTCTCATATAGCAATGGGCTACTACCCAGTTCAGGGTACATGCGTGTTCCAAAGAGAAACGACAGAAAGACGGTGTCGAAAGGTCTTCATCACAAAATACATCCATTTAATGTTACAATATTGTAGCTTTCACTACCACCCATGAATTTGTTTAACTGAAAAGGCTGAATTCCTTAGAAGCAGGTGCCCGTAGGAGATGTGAATACTCCTAAATTGAAGGTTAGTCGCCTTTGTTTTGAAGTTCCCTACTGGGGTAGAATTCCCCCGCGTGCGCTCCTCATTGAAAGCCGGGGATGTTTTCTGTACCGACTGTACACAAACTTGGCACCAGATGCTTAGATGTGTGTGTGTGTGTGTGTGTGTGTGTACAACAAAGCTAAAAAGTTGGGCCTGCTGATGACTAGGCTTGACTGTGTGTGGTCACTGGCATGGAACGGGAGGCAACGTGTCAACACGACTGGAAGCGTCCAATAAAGACCTGGTGAGAGGAAAAGAAAGGCTTTAAAACAGTGATGGGCGGGACCTCCTATAGCTGTCAATCACAGACCATTTCAACTGAGCTCTTTGATTTGCGGAGGCACAGGAGAGTGATGATGCTGCCTTCAGACGCTGGTCTACGATCAGCTGTTAAGGTAAAGTAAGGTAAGGTGAGGCTTGAGGAGATCAGCTGTTGTGTTTTCTCCATGATGGTAAGGTGAGGCTTGAGGAGATCAGCTGTTGTGTTTTCTCCATGATGGTAAGGTGAGGCTTGAGGAGATCAGCTGTTGTGTTTTCTCCATGATGGTAAGGTGAGGCTTGAGGAGATCAGCTGTTGTGTTTTCTCCATGATGGTAAGGTGAGGCTTGAGGAGATCAGCTGTTGTGTTTTCTCCATGATGGTAAGGTGAGGCTTGAGGAGATCAGCTGTTGTGTTTTCTCCATGATGGTAAGGTGAGGCTTGAGGAGATCAGCTGTTGTGTTTTCTCCATGATGGTAAGGTGAGGCTTGAGGAGATCAGCTGTTGTGTTTTCTCCATGATGGTAAGGTGAGGCTTGAGGAGATCAGGTGTTGTGTTGTCTCCATGATGGTAAGGTGAGGCTTGAGGAGATCAGGTGTTGTGTTGTCTCCATGATTGTAAGGTCAGGCTTGAGGGAGAGAACTTGCTTCCCTCTGACATTTTACAAAGGAGGCGGGGATAGGATGGAGGGCAGAGGTTTTGAGGAACGCCTTGAGATTTACCACTATCGGTTCTCAATATACACGCATGCAGAACGGTACGTCTGCTAATACCAGGAGATACTACCTAACTTGACAACTAACTGTGACCGTCTGCTCTGCTTTGGTCTAAAGCAGGGATGGGCAACCTTTTGAAGGCCCCCACCCCCATCACATGTGGGACCATTATAGACCTAGCTGCTTATTTAGATATTAGGCAGCCATTACAGATGTGAATCATTGTGAGTAAGATTCTACTAACTTTGCACAACTCTTAGGGCAGGGATTGGGGACTGGCGGCCCTCGGATCAATAAAATGCACGTGGGTACACAGACTCGCGAGCAACTGCGGCCCCGCATGATGAGTTGAGATTTATTGTGGCCCCCACCCCCATTAAAGTTGGCCATCCCTGATCTAAAGTGCCTCACATGGTCTCTCCTCAGGCCCCCTTTCATCCTCTAGGAACGGCCGTCACACTGCTTTGATTTTCAACGTTAAGATGTGATGTCATTTCTCACAGCGCATACAGTGGGTTCCCTGTTCTTTAAAGTAATATCCTGGCCAAACATTCACCCTATTATCATTCCTGTTCCTCAACTAGAGGTTCCCTGTTCTTTAAAGTAATATCCTGGCCAAACATTCACCCTATTATCATTCCTGTTCCTCAACTAGAGGTTCCCTGTTCTTTAAAGTAATATCCTGGCCAAACATTCACCCTATTATCATTCCTGTTCCTCAACTAGAGGTTCCCTGTTCTTTAAAGTAATATCCTGGCCAAACATTCACCCTATTATCATTCCTGTTCCTCAACTAGAGGTTCCCTGTTCTTTAAAGTAATATCCTGGCCAAACATTCACCCTATTATCATTCCTGTTCCTCAACTAGAGGTTCCCTGTTCTTTAAAGTAATATCCTGGCCAAACATTCACCCTATTATCATTCCTGTTCCTCAACTAGAGGTTCCCTGTCCTTTAAAGTAACATCCTGGCCAAACATTCACCCTATTATCATTCATGTTCCTCAACTAGAGGTTCCCTGTCCTTTAAAGTAATATCCTGGCCAAACATTCACCCTATTATCATTCCTGTTCCTCAACTAGAGGTTCCCTGTTCTTTAAAGTAATATCCTGGCCAAACATTCACCCTATTATCATTCCTGTTCCTCAACTAGAGGTTCCCTGTCCTTTAAAGTAACATCCTGGCCAAACATTCACCCTATTATCATTCCTGTTCCTCAACTAGAGGTTCCCTGTTCTTTAAAGTAATATCCTGGCCAAACATTCACCCTATTATCATTCCTGTTCCTCAACTAGAGGTTCCCTGTTCTTTAAAGTAATATCCTGGCCAAACATTCACCCTATTATCATTCCTGTTCCTCAACTAGAGGTTCCCTGTTCTTTAAAGTAACATCCTGGCCAAACATTCACCCTATTATCATTCCTGTTCCTCAACTAGAGGTTCCCTGTTCTTTAAAGTAACATCCTGGCCAAACATTCACCCTATTATCATTCCTGTTCCTCAACTAGAGGTTCCCTGTTCTTTAAAGTAACATCCTGGCCAAACATTCACCCTATTATCATTCCTGTTCCTCAACTAGAGGTTCCCTGTTCTTTAAAGTAATATCCTGGCCAAACATTCACCCTATTATCATTCCTGTTCCTCAACTAGAGGTTCCCTGTTCTTTAAAGTAACATCCTGGCCAAACATTCACCCTATTATCATTCCTGTTCCTCAACTAGAGGTTCCCTGTCCTTTAAAGTAATATCCTGGCCAAACATTCACCCTATTATCATTCCTGTTCCTCAACTAGAGGTTCCCTGTTCTTTAAAGTAATATCCTGGCCAAACATTCACCCTATTATCATTCCTGTTCCTCAACTAGAGGTTCCCTGTTCTTTAAAGTAATATCCTGGCCAAACATTCACCCTATTATCATTCCTGTTCCTCAACTAGAGGTTCCCTGTTCTTTAAAGTAATATCCTGGCCAAACATTCACCCTATTATCATTCCTGTTCCTCAACTAGAGGTTCCCTGTTCTTTAAAGTAATATCCTGGCCAAACATTCACCCTATTATCATTCCTGTTCCTCAACTAGAGGTTCCTTGTTTTTTTTCTAGATGAGATATGTGATGAGAATCAAAATATGCCATGTTTCTTCCCCCGTTCAACTTTTGACCCTTTGTTATGGAAGGCTCCTTAAGTGTGAGAAATGAGAGGTATGTGGAGGGGGGGCAGTGTTTTGAAGGGGAGCCGCCCGCTCTACTCCAGGTGGACACATTCAAACGCAGTTCCTCTCCGAGCTTGTGATTAATTATCCCTCCTTGATCCAGAGTGGCATCTGCGACAAACAGAAAATAAATGTGGAACAAAGAAGAATGGCGGAACATGAATTCTGCCCCAGAGCAGAAGCTCCTTCTTTGGATACAAATTCCCAGGACATTCTGAGATAAACAATAGTGCAGTGTTCTGTGAAAGTGGAGCAATCAAATCAAATCAAATTGTATTTGTCACATGCGCCGAATACCTTACAGTGAAATGCTTTCTTACAAGCCCTTAACCAACAATGCAGTTTTAAGAAAAAATAAATAAGTAACAAATAATGAAAGAGCAGCAGTAAAATAACAATAGCGAGGCTATATACAGGGGATACCGGTACTGAGTCAATGTGCGGGGGCACCGGTTAGTCGAGGTAATATGTACATGTAGGTAGAGTTATTAAAGTGACTATGCATAGAAAATAAACAGAGAGTAGCAGCAGCATAAAAGAGGGGGGGGGGGCAATGCAAAAAGTCTGGGTAGCCATTTGATTAGATGTTCAGGAGTCTTATGGCTTGGGGGTAGTAGCTGTTTAGAAGCCTCTTGGACCTAGACTTGGTGCTCCGGTACTGCTTGCCGTGCGGTAGTCGAGAGAACAGTCTATGGCTAGGGTGGCTGGAGTCTGACCATTTTTAGGGCCTTCCTCTGACACCGCCTGGTATAGAGGTCCTGGATGGCAGGAAGCTTGGCCCCAGTGATGTACTGGGCCATACGCATTACCCTCTGTAGTGCCTTGCGGTCAGAGGCAAAGCAGTTGCCATACCAGGCAGTGATGCAACCAGTCAGGATGCTCTCGATGGTGCAGCCGTAGAACCTTTTGAGGATATGAGGACCCATGCCAAATCTTTTCAGTCTCCTGAGGGGGGAATAGGTTTTGTCGTGCCCTCTTCACGACTGTCTTGATGTGCTTGGACTATGTTAGTTTGTTGGTGATGTGGACACCAAGGAACTTGAAGCTCTCAACCTGCTCCACTGTCGAGCAAGCTTTAGGAAGAGAGATAGAGGGAGAAAGAGAGAGGTGGTGGGAGAGAGCGAGAGCGAGAGAGAGCGAGACAGAGGTAGGGGAGTGAGAGAGAAACTTCAAACGGTTGAAGGGTTCTTGTTTTAATCAACCTTAGAGGCAGACAATCGCTGGTAGAAGTTGACCCCCAAGTCACAGATCCAGGACCAGCTTTCCTTCCCTGAATCCTAACCCTAACTAACAAGGGCTAAACTGCAAAAATGACATTAGAACGGCGTATAAGGGCAACTTCACACACTTGTTACACCAATAAAGCATATGGTACTCTAACATATCATTCTCATCACAGAATCTAGACAAATATTGTGTAGCTCGTATAAAATTGGAACACTCCAAAAAGGACAAACACTATGTCCTATCGATGTCTACTGTAAGAGACGAGGCTGCAGAGTGATCCTCGAATGCACATGACACCCCAGCCTAGCCTAGCCAGTCATCACAGGCACAAAGCAGTTAAGGAGATTAGCGCTAGCGCTATCTAGTCACAGCGTGTTCACACAGAGCAGCGGGGTGATGGTAAATGAGTCGTGTGCGTGCGGGGGATAGTGGAAGCTACCTGGTGTTTAGCAGCTAGCCACGGCCAGCTTAATGCGGTAGTGAAAGAACGCTAACACATCCTAAGATAAAACTACACAAATAGCATGCAACCTTAGCCTAGCTTTTAGCCTAGCTTTTAGCCTAGCTATTAGCCTAGCTTTTAGCCTAGCCATTAGCCTAGCTTTTAGCCTAGCTTTTAGCCTAGCTATTAGCCTAGCTTTTAGCCTAGCAGCTAAAAGCCAATTTATGCTTGATCCAAATATGTGGTCGGAGGCTTCGTATGGAGGGTGTGACACAATTGCGGAGCCTCTGGAGGCATGCAGAGGACAAATCAAGCTCCGTACCACATCGCCGTGCACGTCTCAAATGTTAACGGTAGGTGGGTGCGTTACGTCCTGTTTAAACACAAACTCACTTCCTTGACAACTTCCTTCAAAATAGCTCTGCTCCGCTAAGCGCAAGAAGTATGAAAGCCCTGACGTCTGTGGAGGCTGCATCGCAGTAAATGCTGTACGGCCACTTCAGACGTCAGATTGACCATGTAGAGCCTTTAAGCCTCCATTGGTTTATAGTCAGGCTATAGTCTGAGGAGGGTGGGTTGCCAGGAAAAACCTACTGTAAGTGTTCTAGGCCTATATCCTTATTATTTATTACCATGAAAATGTCTTAAAAACTAAATAGAAGGGACGCCTGTAGCTCAGTTGGTAGAGCATGGCGCTTGCAACGCCAGGGTTGTGGGTTCGTTTCCCACGGGGGGCCAGTATGAAAATGTACGCAATCACTAACTGTAAGTCGCTCTGGATAAGAGCGTCTGCTAAAAATGACTAAAACATTTTTTTAAACGCACTGATGTGTCAGAGTCACATGATGAGACCATTCCTTCCATTCACCCACGGCCTTAGCTCTGGACTCTGAGTCATTCACCCAACCCACCGACCTACAGAGGACCAACAACAAGACCGTATTGTCCAGCCAACTGACCACTGATCTTTCTCAGATACCAGCTTTGCCAGCAGAATACCACCCTGCATCCCACTGCTGGCTTTCCTCTGAAGCTAAACAGGGTTGGTCCTGGTCGGTCCCTGGATGGGAGAACAGATGCTGCTGGAAGTGCTGTTGGAGGGCCAGTTGGAGGCACTCTTTCCTCTGGTCTAAAAAAATGAAATATCCCGATGCCCCAGGACAGTGATTGGGGACATTGCCCTGTGTAGGGTGCTGTCTTTCGGATGGGAAGTTAAACGGGTGTCCTGACTCTCTGTGGTCACTAAAGATCACATGGCACTTATTGTAAGAGTAGGGGTGTTAACCCCGGTGTCCTTGCTAAATTCCAAATCTTACCATCATGGCCACCTAATCATTCCCAGCTTCCAATTGGCTCATTCATCCCCCCTCCTCTCCCATGTAACCATTTCCCAGGTCGTTCCTGTAAATGAGAACGCGTCTCAGTCAACTTGGTAAAATAAGGGCAAAAGAAAAAAGCTCTCAGTGAGATTTGAGATGCTTACTTGGACAAGGCAACCCAACCGTGACAAAATTCTGACTGTTCAAACAGTTCATACTGATCAGAGAACAAGCTAATGTTCTATTGTTCCAGAAACAAACAAAGCCATTGATCCATAATGGATCGAAGAGGTTAGAGAACTGACTAATGTGTTAAGAGTACACAGAAAGGGGAACACTCTCTCTACCCCTCCCTCAGTTACCCCCACTGGTAGTGCTGTATAAAGCACTTCCTGGTTGACACTAAATCCATATAAATTCCTCCGTAAATCCCATGTTACACAATGGATTTCTCAGAAGCCAGAAAGCTGACTATCAACAGAGCTGGATATTAAGATAGCAGCACCCACCCAGGATAGAATCAGACTACTCTGTTGCAGGAAGCTGTAACGGTTACCCTAGCCAGCAGTCTCTTCTGCCCTGCCCTGCCCTAGAGATCCCCACAGCACTGCATACAGAGTGTATCAGCACTGTGGAGATGCTGCGTGTGTGTGTGTGTGTGGTGCAGGGAGGGAGAGACTTGGCAGGGTGCCCTGCAGGGCTAGGCCTGTGTAGCAGCCTGCTGATGTCAAGGCGCCCTGGGTAGCAGCACTGCAGTTCTCCTGAGGTGTGTCCAAACAGCCATTACAAACCGCTGTGAGTCGTTCAGATAGAAATCCCTTGTGTAGAACAGACATGCCTCCCTGTGCCTCTCTGACATGTGGAGTAAGGAATCATATCAGTTCTATTCATAGCATTTCTATCGGCAACGTTCAGTGCTTTGCACCCTCCTGGACAATCCAAGAGTATAACACCCTAGTCCCTCAGTCCTGAGGAATTACTTTATCACTGCAACGCTTTAACCCTCCATCACACTATCAGAACGATTACATAACAGACAACAGAAGAGCCATTACAATACATAACTGATGTCATCTTATGACACCTGACTTCCCATTACCATGACATAGCATCACTAAAGTAGGTTTGTTTTCTGGGAATATCAGACCTAATGCAGAAGCCCACTGACACAGAGCTGATTCAGTAGGATCGTTTTCTGGGAATATCAGACCTAATGCAGAAGCCCACTGACACAGAGCTGATTCAGTAGGTTAGTTTTCTGGGAATATCAGACCTAATGCAGAAGCCAACTGACACAGAGCTGATTCAGTAGGATCGTTTTCTGGGAATATCAGACCTAATGCAGAAGCCCACTGACACAGAGCTGATTCAGTCTCTCAGTACTGACTGACTACATATAGTGACAAATTAACCTTGCCACTGGGCAGAACTGACCCATGTGAATCACTAAGCGCCGCTGTGGGCGTCCGACATCACTCATATTGATCCAAACTGACCAGTCTGGACCGCCCAGCCAGCCTGGGTCTGTGCCAGGTCACTGCAGCAAGGCAGAGATGGGCGGGACTGACTGTCTTCTATGGGCGAGTCCAGACTGGCGTGAGCATTAGCATGTGTTAGCGATGTTGTTGAAGGAAAATAATGGTTGAATAGGTTGTTTCTGTTATCTCACATCTCGTATTCATCTCACTGTGTAGAGACGTACTGTATAAATGCACATCCCTGTGAAAAAGTGTATTTTTGCCACTGTCTATCTGTAGGACTCAGAGGACGCATTATCTCTATCTGTAGGACTCAGAGGACGCATTATCTCTATCTGTAGGACTCAGAGGACGCATTATCTCTATCTGTAGGACTCAGAGGACGCATTATCTCTATCTGTAGGACTCAGAGGACGCATTCTCTCTATCTGTAGGACTCAGAGGACGCATTATCTCTATCTGTAGGACTCAGAGGACGCATTATCTCTATCTGTAGGACTCAGAGGACGCATTATCTCTATCTGTAGGACTCAGAGGACGCATTATCTCTATCTGTAGGACTCAGAGGATGCATTATCTCTATCTGTAGGACTCAGAGGATGCATTATCTCTATCTGTAGGACTCAGAGGATGCATTCTCTCTATCTGTAGGACTCAGAGGACGCATTATCTCTATCTGTAGGACTCAGAGGACGCATTATCTCTATCTGTAGGACTCAGAGGATGCATTATCTCTATCTGTAGGACTCAGAGGACGCATTATCTCTATCTGTAGGACTCAGAGGATGCAATAAACGCCTATCAAAGTACATTTGAACCATTGTGGTTCCAAACTGCCATTTCTTTTGAGGTGACATTGATCCATCGCAAACTGCCTTAGGTGAAGACATCAGACAAATCCTTAACCCCTGTCCAGCCAGTAGTGTCCCTGAGGCTTTAACCCTTCAACGCCTGACCTTCAACTGCAGTACAATGCAACAGAGCGTAAAGGAAAGACCTGCAGGACTGTGAGTGTTGTGACGCACTGCTCTTGGCATCTGTTTGTGGTGGACTGCAGTCACAAGCAGGCTGTGAAGTAGGGAGGGTACCAGGGCCCACTGAACCCCCTGACCTCTACACACACACAGGACCGAAGAGCCCTTTGTCCTCCACAAGAGCAACAGCTGTTAGAGAGAGAAAAACTGGGAAAACCAGAGAGAGAGAGAGAGAGAGAGCACACACTGGGGAGAGAGAGAGGAGGGAGTGAGAGAGAGAGAGACCCGCAATTTATCAAAATCCAGAAAAGAGCCATTAAATTCTATAACCAATTAAATTAAAAGGAAGCGATTCCCAAACCTTCCATAAGAAAGCCATCACCTACAGAGAGATTAACTTGGAGAAGAGTCCCCTAAGTAAGCTGGTCCTGGGGTTCTGTTCACAAACACAAACAGACCCCACAGAGCCCCAGGACAACAACACAATTAGACCCAACCAAATCATGAGAAAACAAAAAGAGAATTACTTGACACATTGGAAAGAATTACTTGACACATTGGAAAGAATTAACAAAAAAACAGAACAGAACTCTAACTAGAATGCTATTTGGCTCTAAACAGAGAGTACACAGTGGCAGAATAACTGACCACTGTGACTGACCAAAACTTAAGGAAAGCTTTGACTATGTACAGACTCAGTGAGCATAGCCTTGCTATTGAGAAAGGCCGCCATAGGCAGACCTGGCTCTCAAGAGAAGACAGGCTATGTGCACACTGCCCACAAAATGAGGTGGAAACTGAGCTGCACTTCCTAACCTCCTGACCATATTAGAGACACATATTTCCCTCAGATTACAGAGATCCACAAAGAATTTGGATGGGGAGTGATGTATGATGGGGAGTGATGCAGGATTGGGAGTGAGGGAAGGGGGCTGTATTGGCAGTAGCTACAAAGCTGATTGCTTTTCCAGCTTAAGACGCAAGCCCAGAGAGAGAGAGAGGCCATATTATGTAAAGAGTGTCCCTATGATGATGTCTTTAGCACCACTAAAGACTACAGAGCCTAAAGCGTTAGAGAGACAGACAGCAGGCAGCCTGGCCTCCACTCCAAATCATCTGGCCCGGCCCCCACTCCAAACAATCTGGCCCTGCCCCCACTCCAAACAATCTGGCCCTGCCCCCACTCCAAACAATCTGGCCCGGCCCCCACTCCAAGCCATCTGGCCCCTACTCTAAGCCATCTGGCCCCCACTCTAAGCCATCTGGCCCCCACTCTAAGCCATCTGGCCCCCACTCTAAGCCATCTGGCCCCCACTCTAAACCATCTGGCCCCCACTCTAAACCATCTGGCCCCCACTCTAAACCATCTGGCCCCCACTCTAAACCATCTGGCCCCCACTCTAAACCATCTGGCCCCCACTCTAAACCATCTGGCCCCCACTCTAAACCATCTGGCCCCCACTCTAAACCATCTGGCCCCCACTCTAAACCATCTGGCCCCCACTCTAAACCATCTGGCCCCACTCTAAACCATCTGGCCCCCACTCTAAACCAACTGGCCACTAGAAAGAGGAAGGGGATTCAGAGAAAAAGGTATTGGTGGGAGATGATGTAAGTTTCTAATTATAGTTTAAGGGTTTTGGAGATGGGGATCTATCCGATTAGTGGAGATGGGGATCTATCCGATTAGTGGAGATGGGGATCTATCCGATTAGTGGAGATGGGGATCTTTCCGATTAGTGGAGTTGGGGATCTATTCGATTAGTGAAAACATTCTGGGAAGAGAGTTGTCAGGTCTGTCTGGTGTAGCGATGTCATGGGACATGTTGTTGTTGGTCCAGGGCTAGAGGAGGTTTCAATTAGACAATAAGGCCTATGTCTGGTCTAGATCTCTATAGGCCACCATAGACCGCTGGGATTAGTCTCAATTATCGCACTTAGGTAATATGTAAAAATGACGAGAACTGTGAAAAAGAACGGTCCGAAAGCTCCAAAAAAGCACAAACTATAGGCTGGGCCAAGATTTTTGCAACAGACACATTTGGACACAGCTTTTTACCCTTCTCTATGTCAAGCCAATGATGGCACAGTGGATCCACAAGATAACAAACAATCCTCTAGTCTAGAGCCAAGTCCCTGGACTGACCTAACTCAAAGTGAATTACATCTGCAACACAAACCCACTGGAGTTAACGCTGATCTGTCACTTTCAGTGGAACGTGACACGCAGGAGTCTGTGGAGAAGAGCCAAAGCACACACACACACGATGGCAGAGACACGCACGCAGAGTAGACTTGCGCACACACACACCCACACCCACACACTCCGGCAGTGATGTGTTTGACATTGGCTAAGTAAATGTGCTCCTGCTATTTCAGAACAGGCCCTATCTTCTAGCGCAAACAATAAAAACCCACTCACTCTCGAGGACTGTGTCAATATGGGATTTCTCAACAACTCCAACCATCTTCTGGGTTGGCCTGCTGAGGTTTCGCTTCCCTATCTACTTAGCTCCCTTGTGAAAGACACTGGATTTCCTAAAGTAAGCAGCGAGAGCAAAGAACAAGAGAAGGGATAACAAAAGTTTAAAAATAGCTTTTTATTTACAACAGTGACATGACTGGATGTTGGGGTGACTTCAGTACACCCACCTAAATGAATGGGAATAGCAGGTATTCTATTGAAAGGAGACACCTTTTTCCAGTGAACTCACCATATTATGGCAAAAATTAAAGACCATACATTGAATACCCATCTACGGAACTGATGTTCCATCTCTCATGAAAATACAATATCTTCAATTGAATGTTTACACAAATTGGTCTAAATGGTGGTGCACCTTATTTGAGAAATACCCATATGACCAACATTGGTAAAGTGTTCCACACGGGAAAACCTTGCTGAGAGGCACATGGCTATGATAGGAAGATTCCACTGTGAGACAGTTTATATTGAGAAGATATAGCAGGACCACTCTAGGGAGACAAGAGAACATACAGCTTCACCATAGAGGACCCCTCTAGACAAGAGAACATAAAGCTCCACCATAGAGGACCCTCTAGACAAGAGAACATAAAGCTCCACCATAGAAGACACTCTAGACAAGAGAACATAAAGCTACACCATGGAGGATCACTCTAGACAAGATAACATAAAGCTCCACCATAGAGGATCACTCTAGACAAGAGAACATAAAGCTCCACCATAGAGGACCCACTAGACAAGAGAACATAAAGCTCCACCATAGAGGACACTCTAGACAAGAGAACATAAAGCTCCACCATAGAGGACCACTCTAGACAAGAGAACATAAAGCTCCACCATAGAGGATCACTCTAGGGAGACAAGAGGGGGAATTCTGGGGAGGATTTATGAACTTTTGACGGATTTCTCAGCTAAGGAGAGAAACCCAAAATCCATCCGTGTGAGTTTATTTGTGTGTGTGTGCATCCGTTCGTATACTTGTCGGTATATGAATGTGTGTGTTCATACCAAAACACAAGATGCACTCGGTCAAGTGGATTACTCTAGTATTACCCAGACATCCCTCTCTACCACTCAGGCACTTTGTCCTCCACTTGGCTTGTTAGCTACAGTAGAATGAGGATGGCTGAAAGAGGGGGCCCGCCAGGCTTTGGCCTCGCCATGGCGGGAAAAGGAAGGAGAGCTCAGACGCGAGCGGAAGCAGAGGAAATGCGGGTGGCGGGGAGAGAAGCTTCCCAATTCTGGTTGCTATAGTGGGGGAGGGAATGTAGCAGAGAGGGGGGAGACAGACATAGACAAAGAGAAACAAAGAGACAGAGAGAGAGAGAGAGAGAGACACGGAGAGACAGAGAGAGACAGACACGGAGAGACAAAGAGACAAAAAGAGACAGAGAGAGACAGAGAGAGACAGAGAGAGACACAGACACGGAGAGACAAAGAGACAGAGAGAGACAAAGACAGACATGGAGAAACAGAGAGAGACACAGACATAGAGAGAGACAGAGAGACAGAGAGAGACACAGACATAGAGAGAGACACGGAGAGACAGAGAGACACAGACACGGAGAGACAGAGAGCGACAGAGACAGACACACACAGAGAGAGAGAAATGTTGCTTATGACAAAAGTTGTAAAGTGTTATATATCTGTTCTAACGGCTTTATGACTGCATGAATAAGGACAGCTCCAGTAAAGTGTTCCCAAAGCCTCATTAGCCAGTCTATCATTGTTTTCCTTTCTCACACTTTGATGCTGAATTGTAACGCGAGCTCCACATCCCTTCGCCAGGAACCTCATTATTCAAAGATGAAATGTTGGGTGGAAAAACTGTTTGTGTGAAGCATGAAAGAGCAGCGCTGTGAAAAGGGCTATGGAGCGGTAGAGTATGGAGTAGGATTCCTAAGCAGCAGTCATGTAAACCCAACTCTCCTCATGTATTTGTAAGGCCAAGAGACTCCTTGTGCTAACAGAGCGATGGTATTGCTAATTGTTATTGTAGATCAGTCAGTGTTGGCCAGAGGCCGGGCTAGGACTTCTGATTTCCCAGAGTACTGCCTTAGCTTACTGTGTGTACAGGGATGGAGTTAATGGAGACGGTGGAAGGTAAAGGTCTACTGTGATAGAGGCTGCTGAAGGGAAGTAATTCTCAAACACACTGAATCACAAAGACAGAAGTGGACAGGGAGATGCAGTAGTAATATAGAAAATAAGAATATATGCCATTTAGCCGACACTTTTATCCAAAGCGACTTACAGTCATGCGTGCATATATTTTACGTATTGGTGGTTCCAGCGGGAATCGAACCCACAATCCTTGGCGTTGCAAGCGCCATGCTCTACCGACTGAGCCACGGTCAAGGCAAACCAGGATAAAATTCACAATAGCAGACCTACAGTGAGCTTTTGGGCATCCCACTGCGACAGTAGAACAATAACTTCTATTGTGTTCCTTGCCAATACCGTAGTAGCGTTCCAATCAACTCCGGGGAGAGCAGAATCTGTTAAACAGATGAAAAGCCATTCTGTGCAAGGTAGATTCTTTTTTTTTTTTTTAACCTTACCTCAAGGCTTTAAAGATGTTAGCTAAATGTTCCATAAAATAAACTACTCCTTCTGAAGATGTACTTCTGGTAGCTTTAGGTTAGGTATCCAACTTCACCAAATACAAGTCTACCTTATCTTTATTGAGGTTAGCATGAGGACATTCATGTGATTGCATCTGAGCCTCAATTGGGAGGGAAACCGTACTGCTTTCTGGCCAGATGTCAATAACCCACTTCAGCCAGGAACCAGTTGGCCCACAATAAGTCAATGGTACTGAACACTGTCAACACTCTACCGCAGGGTTTATTAAAATAGGGGTCAAGACCCAAAATGGACCATGTGCATTTGAGAGGTGGGTCGCGAGATATAAATATATAAAATCACACATCATTATTTCTACTTCATTTGGCTCACTGGCGGTTGATTTAGGTCATGGGACGACGGTCAATTTGTCATTTGGGTCTCGAGCTGAAAAAGTTTAATAACCCCTGCTCTACAGCACTGCAGCTGCTCCTTCAGCCTCAGCTATGACTTCATCTATTCTACTAGCCAGGAAATATTTAACTACGCAGGAAATCACTTACGAAACTGCGAGGAAATCCATGTGGATTCACCAGAAGCAATGTATGAAACCGGTACTTTATCATTGTGTTCATATGGGTTTTATCAGCGCTGTGATCGCTAGGCTTTTCATTGGAGGTGGTGGAGAAAGACCGTTTGGCTTTCGGCCCTTTGTTATCTCTCACTCTAACGCTCTCCCTCTGTCTCTCCATGAAACGTTTCTCCCTCAACTCCTCCACACATGAACATTGTTTACTTTGGAGAGCTTCCATTCCCTAATCCAAGTCCAGTATTTACCCAGCAAACACCCTTCACTAAACGCCACACCACTGATGGTTTTAAGCTCCTGTGTAGTGGGCAGTGGCTCACGTACAGCTTCCATTGCGATCTTGCTTGATTACAACAAGAGATGATTTAATCAATCCACTAAACTCTGTCAAAGTGAGCTAACAATAACTACACTGACCAAAAATATAAACTTTTCATGAGCTGAAATAAAAGATCCCAGAAAAGTTCCATATGCAGAAAAAACTAATTTCTCTCAAATGTTGTGTACAAATTTGTTTACATCCCTGTTAGTGAGCATTTCTTCTTTGCCAAGATAATCCATCCACCTGACATGTGTGGCATATCAAGAAGCTGATTAAACAGCATGATCATTACACAGGTGCACCTTGTGCTGGGGACAACAAAGGACCACTCTAAAATGTAAAGTTTTGTCACACAACAATGCCACAGATGTCTCAAGTTGAGGGAGCATGCAATTGGCATGCTGACTGCAGGAATGGTCCACCAGAGCAGTTGCCAGAGAATTGAATGTTAATTTCTCTATCATAAGCCGCCTCCAAAGACGTTTTAGAGAATTTGGCAGTACGTCCAACCGGCCTCACAACCGCAGACCACGTGTATGGCATCGTGTGGGTGAGCGGTTTGTTGATGTCAATATGGTGAACAGAGTGCCCTATGGTGGCGGAGGGGTTATGGTAAGGGCAGGCATAAGCTACGCACAACTAACACAATTGCATTTTAATCGATGGCAATTTGAAAGTACAGAGATACCGTGATGAGATCCTGAGGCCCATTGTGAGGCCCATTATTTTTAAAGGTATCTGTGACCAACAGATGCATATCTGTATTCCCAGTCATGTGAAATCCATAGATTAGGGCCTAATGAATTTATTTAAATGGACTGATTTCCTTATATGAACTGTAACTCAGTCAAATCTTTGAAAATTGTTGCATGTTGCGTTTATATATTTTTTGTTCAGTATAAATGAAGTGTCAAACTTCAGATTCTAAGCTAGCTTGAAGTGTGAGAGGATGAGGAGTAGGGGGAAGGTTGAGACCTCCTGAATCTACACTGTCATTTCAACATTCTGGACACTCTGGGTGTTTCTAGAGCTCTTCCTGCTAAACCGGACATGTTGAGGTAAAGCCAGAACAGCTGGCCTTATCAGCCAGCAACAAACCCACAAAGTGGGCCACACGTCAAGCATTAGATGGTTACGGCTAGGCTAGGGCTAACTATAGACAGAGGGAAGGGAGTGACTTAGCACAATGAGGCTAACGCTAACCCACGTGGACGCAGCAGAAAGGAGGTCAATCCCATTAGTTAGATCTCAAACAGACACTTCCTCCAATCCCGTGCCAATTCTCAGGGGTATATCCCTGCGGCCTGTCTAGGTACTGGTGTAGGCTGTGAGTATGATATGCTAAATTCTACATTAGCTAAACAAACGTGAAACGAATGTAGCCTATTGTACCTAAACATTCAATGGACAACCATGTTCTGCCGCATTTACTGTAACAATGTCCTGTCACGCATTAACAGGACATTGTTAAGGCCAGGGCTTACTCAGAAGGAACCAGTGAAGTCTGGATACAATGCAGATATAGGCTGTTAAAGGCTTTACATTGGGAGGGTACTGTAGTGATTGTTGTGGACAGTTAATATGTCCTTTACTATACCGTATACTATATATTCTTAGCATGGTGGTGACACGTATCATTTTACAGGGCAAGGGTAGTGAGTCGAGTGTAGTTAGAATGACCAGACAACCAGAGGGGGAGAGCGAGGGAGCGAGGGTGAGAAGGAGGGGATAAGAGACTGACAGTTCAAGCTTTCCTTCATCAATTAATTTATTGTCGACCTTTGGGGTCAACGCTAAAAGTCACTGTCCACCAGAGTTAAGTTTATAGAGTTTTAATGCATTCACCAAATTAACTCAATTAAATTTAAACAGAATTGACCTCAACCTTGCTGTACACATGCTTCAGAGAGCTCTATGCTCTTCAACGTAAAAAAGTATGGAGAAGAGGACACAAACTCCCCAAACCTGCCTGGAGTCAGACACGGCCTGCACCTAAACCAGAGTCAGACACGGCCTGCACCTGAACCAGAGTCAGACACGGCCTGCACCTGAACCAGAGTCAGACACGGCCTGCACCTGAACCAGAGTCAGACACGGCCTGCACCTGAACCAGAGTCAGACACGGCCTGCACCTGAACCAGAGTCAGACACGGCCTGCACCTGAACCAGAGTCAGACACGGCCTGCACCTGAACCAGAGTCAGACCACGGCCTGCACCTGAACCAGAGTCAGACACGGCCTGCACCTGAACCAGAGTCAGACACGGCCTGCACCTGAACCAGAGTCAGACACGGCCTGCACCTGAACCAGAGTCAGACACGGCCTGCACCTGAACCAGAGTCAGACACGGCCTGCACCTGAACCAGAGTCAGACACGGCCTGCACCTGAACCAGAGTCAGACACGGCCTGCACCTGAACCAGAGTCAGACACGGCCTGCACCTGAAACAGAGTCAGACACGGCCTGCACCTGAAACAGAGTCAGACACGGCCTGCACCTGAACCAGACTATGGGACGGCTACAGTAAGAGCACAGTCCACGGCCCGTGACGTTATTTCCACGACTGACCTACTCCGGGGTGCCGTCCCTCATGTTGTTCACTAGGAAAATACCCTGCTGTTTTCCAGATGTCTGTGCTTTAGTGTGAGGAGGGAACAGCATGCACACTTTGCAGATAGAGAAACCCCATCTGGACTAAGAGTACTGGGCCGCTAAGAAGCCCATCGCCAGATGTGAACCACACCACTCAGGTCACCTCTGTGAATTGATGTATACTGAACAAAAATATAAACGCAGCATGGAACAATTTCGGTTACAGAGTTACAGTTCAAGGAAATCAGTCAATTGAAAAAAAATCATTAGGCACTAGTCTATGGATTTCACGACTGGGCAGCGGAGCAGCCATGGGTGGGCCTGGGAAGGCCCAGCCAATCAGAATGGGGCTTTATCACAGAAATACTTCTCAGTTTCATCAGCTGTCCGGGTGGCTGGTCTCCGACGATCCCACAGGTGAAGAAGCAGGATGTGGAGGTCCTCGGCTGGCGTGGTTACACATGGTCTGCAGTTGTGAGGCCGGTTGGACGTACTGCCAAATTCTCTAAAACAACGTTGGACGCAGCTTATGGTAGAGAAATGAACATTAAAATCTCTGGGAACAGCTCTGGTGGACATTCTTGCAGTCAGCATGCCATTGCATGCTCCCTCAAACCATGAGACATCCGTGGCATTGTGTTGTGTGACAAAACTGCACATTTTAGTGGCCTTTTATTGTCCCAGCACAAGGTGCACCTGTGTAATTATCATGCTGTTTAATCAGCTTCTTGATATGCCACACCTGTCAGGTGGATGGATTATCTTGGCAAAGGAGAAATGCTCAAAAACAAATTTGTTCACAAAAGTTGAGAGAAATAAGCTTTTTGTGGGCAAAGAAAATCTCTGGGATCTTTTATTTCAGTAAAGAACAAGAAGGCCCGTACACTGTTAAAACTCCCAATTTACCGCTTTATTGACAACGTTTCGATCTGAAACGGATCTTCGTAAGGTCAAACAAACTGAGTGCTCACATCCCAAAATATACACATTTCACCTCACATGACCATTACGCACATGCCTATTGATGCTCGAATCAGGAAAAGAAAACAATTAATTTAAAGGAAGGTATTCATTTATGTGTTCTAGAGAACATTTTCACTGATAATACTATACCTCTCATCATTATAATGAGCCTGGACATCTATGATCATAGGCAGAATATGATTGGTCCCTGTTCAAATAAATCCCGGGAAAGGACCCAACTGACCAATGAGCTAGTCGAAGGGGATATGGGTGTGGTTTAGCTGTGAGGACAATATAAGAGTTAGGGTTAAGGAGTGTTGGGCGTGTCCTCTGACAGGATACATATTCTAATGCTCCCCCTTTACAGTTTAGTTTAGTACAGGTAGGAGAGAGGCAGGTGGGAAAGTGGTGCACATGGGAGTCTACTTTATTGTGATCTACACTGACTTTTAGACACCCAGATAGACTAACTAGAGACAGTAACAAAGACACTGACCTTTAGACACCCAGATAGACTAACTAGAGACAGTAACAAAGACACTGACCTTTAGACACCCAGATAGACTAACTAGAGACAGTAACAAAGACACTGACCTTTAGACACCCAGATAGACTAACTAGAGACAGTAACAAAGACACTGACCTTTAGACACCCAGATAGACTAACTAGAGACAGTAACAAAGACACTGACTTTTAGACACCCAGATAGACTAACTAGAGACAGTAACAAAGACACTGACTTTTAGACACCCAGATAGACTAACTAGAGACAGTAACAAAGACACTGACTTTTAGACACCCAGATAGACTAACTAGAGACAGTAACAAAGACACTGACTTTTAGACACCCAGATAGACTAACTAGAGACAGTAACAAAGACACTGACTTTTAGACACCCAGATAGACTAACTAGAGACAGTAACAAAGACACTGACCTTTAGACACCCAGATAGACTAACTAGAGACAGTAACAAAGACACTGACTTTTAGATACCCAAATAGACTAACTAGACATTTACATTTACGTCATTTAGCAGACGCTCTTATCCAGAACGACTTACAGTAGTGAGTGCATACATTTTCATACTTTTTTCGTACTGGTCCACCCGTGGGATTCAAACCCACAACCCTGGCGTTGCAAGCGCCATGCTCTACCAACTGAGCCACACGGGACCTAGAGACAGTAACATAAAGACACTGGCGTTTATACAACCAGATAGGACACAGGACATTATTACTAAGCCCCTCCCACTCCTCTAACGGAAGGAAGGTGGAGGGAGCGAGGAGGAGGAGAAAGAGGGAGGCAGAAGATGAGTGAGTGCAAAAAATGACTTTTGTAAAAACAAACTGACATCCTCTCCTTTCCATGTCCAGGACAGAAGAGGAGTGCAGAGGGCTGCAGAGGAGGGAGCAGGAGGATAACACAGCCAGCTGCAGACGGACACAGTCAAGGCCACAGAGGAAAGGAGGAATGGATGGTGTGTGTATGGGGGGGTAGGAAAAAGAGAACGGGAGCTAACAGAGACATGATGTGTATTAGTGATGCGTGAATGATCGTCCCTCTGCATGGTCGTGTTGTTATCTTCATACACTATGGTGTGTGTCTCTACAATGAAGGAAGCACAAGGAATAAAACAGTGAGCGTAACCAGCTCCTCTATCACTCTTTGGGGGTACTGAGTGTATTTGAACGGAAATTATTGAACCATGTAGTTTCAACTGGAAAGAATGAAACCAAGCCAGAAATACAGAAGGTCTATTTTCCGCTCCCAAAACGTGCACAGACAGTGAGTGCATGTCTATGAATAACAGAGGGACACATTGTGTATATTAGTTAAAGCTGTTGGGAAGATACACAGCCTATTCATTGGGATGAAACATTAAAGTGGAACTGACAGCGTTAACTACTTTGCAGATATGAAACAAACACTCATAATATCAGTAAAATATATCAAATTCCCAGTTTATGCTACAAAACCAACTTTATAAGAGGTTATAAAGATAGGTTCTATTTGACTCAAAATTCCATGACATAGAGTAAGGCATTGTTGGCAGAATAGATGGATGCAGTTCAATGCATGATTAATGTAATTTGCCAATACATTTATTGGTAGTCCAACAAATATTGCTATCAGGTTGTAAATCACAGCTAGGCCTGGTACATTGTTTGCTGCCTCCAGCCATTCAGGATGCTCTGTTTCAGTTTCAAATGACACAATATTTTGGACAAAAACTAACGTAGCGAACCCTGGGAATGTCGATACAATCAAACTAGCAAGGGCAATGATCACAAGTCAGTCATAACGTGGCTAATAGGCTAGCGCATCTATTTATTTAGTAAGCCTAACATTAGCTAGCTAGCTGCTGGGAAGATGTCATGTCATTGGACGAGTGGACAACTTTTTCCCCCAGTATCGTTTTTCGGTGGCTACAGCTAGAGATGCAGGTGTCCACTCACCCACTCGTCCAATGACATGACATCTTCCCAGCAGCTAGCTAGCTAGCTAGCTAATGTTAGGCTTACTAAATAAAATAGCTACATGAATCACTTTGCTAGGTAGCTATGCTGAACTTGAACGACTGTTATGCAGAGTTAGCATATCTCTTAGTTGTCAATCAAATGTATTTGGCGTCGATCAAATGGGCGAATGGGCGGGCAGGCAAGTTCCCATTCAGTTGTCAAAACTTGGGTTGGGACCAGCATGCATTGGCAGGCAAGCTGCAACAGGCTACTATTCCCCATCGTTTATCAGTGCAATTTTGACAGACAACTACAAGCTGAAAAAGTTTGAGAGGGTTTATCTACTGTTCCCTCGTTAGATTTTAGCTCATCTCGCTCTTGCTAACATTAGTTGTTGATCTTGTTGTTGATGTACATAGGCAACAGAGAGACAGCCTACCTGTTCATGGTTGTTTGATCAATATGACTGTAAAGTTCCCAAATGTAAGAGGACTCCCGTGGTATTTACATATTTGCAGAAATCCATTCAGGTGTATTTTGTGGCTTTTGCCAAATGCTTTATAATGATCCAATGTTGCGCTGTTGCTACTGACTGTAAACAGACAGTCCAGTTCAAAGTGAATGATGGCAGGCCCGTGTGGCAAATTGCTTATTTGCATATAGGCCTACTGTAGCGCTGATTGGCTATGGCGCAAAATAGTAAAAATAAAGAAAAACCCTTGAATGAGTAGGTGTGTCCAAACTTTTGACTGGTACTATATATATATATATATATTATATATATAGCTCTGACATGCACTATGGGACCATATATAGAGAGGTGTGCGCCTTTCCAAATCATGTCCAATTAATAGAATTTACCACAGGTGGACTCCAATCAAGTTGTACAAACATCAAGGATGATCAATGGAAACAGGATGCAGCTAAACTCAATTTCGAGTCTCATAGCAAAGAGTCTGAATACTTATGTAAATAAGGTATTTCTGTTTGTTATTTTGAGTACATTTGCAAACATTTCTAAAAACCTGTTTTCGCTTTGTCATTATGGGGTATTGTGGAGTCTCCTGAGTGGCGCAGTGGTCTAAGGCGCTGCATCGCAGTGCTAACTGTGCCACTAGAGATCCTGGTTCGAATCCAGGCTCTGTCGCAGCCGGCCGCGACCGGGAGACTCATGGGCGGCGCACAATTGGCCCAGCGTCGTCCAGGGTAGGGAAGGGAATGGCCGGCAGGGATGTAGCTCAGTTGATAGAGCATGGCGTTTGCAACGCCAGGGTTGTGGGTTCGATTCCCACGGGGGGCCAGTATAAAAAAAAATATATATATATATGTATTCACAAACTGTAAGTCGCTCTGGATAAGAGCGTCTGCTAAATGACTAAAATGTAAATGTAAATGTAGATTGATGAGGAAATGTTTTGTATTCAATCCATTTTAGAATAAGGCTGTAACGTAACAAAATATGGAAAAAGTCAAGGGGTCTGAATACTTTCCGAATGCAATGTATAAATAACAAGTCTATTCCATTAATCTATTCTCCTATATATCTAACAAGTCTATTCCATACATCTATTCTCCCATATATCTAACAAGTCTATTCCATCTATCTATCTATCTATCTGACCACACTGACAAAGGCCCAGGGGAAGTACAGGCAGTGAGCTGGGGCAGCTAACAGCAGGTGCTGGCTACACTGTGTCGCTGACATGGAATCTGAGGACTCTCACGTGCCTCCCCTTAAATAAAGAGGCTTTTTGAGGCCGCACAAACACAAGCACATTGTTGGGCTGCCACTGACTGGACACACCAACAGCATCTGCCACTGCTTAGCCAACTGGTAGCCTACAGCAGTGTGACAGGAGCCAGGCCCTGTACACCAGCATCTGCCTGGACAGCTAATGCTACGTCTGTTCAGAGATTGGGCTACTGTTCTGCAGTTCAATGATACGTTTCTGCAAAGACTTCTGATCAAGTGAATGCTATAAAGAGATATGGTATTGTTTGAGACTTCTTTGTCTACAGAAAAGGTCCTCTGAACAAATTCTTGGTGCGTCATCTTGACTTGATGTCAATTAGAAATAATTGCACAAAAATGTGAGTAACTAGAGCAGATCAAGGACTCAGGGATTTGTCTGTAAACAATGCATTTTTTCTCTCCAGACTAATACATTAGTTATTAGCCTGTATCCTCGTAAGAAACTCCACCCCCTGCACTGTGTATCCCAAATACAATGTACCCCCAGTCACACAGACAGGATGTTGCCATGGAGACATAGACTAGAAATCACTGGCCACTTTAAGAAATGGAACACTAGCCACTTTAATAATGTTTACATATCTTGGACTACTCATCTCATATGTATATACTGTATTCTATACTATTCTACGGTATCTTAGTCACTTTAATAATGTTTACATATCTGCATTACTCATCAAGAGTCCAGTTGGAGCATCCTTTCCTTTGATTTAGTAAGGGGAGTGGACTCTCACTTACACAAAACACCACTCCCAACATTCAAAAGTATTCACTCTGGCCCTGTCGACACTTGGATCCGACGTAGAGACAAAATGTCTGACTGAATGTTGACCTGGCTGCTGCCCTTTAAGCCAATGGGAGAAGCAGCAGTGAGCGTCGATCCACTACGAACGCTTATTTTTTTCAAAGGGAACATCTGAGGGAAAACACTTTTGTTTTTTACCTGAGGGAACTTCTGAGGGCAAACGTTATTTTACCTGAGGGAACATTATTTGTGATGTCAGGTATAGTACTAGCACATAAAAAACACACAGGACTGCAATACATTCAAAACACATGAATGTTGAGTCAGGACGACAAAGTAGGACCAGGATGGAACAGCATGTACTGTAGCGAACCCTCCCTCCTCAGCCAGCTAGCGCTGCACCAGGCCAGTGTCTATGAGAGAAACTGTGCTTGGCTCTGCCTGGGGGAGATAAGGAGTGTTGAGAAGAAGCAGAGGGGAGTTGGTTAGCATTCCTCTACCTGCTAGGAACGGCTGAGCCAGACAGCTAGCGAATCAATCTTCAATGAGGGACACTGAGCCCGTAGGGCTGAGAAGTAGCAGTCGGAAGACGCAAATCACTTAATTTCACGACAGCTTGATCTTTTTTTGGGGGGGGGGGTGAATACAGGTTAGTGCACTGGCATGTACACTGCATGTAAGCAATAGGACTTTTGGTAACACTTTAGAAGATGAGTAGTAATATCACTGTACCCCCAAAAATAGTGTTTGTGTGTGTGCATGGTTTGTGCATACACACACACACACACACACACACACACACGAGCGGAATGCAGCCTGTGTAACTGGGAGGACAGAGGAGGTGTGTGTAGCTCCGCTAGAGAAGAGGTCAGCTCACCACAGCCGTTGTAATGAGGCTAGTCTATTTAAAACAGCATACCAGCAGAGAAAGAGATACATGTGTTCTTAACAGGTTGATACATTACATACTACCATATACTGTACTGCATCTATTCTACACCTCACAGGACTTTTATCAACAATCCCAGTTAACGAGGATTATAGTTAACAACCGTATATATCATAACATTAACTGTAGTTAGTGTGGCAAGAGGGCTGCCCCTAACCATCCATCTCAAGGTGATGGAAAAGGATTGAAACCGTAGAAACCATTCACAGTATACCCAAAGTTACTGAACACTTATTCAAATGGGAGGACCAACACACAGCCTCCTGTTTAAAACACTTCCTGGTATGTACACGTCTTCCTTTCAAGAGAGCCAATCAGGACGTTCACTGTTTAAAACATGCACAGTACAGAAGCATATGACGTTTCCACATAACCCAGTGTTCTCGGATGCAGCCTATTTGAATGACTAACACCATCACAGTAAGTGGGCCTGTTTGCACTATAATTGAGTAGCTTATCATCTAATTTCGTCATTATATTTATATTACAACTAGGGCTGACCCCAATTAGTCGACTGGTCGATTGTTTGGTCGATAGGCTGTTGGTTGACAAAGATTTGTTTTTGTCGAGCAGTAGCAAATATCTATATTTTTTAATGGCACACGAGACACCTGTCTTATTCGTGCCCATCTCAGTGAACTAGTCCATTGCGGAGGCCGAGACTAATCCATTGCAGTGGCCGCTGGGATGGCACCGTCCAAGAAGAAGGGGAGTGTGGCTAAGATGCACAATGCACGTCTCTCTCCAGAATGCGCTCTCTCCCGCCAATTTGTGCACATTCATTGTTTCATAACTTCATTGTGTAAATTGTTTGAGTGTTAGTCTATCAATTCCCCGTTACATATATCACCAATAGTACATTTACCGTTAATTCCTATATTTTCTAATCTACAATGTTTGTTTGGTTACGGTAATTTCTGTTAATGCATTCAATATATGTATTATTTTACAGTATATTACCGTTCTCGTTGTCGGAGTGGACACGTTGCTTGCCGAGCGCACAACCTGCCACACTTGTGAGAAACACGTTTTGGTTTATCTCATTCCATTTATGAGTTTTGTCAATTTAGTCATTGTCTTTTGTTTTTGAGCGCTCCTGTCAATGTTGAGTAAGGACGCGCACCTGATTACTCATAGAAGTAGGCCTATAGGCTACCTGGCCTGCGTGCAAATGTAGGCATATAAATGTGCCCATTTGGGGATCTGATAGTATTTCTGATTGGCTTAATGCACCACCACTAATGAGCTGTGGAGCTTCTCAAATTAATGTTTTCTTCACCTCAAACAGCAAGCAAACAAAGTCTGTTTTTACTGAGAAAGACAATAGTTCCTCAATGTATTCCAGCTCACAGCGTTTCGATTACCACTCAGTATGAAAGCGAAAAATGTCATGCTCTGATCCAGTGGAAATTTCATAAAATAGGCCTACATGATTACTTCTTATCCCTTGTGCAAATAGCCTACAGCGGTGTCTGTCCTGCGGGAAACTGAGGGCCCCGAATATTTTTGCTAGCAAGAGCTTTAGGCCGGACCCAAGTCAATAGTTGATACAATGTTTAAAGTTCGTTGCAGACAGGCCATGCGTAGCCAATGTGATTTATAGGATTATTATTTATATTTGATTAAAATCTGGATATTTTCTACCTGCAGGCTGCAATGTTTTTAATTGTTGGCTTTATATGCTTTTTAGGTTTGTATTATTTTCATTTAGATTTGGATAGAATTTTGATTAACCACATAACAATGATTTTGAGATACGAAGACGTTGTTACAAATGTAATGAAACGGTTCCACGAAAATGTGCATATGAAAACCAGAACTGGCACGCAGATCGGTAGAAATGGTAAGAAATTGGCATTCCACAGAAAGGTTGCCGACTCCTCATGTAGCCTATTAGCGGCAACTTCAGGAGAGTAATGGCAGAATCTGCGAAAGTCAGTAGGAGTGGGAGGAGGATGTTCGGGGTCAGGTTAAGGCTTTTTTCCCCTTCTGGTTATCTTGATCTCTGTCTCCCTCTTGAGTCATTTGTGTCTTATTTTATCAAACAATGCGCTTAAAGACAAGCTCAATGCAAATACAGTGCATTCGGAAAGCATTCAGACCCCTTGACTTTTTCCACATTTTGTTACGTTACATCTTTATTCTGAAATTCTAAAATCCACATCCACATACAATTCCCCATAATGACAACGCAAAAACAGTTTTTTAGACATTTTTGCTATTTTATCAAATAAAATAAACGGAAATATCACATTTACATAAGTATTCAGACCCTTTACTTAGTACTTTGTTGAAGCACCTTTGGCAGCGATTACAGCCTCAAGTCTTCTTGGGTATGACGTTACAATCTTGGCACACCTATATTTGGGGAGTTTCTCCCATTCTTCTCTGCAGATCCTCTCAAGCTCTGTCAGGTAGGATGGGTAGCGTCGCTGTACAGCAATTTTCAGGTCTCGCCAGATATGTTCGATCGGGTTCAAGTACGGGCTCAAGGACATTCAGAGACTTGTCCAGAAGCCACTCCTGCGTTGTCTTGGCTGTGTACTTAGGGTCGTTGTCCTGTTGGGAGGTGAACCTTTGCCCCAGTCTGAGGTCCTAAGTGCTCAGGAGCATGTTTTCATCAAGGATCTCTGTACTTTGCTACGTTCATCTTCCCCTCGATCCTGACTAGTCTCCCAGTCCCTGCCACTGAAAAACATCCCCACAGCATGATGCTGTCACCACCATGCTTCACCGTAGGGATAGTGCCAGGTTTCCTCCAGACGTGACGCTTGGCATTCAGGCCAAAGAGTTCAATCTTGATTTCATCAGGCCAGAGATTCTTGTTTCTCGTGGTCTGAGAGTCCTTTGGTGCCTTTTGGCAAACTCCAAGCGGGCTGTCATGTGCCTTTTACTGAGGAGTGGCTTCCGTCTGGCCACTCTACCATAAAGGCCTGATTGGTGTAGTGCTGCAGAGATGGTTGTCCTTCTGGAAGGTTCTCCCATCTCCACAGAGGAACTCTGGAGCTCTGTCAGAGTGACCATCGGGTTCTTGGTCACCTCCCTGACCAAGGCCCTTCTCCCCCGATTGCTCAGTTTGGCCGGGCGGCCAGCTCTAGGAAGAGTCTTGGTGGTTCCAAACATCTTCCATTTAAGAATGATGGAGGCTACTGTGTGCTTGGGGACCTTCAATGCTGCATAATTTTTTTGGTACCCTTCCCCAGATCTGTGCCTCGACACAATCCTGCCTCGGAGCTCTACGGACAATTCCTTCGACCTCATGGCTTGGTTTTTGCTTTGACATGCACTGTCAACTGTGGGACCTTATATAGACAGGTGTGTGCCTTTCCAAATCATGTCCAATCAATTGAATTTACCACAGGTGGACTCCAATCAAGTTGTAGAAACATCAAGGATGCACCTGAGCTCAATTTCGAGTCTCATAGCAAAGGGTCTGAATACTTATGTAAATAAGGTATCTTTAAAAAATATATATAAATACATTTGCAAAAAATTCTAAAAACCTGTTTTCACTTTGTCATTATGAGGTATTGTGTGTAGATTGATGAGGAACATTTTTAATTGAATACATTTTAGAATAAGGCTGTAATGTAACAAAATATGCAAAAAGTCAAGGGGTCTGAATACTTTCCGAATACACTGTATAGTTGATTTTATTAAAACACATAGGGTGTGTCTATATATGGAAAAATACACGTTTTAACATTTCTACCAATCGATTGGTCGAAAGAACCGACGACTTTCGTTTTTTGGGGTCGGAGACAGCCCTAATTACAACCACAGGGATTGAATCCATTTAGTTTGTTTATTTCCTGAAGCGGATCATCTCTGCATTTATATGATCTTAAAGAGGAAGACAAATGTACTACTAGAAAGTCTGACACAGCAGCAACCTAATGGGGTGAGAGAATAACACAAGCGAGTAGGGGTATAATCACACCTTTAGCCTTTTCTGTTGTCTAAACGATGTTAGGAGAAACTGGAACTGAGCCTGTATCTCCTGACTGTCAACCAGTCGATACTGTAGGACTACAGTTACAATACCTTGTGTAAACTCAACACTCCCTGCCCACTACTTCACCCTAACCTCACCCCGGCCCGCTCAACACACACACACACACACACCACACACATACTTCACCCCGGCCCGCTCAACACACACACACCACACACATACTTCACCCCGGCCCGCTCAACACACACACACACCACACACATACTTCACCCCGGCCCGCTCAACACACACACACACACCACACACATACTTCACCCCGGCCCGCTCAACACACACACACCACACACATACTTCACCCCGGCCCGCTCAACACACACACACACCACACACATACCTCACCCCGGCCCGCTCAACACATACACACACACCACACACATTCTTCACCCCGGCCCTCTCAACACACACACACAACCTAAACTCCTAACTTCACCCCAGGCCCTCAATACACACCCTAAACTCCTAACCTCACCCCAGGCCCTCAACACACACCCTAACCTCACCCCGGCCCTCTCAACACACACACACACCCTATGACACAGGGTGATTTGGTTTCACACAAACAAAATGGACACACCAGATTCTACACCAGAAAGCCGGGGGCTCAATGGATCCCAATCTGTCTGGTCTTTCTGTTGCCAAGGGGAATGAAAAACAACAACTTCCAGTGGACAGTAAAGCCCCTCCCCCATGTCTGCTGCTGACCCCGCCCTGTGTGGAGGCAGACACACAGTACAGCTCTAATCCTGCTGAGCATTACAGGGCTAGGGGGGTTGGTATTACATGTCCTGTGTGTGTGTGTGTGTGTGTGTGTGTGTGTGTATGTGTGTGTGTATGTGTTAGCAGGGTTATGATGAGGGATAGAGCAGAGAGGAGAAGCTGCTGACCTGGGCTGACTCACTGAGGGAGTGTTTCTGTTGGCCGTACATGCCGTAGGGGAGTACTATAGTAACATGTAGCATTGGGCCAAAGACTCCTTTCAGCAGCTCCATCCACATACAGTAACAAGCCTGAGCTCTTCTGCAGAGATTATTTTCTTCAATCTGTTTTTTAGGGGGAGCAGTCTGCAAAGTAGGCTTCATTTCAGGCAAAGCCAGATGCATGGCTCCCGATTCCTCAGCGGTGAGTGTGGGTCTACTTACTAACTGTGTCTGACGTGGATTTCAAACCATTTATCTCCTGGTGACCGTCCTATTCTCCAACCACTAGCTCACACTGCAGGCTCATCACTGACAGAGAGGAGCTAAAAGGCAAGCGGTCTATAAAACTTCTTCAGATCTAATTCATGGTTTTGTTACGTCACCAAGCCATGCGGAAGGAGTTGATCTGTGTGTGTGTGTACGTATGTGTGTGTGTGTGCAAATTAGAGGAAGCTGTGCACACACACACCAACAGCAGTGCCAGGAGCCTTGAAGCGGGCTCCAGTGCACCCCCCAGCTGCTCCCACACCAACCCCCAGCTGCTCCCACATTAACCCCCAGCTGCTCCCACACCAACCCCCAGCTGCTCCCACACCAACCCCCAGCTGCTCCCACACCAACCCCCAGCTGCTCCCACACCAACCCCCAGCTGCTCCCACACCAACCCCCAGCTGCTCCCACATTAACCCCCCAGCTGCTCCCACACCAACCCCCAGCTGCTCCCACACCAACCCCCTGCTGCTCCCACACTAACCCCCAGCTGCTCCCACACCAACCCCCAGCTGCTCCCACACCAACCCCCCAGCTGCTCCCACACCAACCCCCAGCTGCTCCCACACCAACCCCCAGCTGCTCCCACACCAACCCCCAGCTGCTCCCACACCAACCCCCAGCTGCTCCCACACCAACCCCCAGCTGCTCCCACACCAACCCCCAGCTGCTCCCACATTAACCCCCTGTGACAGCTCCTCATTCTTCAAAGGCAGATAATGATGATGCAACCGCAGAAAGAGCAGCGTAAGTCACCCCACACTCTGCCTGCTCCTGACTCGCTCCGAGGGAAGCCAGCTGTCTCCACGTCACTTCACTCACTTCTACAGGTAGCCGAGAACCAGTCTTTTTGCTGTGAGAGATTCCATTTTATTTTGAAGCGCTACAACAAAATCGTCTTGATATGCATCATCCTTAATGAATCTATATTCCCTACCCTTCACTGAAATGACATATTAGCTTTCTTGTTCATCTTAAATTGATGCCATGTTCCCACAGCTGTCTTTTGTTATGAAGAAGCTTTTTAATTGCGGGATAAAAACAAATCTTGACTGCAGGCCAATTGTCTTGGACAGGTAGAGAAAGTATTACATTGGTGAAAATATTGTAAAACAAATTATTGTTAAATTATCACAATGTATCATTGTTGTTGCATCTTAGCTTATAACCACATTTGACTAATACTAAACCTGGCTAACTAATACTAAACCTGGCTAACTAATAATAAACATGGTATTAAACCTATTCAGTAAACCATCTCTAAACGAACATTCCCACAGCCATGGGTCTAACCTATCTTGAACGTAGGGGGGGGGGGAGGTCTTTAACAGACTGCCATCTGGATTGGACCCATGAGTGGTAGTTTAGCAGCCAGGAGGGTCTGTCTACAGGCTAGAGCTGAACAAGTCAAAGGGCTATCCTATCTGGCCCTTATCTCTGCAATCTGCCCCATCCTTTTTCTGCCAGAGCACAGGGCGGGGAGCATGAGCTGACCTATCAATCTGTCAAGACTGTTTGCACATGTCACGTTGACTATAGTGTGTGTGAGGCAAACTATTATGTTGTGCGTTTGACAAACATGTCAGTTATCTCCAAGACGATACACTGGTTTCCTGAGCTGGCCTATCATTACTGATGAGCAGAATGGAACTAACAGAACACAGGCAGAGGCACCAGCGACTCTGAAACTCAACAATTGATTTCAATTGGGTTGTTTTTAGGTAGTGGAACAACTTGTTTTTTCTGAAGTGGTTTCAACGTAGTTGAATTTGCCAGTGCTCTACATCTGGTCAACACAGGGTTCTGCTGTATCTAGGGAAGGCATGTAAACAATGGTAGGACATTATGGACAGCGGCTAGGTGCCAGACCTACAATAAGTGGTATAGTTGTCATATCTCACACACACACTCAACATTCATCTTAATTTAAGTAGTCTAAAATAAAATAGCAATGGCTAGAGAATAGGAGGGGAAAGATGGAACCATCTACCATTAGTAGTAGTGGGGAGAACAGGAGGGGAAAGATGGAACCATCTATCAGTAGTAGTAGTGGGGAGAACAGGAGGGGAAAGATGGAACCATCTACCATTAGTAGTAGTGGGGAGAACAGGAGGGGAAAGATGGAACCATCTACCATTAGTAGTAGTGGGGAGAACAGGAGGGGAAAGATGGAACCATCTACCATTAGTAGTAGTGGGGAGAACAGGAGGGGAAAGATGGAACCATCTACCAGTAGTAGTTGTGGGGAGAACAGGAGGGGAAAGATGGAACCATCTATCAGTAGTAGTTGTGGGGGAGAACAGGAGGGGAAAGATGGAACCATCTATCAGTAGTAGTTGTAGGGGAGAACAGGAGGGGAAAGATGGAACCATCTACTATTAGTAGTAGTGGGGAGAACAGGAGGGGAAAGATGGAACCATCTACTATTAGTAGTAGTGGGGAGAACAGGAGGGGAAAGATGGAACCATCTATCAGTAGTAGTTGTGGGGAGAACAGGAGGGGAAAGATGGAACCATCTATCAGTAGTAGTAGTGGCTAGGGGAGAACAGGAGGGGAAAGATGGAACCATCTACCATTAGTAGTTGTGGGGAGAACAGGAGGGGAAAGATGGAACCATCTACCATTAGTAGTAGTGGGGAGAACAGGAGGGGAAAGATGGAACCATCTACCATTAGTAGTAGTGGGGAGAACAGGAGGGGAAAGATGGAACCATCTATCAGTAGTAGTAGTGGGGAGAACAGGAGGGGAAAGATGGAACCATCTACCAGTAGTAGTAGTGGCTAGGGGAGAACAGGAGGGGAAAGATGGAACCATCTACCAGTAGTAGTAGTGGGGAGAACAGGAGGGGAAAGATGGAACCATCTACCAGTAGTAGTAGTGGGGAGAACAGGAGGGGAAAGATGGAACCATCTATCAGTAGTAGTTGTGGGGAGAACAGGAGGGGAAAGATGGAACCATCTATCAGTAGTAGTTGTGGGGAGAACAGGAGGGGAAAGATGGAACCATCTATCAGTAGTAGTTGTGGGGAGAACAGGAGGGGAAAGATGGAACCATCTACTATTAGTAGTAGTGGCTAGGGGAGAACAGGAGGGGAAAGATGGAACCATCTATCAGTAGTAGTTGTGGGGAGAACAGGAGGGGAAAGATGGAACCATCTATCAGTAGTAGTTGTGGGGAGAACAGGAGGGGAAAGATGGAACCATCTATCAGTAGTAGTTGTGGGGAGAACAGGAGGGGAAAGATGGAACCATCTATCAGTAGTAGTTGTGGGGAGAACAGGAGGGGAAAGATGGAACCATCTATCAGTAGTAGTTGTGGGGAGAACAGGAGGGGAAAGATGGAACCATCTACCAGTAGTAGTTGTGGGGAGAACAGGAGGGGAAAGATGGAACCATCTATCAGTAGTAGTTGTGGGGAGAACAGGAGGGGAAAGATGGAACCATCTACCATTAGTAGTTGTGGGGAGAACAGGAGGGGAAAGATGGAACCATCTACCATTAGTAGTAGTGGCTAGGGGAGAACAGGAGGGGAAAGATGGAACCATCTATCAGTAGTAGTAGTGGGGAGAACAGGAGGGGAAAGATGGAACCATCTATCAGTAGTAGTTGTGGGGAGAACAGGAGGGGAAAGATGGAACCATCTACCAGTAGTAGTTGTGGGGAGAACAGGAGGGGAAAGATGGAACCATCTACCATTAGTAGTTGTGGGGAGAACAGGAGGGGAAAGATGGAACCATCTATCAGTAGTAGTTGTGGGGAGAACAGGAGGGGAAAGATGGAACCATCTATCAGTAGTAGTTGTGGGGAGAACAGGAGGGGAAAGATGGAACCATCTATCAGTAGTAGTTGTGGGGAGAACAGGAGGGGAAAGATGGAACCATCTATCAGTAGTAGTTGTGGGGAGAACAGGAGGGGAAAGATGGAACCATATATCAGTAGTAGTTGTGGGGAGAACAGGAGGGGAAAGATGGAACCATATATCAGTAGTAGTTGTGGGGAGTAGGGTTAGTAGTACATTAGTAGTAGGATCTACATCCCACATTCATTGTAATCCTTCAGTGATCCCTACACACTAGTTGACTCAAAACCCCAGCAGTACGCGACCTAGAAACTTGACCTTACCACTCAGTAGTTGCCAGAGACATGTGACTACTTGCTGGTGACAGCTTCAGTCTCACTATTCGTCTCAATCAATCCAAGCACTTGAGAGACAGGGCATGTCATGAGCTAACAGCTAACTGCTGGTGTTGGCAGAGCTCCAAACAGAGTAAAGCCTCTTGTAAGTGATATCTTCCATCAAGCGTTAACTTCCTGTCTGTGCCCGTGGCCCAGGGGTGAGCTTCTCAACTGACAGCCATTTGAAAATGACTGTCTGCTCAGCTTTGGTTTTGCAACAGTAATATAGATATCCCCTGAAGGAAGTGTCAACCATATCCTACTCCGAACACTCATCCGACCTTATCCACTGCATTTAATAAGCAGTGCTACCACTTTAACAGAGCTCAATTATAAAGTATTGGATCGCTTATGCATTCAATTACATCCATGTTGGAATAGCATTTTAGCATCTCAACCATTTATGGCCATTAGCAACTGCAGTGAGCTAAAGAGCCATTAGCTTAAACAGCCTCCATAATGTTACTGTATGCTGTAGGCTGCTGCTCCAGTTTCCACTCTATGGAACCCTGACCTGTTCACCGGACGTGCTGCCTTGTCCCAAAACCTGCTGTTTTCAACTCTCTCGCTCTACCGCACCTGGTATTTCAACCTCTAAATGCACAGCTATGAAAAGCCAAGTGACGTTTACTCCTGATGTACTGACCTGTTGCAACCTCTACAACCACTGTGATTATTATTTGACCCTGGTCATCTATGAATGTTTGAACATCTTGGAGAAAAATCTGGCCTTAATGGCCATGTACTGGCACAGCCAGAAGGGGACTGGCCACCCCTCAGAGACTGGTTCCTCTCTAGGTTTCTTCCTAAGTTTCTGCCTTTCTAGGGAGTTTTTCCTAGCCACCGTGCTTCTACATCTGCATTGCTTACTGTTTGGGGTTTTAGGCTGGGTTTCTGTATAGCACTTTGTGACATCTGCTGACGTAAAAAGGGCTTTATAAATAACATTTGTTTGAAAATGTTTTGATTGATTTAGAGCATGAGCTATGTGCTTGAAGGGAGTGTCTCATTCTACAGCTAACCTGGATGAAAGCCTAGTACCTCAAGGCAAAAGCCAAGAGAATAATATGCATCATAAATCACCTCTGTCAGAACAATGCTAGCAGGTATGTAGCTATATTCTCCTTATGGATTTCTATGTTAGTATATTTTGGTCTAGAGTTGACTGAGGTAAACTAGTGGTTTGACAGGTAACACTACTCTATAGTCTCTGCTGTAGATCCAACTGAATGGCTTGACAGCTGGACCAAGGATTAGCTGTGTGTTAGCTAGCTCTAGCTAGCTAGTCAGGGGGCTCTGACATTAGCGTGAAGACCAGTAGCACATTGTTCTCTCAGGAGTGAAATGGTAGCCGACCCAGCCCTCCTCCCCATGTTTGAGTGGGAGTGAGAGTCAAGTAAAGATAATGTACCATCAAAGGGAGGGAGAGTCAAGTCAAGGTAATGTACCATCAAAGGGAGGGAGAGTCAAGTCAAGGTAATGTACCATCGAAGGGAGGGAGAGTCAAGTCAAGGTAATGTACCATCAAAGGGAGGGAGAGTCAAGTCAAGGTAATGTACCATCAAAGGGAGGGAGAGTCAAGTCAAGGTAATGTACCATCGAAGGGAGGGAGAGTCAAGTCAAGGTAATGTACCATCAAAGGGAGGGAGAGTCAAGTCAAGGTAATGTACCATCAAAGGGAGGGAGAGTCAAGTCAAGGTAATGTACCATCGAAGGGAGGGAGAGTCAAGTCAAGGTAATGTACCATTGAAAGGGAGGGAGAGTCAAGTCAAGGTAATGTACCATCAAAGGGAGGGAGAGTCAAGTCAAGGTAATGTACCATCGAAGGGAGGGAGAGTCAAGTCAAGGTAATGTACCATCGAAGGGAGGGAGAGTCAAGTCAAGGTAATGTACCATCAAAGGGAGGGAGAGTCAAGTCAAGGTAATGTACCATCAAAGGGAGGGAGAGTCAAGTCAAGGTAATGTACCATCAAAGGGAGGGAGAGTCAAGTCAAGGTAATGTACCATCGAAGGGAGGGAGAGTCAAGTCAAGGTAATGTACCATCGAAGGGAGGGAGAGTCAAGTCAAGGTAATGTACCATCAAAGGGAGTGAGAGTCAAGTCAAGGTAATGTACCATCGAAGGGAGGGAGAGTCAAGTCAAGGTAATGTACCATCGAAGGGAGGGAGAGTCAAGTCAAGGTAATGTACCATTGAAGGGAGGGAGAGTCAAGTCAAGGTAATGTACCATCAAAGGGAGGGAGAGTCAAGTCAAGGTAATGTACCATCGAAGGGAGGGCGAGTCAAGTCAAGGTAATGTACCATCGAAGGGAGGGAGAGTCAAGTCAAGGTAATGTACCATCGAAGGGAGGGAGAGTCAAGTCAAGGTAATGTACCATCGAAGGGAGGGAGAGTCAAGTCAAGGTAATGTCCATCAAAGGGAGGGAGAGTCAAGTCAAGGTAATGTACCATTGAAGGGAGGGAGAGTCAAGTCAAGGTAATGTCCATCAAAGGGAGGGAGAGTCAAGTCAAGGTAATGTCCATCAAAGGGAGTGAGAGAGGAATGAAAAGACAGGGAAGATCTCCATGGCATACTCCTCACGTCTTCTCTCCTTGCCTCCTTCTCAAAACCGATTGGATGAGAATGCCAGAGGTCCCTCCCCCCTCTGACCTTCTCCTCCAATGGGTTTTGAGAAGGAGGCGAAGAGAGAGGAGTATGCAATGGAGACTCTCCCAGGGTCTTAATTCAACCTTAACAACATTCTTAAAAGTTCTGTTCAGAATATTAGAGGGGAGCAGGATTCTGTTCTGCACAACTAGCTCGTAGAAATGCACCTTGGATCAATAGCCCTAACGCCAAGTTCACACTGCTACTTCCCTATACCTCTTGAAGCCAATGTCCCTTCTAGAGTGGTCCAAGGTTAGACTGTCTGGGTGAGGTGTGTTCCATCTCCAAGGTTGGGGCCAGTTCCACGGTCAGAGATCATGAGCAGACGAGGAAAAGAAGACATCAATATTGGTACTAGTCAGCTATAGAGTGGACTGCACTAGACAGTAGGCCCTAGTTCCCTTACTCCCTCTCTCCTAGTTCCCTTACTCCCTCTCCCTAGTTCCCTTACTCCCTCTCCCCTAGTTCCCTTACTCCCTCTCCCCTAGTTCCCTTACTCTCTCTCTCCTAGTTCCTAGCATCCCTCCTGGGCCCTAGCATCTCTCCTGGGCCCTAGCATCTCTCCTGGGCCCTAGCATCCCTCCTGGGCCCTAGCATCCCTCCTGGGCCCTAGCATCCCTCCTGGGCCCTAGCATCCCTCCTGGGCCCTAGCATCTCTCCTGGGCCCTAGCATTACTAATCAGTAAAGGGCAGATACGCAATCTCTCTGTGCAAACAATGAAATGGTGCACCTCTGCCCTCAAAAACCACTCAGTTGTGCTGGCGTGTTAGAGATTAACCCACTGCGCTTACACATTAGCTCTCCAGAGTAGAGACAGGCACCGCAAATGGCGTTCATGGAATGCTAGCCGGCTGAACTGAAGGCTGTAAAAAAAAATAGCGCCCCTTGATCTTGGTCATGTTTTGTCATTTCATGCACTTGGCTTTCAGACTGGTATCAGACACAGCTTTAACAGTACGGCTGGATGAATCTATATGAATATTGCTCCCTCAAACACTTGACTTGTAATAGGCCTACAGTATAGGTGTTCATGTCCTCATATAGAATGAGGCAAGTAAGTACCGCACACCAAATCAGGGTCGACCAAAACATCTGCTTGTCCAGTTATTACAATTAGTTCACAACACTAAAACAATAGTACACTTTCCAAAGGTCCCCTTAAACAATAGTACACTTTCCAAAGGTCCCCTAAAACAATAGTACACTTTCCAAAGCCCCCTAAAACAATAGCACACTTTCCAAAGGTCCCCTTAAACAATAGCACACTTTCCAAAGGTCCCCTTAAACAATAGTACACTTTCCAAAGGTCCCCTTAAACAATAGTACACTTTCCAAAGGTCCCCTTAAACAATAGTACACTTTCCAAAGCCCCCTAAAACAATAGTACACTTTCCAAAGGTCCCCTTGAACAATAGTACACTTTCCAAAAGTCCCCTTAAACAATAGTACACTTTCCAAAAGTCCCCTTAAACAATAGTACACTTTCCAAAAGTCCCCTTAAACAATAGTACACTTTCCAAAGGTCCCCTAAAACAATAGTACACTTTCCAAAGCCCCCTAAAACAATAGCACACTTTCCAAAGGTCCCCTTAAACAATAGTACACTTTCCAAAAGTCCCCTTAAACAATAGTACACTTTCCAAAAGTCCCCTTAAACAATAGTACACTTTCCAAAAGTCCCCTTAAACAATAGTACACTTTCCAAAGCCCCCTAAAACAATAGTACACTTTCCAAAGGTCCCCTTAAACAATAGCACACTTTCCAAAGCCCCCTAAAACAATAGTATACTTTCCAAAGGTCCCCTTAAACAATAGTACACTTTCCAAAGCCCCCTAAAACAATAGTACACTTTCCAAAGCCCCCTAAAACAATAGTGTGGTGCCACTCTGTAGTCCTCTTCAAGGAATGTCAGAAGGAATGTGTGCACGCCCACGTTCAATGAAACCCAAGCTACTGTAAACAGACTGCAGTCAGACGGCGAACGCCCGAGACAGAAAAGTGCATCAAGTTTTTGCTATCCAGACCTGTCAGTGACAGCACTGTGACTGTAGTTGCCAGGGTGTGTGACTGTAGTTGCCAGGGTGTGTGACTGTAGTTGCCAGGGTGTTCTGGTGAAACAAGGTTCAGGTGTTGTTGTGTGACGTACAGATGAGTGACAGAGGATGGGGTGGTTTACTTTCGAGGGTCTGTAGATCCCTGTGCTACATGGTGTGACTGGAATGTTCAGAAATAGAAGGTGTCCCAAAATAACCTACAGGGCTTGTTATTCAGACAACCTCATCTCTGACAAACGTAGCACAACTCAGTAATAAACAACTCATTTTGAGTTTGTCCTTCCAAGCTCTGTTGCCGCCGCCCATCTCAACAGATACAGTTGCTCTGAATTTATTTGATTGAACCATTTCGTAAATAGGCAATCTTGGATGGTGCTTTGGGTTTAGGTCCGGGTTTGGCATCCAAAAACAAGGGGAAACCGTGAAACAAGAATGCACAACTGTAGCCATTCAGAAGCTGCTGTGTGCAGAGGAAAAAGCTCCTCTGTGTACAATATAATCCCTGAACAGCTGGATGAAAGCAGCAATACAGCCTTATATAGATCAGCAGAACTCTGGCCACAGGGACAGCGGGGGCCAAACACTGTTGCATAAGTTACTGACGTTCCAAGCCAACAGTCTGAACACACAGCTCATCCCATCTATCAGGTACAAACCAGGTTGACCATAGGGCAACAGTCTCTTAATTACTGAAAGTGTTTTTATCAACCACAGCTACTGTGCTACCTACACTACACATAGATTGATATGAGACATTGTAGACAGGCTGACTGAAACAGCACCGTAGACTGGCTGACTGAAACAGCACCGTAGACTGGCTGACTGAAACAGCACCGTAGACAGGCTGACTGAAACAGCACCGTAGACTGGCTGACTGAAACAGCACCGTAGACTGGCTGACTGAAACAGCACCGTAGACTGGCTGACTGAAACAGCACCGTAGACTGGCTGACTGAAACAGCACCGTAGACTGGCTGACTGAAACAGAACAAAAGCCTTTTGGCTAATTTTGTCGCAACTCAAATACAGTAAATCCTTGAGAGGAAAATGGCTGCAGAAAACTCAGCGACAAAATAAACATCACTGTTGCAAATTCCACTTCCACAGCATTGTTTATTCAACGGGTGTCCTTACCTCCAACACTGGCCCCGCCCCCAGAATGATCTGCTCCACCCCGCTGGCGAATCCCTTCTGGCTGAGGGCGGTCAGGTGGTGAATCAGGAAGTTGGTGCTCTGGGTCTTCCCTGAGCCGCTCTCCCCAGAGATGACGATGCACTGGTTCCTCCGCCGCTGCAGCATGGCGTGGTAGGCCACGTCCGCCACGGCGTAGATGTGCGGCTCCAGGTCTCCCAGAGCGTGGTTGTCGTACATCTTCACGTACTTAGGGTTATAGATGGGGAGGAACTGGAAGGGGTTAATGACGATGAGGATGCTGCCTACGTAGGTGTAAATCCTCTCCTGGCGGAAGCGCGAGCGTAGGTTGTCCAGCAGCGAGCGCTCGGTGAGCTCCGGCAGGCGGCACAAGTCGGCATGGTCACCCCTGGCCTCTTCCTGTGGCAGCAGGCCACGCTCTGTCATGCGCCGGCGCTCCTCGGTCACACGCAGCCACATCTGCAGGCTGCCGCCGTAGTGGATGGAGCCATCCAGGTTCTTCTGCCGCAGCAGGAAGCGGTAGTCCTCCCCGCCGCCCGAGCCCGAGCGCTGCTCCAGAGCCCCGCGGGGCCACAGCATCATCCGCTGGACAGGGCAGTCGCTGGGGTTCAGGATCCATTCTTCCCCGCCAAATTCCTTTACCTCGGCTAGCACGTAGCAGCGGTCGCGGTCGAGACGCAGGCGCTCCAGGCATCGCTCGATGGCCTCGGCAGCTGTGGTGCTCTTGCGGGCGCTGACGGGGCAGTAGATGGTGCCCTCAGCCAGGGAGCCCGGGTAGATGCGCAGGGTAAACTCTGAGTCCTCGTAGCGTCCTCGCCTTCCCAGCGTGCCCACGCCGCCGATCCCGCCGCCGTGGCCGCCATCACGAGCGCTCATGGTGGCACAGGGGTTCCCATTAGCAGTCACTTGACCTCGCACGTCCCTTCACTGGGCCAGATGGGAGACTGCCTCACGTCCTTCGCTGGGCCGGATGGGAGACTGCCTCACGTCCTTCGCTGGGCCGGATGGGAGACTGCCTCACGTCCTTCGCTGGGCCGGATGGGAGACTGCCTCACGTCCTTCGCTGGGCCGGATGGGAGACTGCCTCACGTCCTTCGCTGGGCCGGATGGGAGACTGCCTCAAGACATCACAGCTGGAAGAGGCAGAGATAAAGAGAGGAGGGTTAGAGATGACAAGACAACACACAGAAAGAGAGGTATAACACCGGAAATCATTAGTCACTGAATCCACCACAGAATGTGCATTTTATTATGTAATCTATGAAAAATGTCCAAATGAGTTTATAGCTGGCTGCCCAACATAAAGAGACTGGATCATTCAGGGATAACAGCATCTGGACCCACTAGATTACACTGCACAGCAGCGCTCCATCCGCATGCCAAGACTAGCAGCTGCCAGCTTCTCCACTCAACACACAATAACACCATTCACAACCTTAATACACACCCAAAAGTCCTGACGGGGTGACTGGTGTCCACAGAGAAAAGAGAAGAGCATTATGAGAGTCAGAGACAGAACCTCTCTGTCCCACTGGACTGTCCTAAACTCATCAACACTTTGTGACAACTGCTGATGTAAAAAGGCTTTGTAAAATACATTTGATTGAAGGATGGACCATATAAATGGCCTACAAAAATCAGTATTCTCTCTCTCACTCACACACACATCACACACACACACACACTCACACACCCACCCCTGGAGCCTATACTGAAACAGAAACCACACACAATACCTCACACAGAGCGTACAAAGGTAGCATTGATATTCAGGTTTTCACTAATGTTGTGTCATATTTTTTTTGCATAGGCAATGTAATTATTGAATGTCCAATACCAGAGCCAATGAGAACCGTTTGCCATATGAACATTAATGTTTTTACCTCAATTCCTCAAATACACAGATGCTGCTTTGTCAGTCCAATACACTGTGTTTTTTCTGTTGCTAAGAACAAAACTGTTCCTGCCCATAAAAACGTACATGTGGGGAGAAAAAAATTAAAACAGGAAATGGAACAGGGAAGCATATAGGTGGCGTGCAAAGTGGACTGCAGGCTCCAGCTGGGCCCTAATTCAACGCTGCACCCTTCTCTCCCATTTCCTAACAGCCTACATTGAAACCCCCCCCCCCCCGGCCGGCCGGGTGGCAGAGCAGATGGCCAGTGCACTGCTTAAAGGATAGGGGTTAGTAGATGTAGGGTTGTTCTCCCTCCGTGGCTGACTGGTTGGCCATGCTGACCCATGTTCACCACATCAGGACAATCAACTAACGCTCTCCAGGGAATCACCAGCCCTTAGCAATCACTGCAACTGTCTGGGGGGGAGGGGGGTCCAGGTTCTCATCTCCAGTTTGGATTGGAGATGCACAATCCTTTTATTCACAGCTGAGGTAGAGGGGGGGAGCTTGTGTCAGCCCAACACTGAAGTTGATAATGGGGTGGAGTGCATGTGTTAGAGGATTGTATGTTTGCAGGGTGAGTGGTATTTCTTAGAGTGCTGTGTACTGACTAGTAGTAGTATGGTATATGACAACTGTGTATTCAATCAAATAAAACCTACTATCCAGGTTAAAAACAGTGTAGAGTAGACCATCCACACTGATGATTCCAACCAGCAGTCTGTTTTTAAACTGCCATTAAAGCTACACAACTCTCGGCCCAAGTCAACACAATCCTTCCAGCAGGAGAATTAGGCTATAGTAGTATACTGTAGAGAACAAAAGTGGTCTAGATACTCGGAACACCAGAACAACACGTTACACCGTCAACATACACTGATAGTGTGTCAATATGAAAATCAGTGAACACAACCCAGAGAGAGAGACAGAGACAGAGAGCAGAGACAGAGACAGAGACAGAGACAGAGACAGAGACAGAGACAGAGACAAGAGACAGAGACAGAGAGACAGAGAGACAAGAAGAGAGACAGAGACAAAGAGACAAAGAGAGAAGAGACAGAGACAGAGAGAGAGACAGAGAGAGAGAGAGAGAGAGAGACAGAGAGAGAAGAGAGAGAGAAGAGAGAGAGAGGAGAGAGAGAGAGAAGAGAGAGAAGAGAGAGAGAGGAAGAGAGGAAGAGAGAGAGAGAGAGAGAGAGAGAGAGAGAGAGAGAGAGAGAGAGAGAGAGAGAGGAGAGAGAGAGGAGAGAAGAGAGGAGAGGAGAGGAGAGAGAGGAGAGAGAGGAGAGAGGAGAGGAGAGAGGAGAGAGAGAGAGGAGAGGAGAGGAGAGAGAGAGAGAGAGAGAGACACAGAGAGAGAGAGACCGGCAAAGACAGAGGGACATAGCCAGAGAGAGAGAGGGACATAGACAGAGACAGACAGAGAGAGGAACAGAGCGAGAGACAGAGGGGGAATGTCTAAGCCATGATGTCATGGTGCCTGAGGACAGTGAGAGCTGCTGCTGTTTGTGGGGACTAATAGAGGTCCTGTGGTGGACCTTTTCTATTGGTGGGTTCAGTGTGACACAGCACACTGAACCCACAGGGACAAAAACGTCCCGCAGTGTGTGTGTGTGTGCCCTTTCCAAGTTCCCTCTACACTCAGTCAGTAAAATAAACTGACTCACTAACAGGGAAACAATGGGGAAAATTGAGAACGTCTCCACAGAAATGAAAAAAAAGGTCACCCACTAGGAGAAGGGTAGAATGTATTAGTGCTGACTGATTAAATGTCAGTCATTGTTGAGAGAAGTGGAGGATCGAGTTCGGTCAGTTCCTAGGTTATAACGTAATGGTTTTGAGAAGCTGTGTGTCTTCAACCGCAAACACACTGACAGCTGAACATGTTTATTTATTTATTTAGTCAGTTAAGAACAAATTCTTGTTTACAATGACGGCCTACCACGGCCAAACCCTCCCGTAACCCGGACGACGCTGGGCCAATTGTGCGTCGCCCTATGGGACTCCAGATCACGGCAGGTTGTGATACAGCCCGGGATCGAACCCGGGTCTGTAGTGACGTCTCTAGCAGTCCTGGACCTGGGCGTTCAACCAGCGGAGGCAGAGAGGATCATGGGATATCAGGCTGAGTGAGAGGGGGTACAGTACGCAGCGCAAGATCCGGTCAAAAGAGCACAGTAGTGAGTCTGGTGTTCGTAGGGAAAAGACAGTTGAAGAGTGACATCACACAGGACTGCTCTGTGTGTGTGTGTGTGTGTGTGTGTGTGTGTGTGTGTGTGTGGTTAGATAATGATCCCTCTGGCAGCTAGTGGGTCAGGTGATTGATACCGAGGAGTTCAGAGGTGAAAGTGAGATGGAGCTGTGAGGGGGAGAGCATGCAGGCTCAGGAAACAACCTGACACACACTCACACGACATGTACAGTAGGGATCCTTGAGGGAATATATCATTGTAACTCAGCGGCACCATTGTAACTCAGCGGCACCATTGTAACTCAGCGGCACCATTGTAACTCAGCGGCACCATTGTAACTCAGCGGCACCATTGTAACTCAGCGGCACCATTGTAACTCAGCGGCACCATTGTAAGTCAGCGGCACCATTGTAACTCAGCGGTACAAGTTATGACCTTGTCAACAGGGAGGCTACAATTCAGCATGAAGTCAATGACTCTACACAGCAGCTACAAACTTACACTGTTAACAGAGGGTCAGTGTTAGTGAAACAGTATTATCTAGCCAAGCATTGAGTCAAAGGCTACTGGATTTGAGCATCTTTGTTCAAGCCATTTCTACAGGAGGGGGCATCTTGTAGGCCATTTCTACAGGAGGGAACGTCTTGTAGGCCGTTCTACAGGAGGGAGCATCTTGTAGGCCATTTCTACAGGAGGGGGCATCTTGTAGGCCATTTTACAGGAGGGGACATCTTGTAGGCCATTCTACAGGAGGGAACGTCTTGTAGGCCCGGGATATTGCAAAGCAAATCTTTGCCAAAATAAAATATAGTGACTTGATTCAACCACTAGTTTCTAACCCATTGGTTGACTGCAGAGTCAACAGGGGGATGCTTTCCCCTTTGTCCTGCTTGACCTGACGGGAAAGAAAATCTGCAGCTGCTGGCACTGCAGCCAATGTTTCTGTTACAAGTCAGCTCAGAGCGGTAAAACTATTTGAATTGCAAATCAGCCGTGCAACCTCCTCTTCAGTACAAAACTCAACAGACATGTCTCCAACTCCAACAGTCTAACCTCATCGGTACTTAGACTCATTATGCAAATAATTGTAAAACAAAAAACAAGCAACAGTGTGCCAACAAGAAGAATGTTGTCTCATGGTTTTCCAAGACCTCGTGTTCCTTCAAAAGGTCTACGTTTCGAATATCTCTTTTCATACATTGAAATCTCTTTGTGTTCATTCCAGATCCAGATCAAAAGACTGAGGCGGGCCTTGGGACAATTCAAGTTCACAGCACAAATCCCAGTATTGGCTACAACTCCACTGACAACATTGCGCTTGAACGCCTTCTCCCCAGAGTTTCAAGGACATACCAAACATTCAAATCCCCTTATCTTTTGACTCGAAGAGGAAAAGTAAGCATGGACGTGTGCCCAAACTCCTGGAGCAAACTGAGGTGTCTCTCCACCCAACCAATATACATATCAGTCATCTTCAATCCTATGAGTTGCTGGCATTAAGCAATTTAATCCCTCAAAGTAAAAGAAGAAAAGTCTGGTTTTAAAAGAGTTCTCGCTCTAAGCAGTCATTCAGGAATGTTGCTAAGTGTAGCCCTTTCAGGTCCTTTAAAAACAGGGAGTTGGGGTACAACCAGCCTTCCAGGATGTTGAGTATGTCTCTGTAGTGAAGAGTAGAGTAGTGCTTCAGCTGGCTAGCAGATCAAAAGAAGTGCACCAGTGAACTCACACCACCAGAAATTCCCCACTGACAATATGTGTGTGGGTTGTGACCCCCCTCCCCCACCCCCCCTCTCTCACACAGCCCTTATTCTGGCCTCATGATAAGGACGTGTGTGATGTGTGTGTTTCAGAGACAGACAGAGGGAGAGATTCCAGGACCTGCCCATAGTCTGTCAGCGGCCTGTCGAAACGCACCACAGCCCTATTTACATTTACATTTTACGTCATTTAGCGGACGCTCTTATCCAGAGCGACTTACAGTTAAGTGAGTGCATACATTTTCATACTGGCCCCCCGTGGGAAACGAACCCACAACCCTGGCGTTGCAAGCGCCATGCTCTACCAACTGAGCTACAGGGGACTATACCCTATACCCACCCTATACAGTGGGAAGTATGCATGTGCTCTCCTTCTCCCTCTCTTCTACTCTCTATTCTTTGTCCTTTTCTTGCCGGTCTATATCCTCTCGGCTCGTCTCCAATCCTTCACCATTTCTTCTCCTTCGCCCTCTTCTCCTCTTTCCTCCCCTGAAATGAGAGCTCAACAGGCAGACGCTCCATTTGCAGAGTAAATAGTCCTCTGTGGTGGTGTTGGCACAGTGAGACCAGTAGTGGGTGCATAGGAAAACGTTTTCTGGGATAATATCCCCACAACCAAGGCAAGAGGCTCCTGAATCACCACACCACGTCTAATTCAAGCACTGTCTCTGCCTGGCTCCGTCTATCGCTCCCTCCGTTTAACTGGAATAGAACAACGTTAGCTAAATGTCCATCAACCCTTCACATGTAGCCCATTACACTCAACTTTGTGTTCCATTCTTCAAATCAATGTCACACGAACACAAGTCTTTCAATGTTTGTAACATATAGTCTAAACGCATTGCCAGAAGCATTACCGCAATTGAAGTTGAAATCGGGAAGTTTAAGCTGTAAAGTGTCTGACCTACAATATGTACAATATCAAAGTAAACTATGTAAACAGACCACTGATAGTAGCTCATCAGTGAATCCAAGCAGATGTGACTTAAGAGAGTGTATCAAGGGGAGAACAGACATCCTAGCTCGTAGTACACGTCTGATGTGGTGCGCTGGCAACTCCTCAAAAACACCCTTTGGAAATCCAAAAGCCTGCTCTAAAAAACGCCGCTGTTTGAGGAGAAACTCACGGCTAACCAATGAAAGAAGGGAAGAGGTAAACACGCAAAGAGCTCGAGTCAATTTTTCCCGTAGCTAAATGTTTTTTGCACAAAAACGTTTTGTTCCATTTTCCTTGACCTTGTTTTTAAGATGTGTATGTCATTGTAAAACGGATGATGTGGCAATAAACAATGTTAAAGGTTGAAAATGCAGGCTACTTGGTGGGCTAGCAGGATATTGCCTTTTCCAGTAAGGGCCCTATTCAATCAAATGTGGTAAGTGAATAAACAGATAAGTGGAAAACAAAGAAATTCACATGATTCAGGCACACTGTCATGCCGGGCTGGAAAGCCATCTACATTGAAGAAACAACATGTGGACTCCTTACAGCCACAGAGAAAACAACACAAACATGGCCTCTCAGAACTTTGTTCAGGCGTCAACTGCTACTCTGATATAAACACACTCTCAAAAGCTCTTGATCAAACGACAGCCAGGAATTCTGTGAGAAGAAAGAGCCAAAGAGGGAGGAAACATTTATAGTAGCTCGACTTTGATGCAGTCTCTATGATTCACTGACAGAACCTTAACACAGGGCTTGTCATAACTATTTGCGTACAGCGTATGAACTGTGAGCTGGAAGGAGACACCTGAGTCAGTAGGCCGGGGTCAGCACAAGGAGAGGAAACATGGCTCCCCCACGCCTTCAAAGCCAACAGAAACACTGCTACTGTGCCAAGTCACTTAAAGGGCCGGGACGTCACCGGCTTCTCCTCTGAGTGGGAACAGAGAGGCTGATCCTTCAGCCTCTCTGACTTGGCCAAGAGGTTAACTCTTTGATGAAGGTGAAACAGGATGAGATTGGAGCCTGTATGTCACACCTTCACCTATGCCTACTTGAAGTTCCTTCCTCACTAAATACAAGGCCAAACTGGTGCCCTGTTTACAATTTCATTGATAAGATATCACAAATACTTTAGTAATTCAATCACAATGTCTAAAAGAGACATGCCTAGGCCTAAATTTTGAGAAATAAAGTCAAGCAGAGTTTGAGCTTACACAAAGTGCAATAACGCTAACCTGTGAACCTAGCAGGGTAGCATGCTAGCATGTGGCTAACCCAACTGACACATCCCTTCCAAACTTCACCGTTCTCACTGTAATTACAGCCGACCAAAGGCTCCCTGGACCTGTGTAGCACGACACAGCACGGAGATAATCATGGGTATTCTAAACGAAATACAACCGCCATGTTAACTCCCTCCACATGCCTGCTATAATAGGAAGATGTTTGCCCCGCGCTAAACGCTGACAGGTGTGTGGTGATGGCACAACTGTGGATTTGCACTCGTACACAAATACGAAGCAGTCTCGCTGAGGAGGCCGGGAGGAGTTTGTTTGGCGGGTCAGGGTGACAGTGCCATGTGTCATTGCTAAAATAAGAGCTTTGCCATGCTGGGGCTAGTATTACCACAGCCCAGTTAGCACAGTGTGCGGTCACAGAACAAGGAGCGCTTGCTCGCTAGAGAAAGGGGGAAGGTGCACTAGAGACGATCGGATGCTAGACTGTGCCGATCCTCTTCAAAAGGGCTCTAATTCCACATTCAATGAAGAAAACAGAATTGTGACTAGAGAGCTAAACAAAACAATAGGCCTATTCAGAACAACAACTATAGCAACGGCACGTTCTCAGTAAGACACATGGACCTCAGGACAAAGTGCTTGAGGAGTTTGACAGACGACACTTACAATTACTGAGAGGAGATTACAATTACAAAAACAGTTGTTTTTGTTGAGACGGGCTTTCGTTAAAATGTAAAGTTGGATAGAAATGGGAGCGCAATCCCACCACACGGCCAAGCCTAAATGGCCTTTTTACAGCCTTGTAAAACTTGCAACTCTAGAAGAGAGACATCCAGGCCTGGTCAGTGACAAGCCAGGTCAAACAGAGTCTGTAGCAGGAAGATCATGTCACTACTTAGCCAAGAATAACTACACCCGTAACCATGTGTATAGCCATGTTAATTGATTTCATGTTGACTTTGCAATGAAAGGACACCATTTCATTTCAGCAGTTAAATGTCAACGTAACCTAGTAGTCCACTGTCAACAAAGACTCCAACTTTGAAGAATAAGGCACCTTGACCTAAATCAAAGATGGCCACCATAATAGCATTCTCTTATGAGCTAATCTTTAGAACTCTTGAGGTAGGTAGCAGGTCTTCAATCTCTATCAACATGGCCAGCCTTCAATGGGCTATGCTGTCCCCTCACTGCATACAGTAAAGAGATGGTTCATGGACCTTTCAGAAAATACTAGTCACTCTGGGCCCAACAATCCAACAGGCTTTGTCATGCCAGTGAACTCAATAGCAGGTTCCTGAAAGGAACTGCTATTAATACCACTGAAGGGGTTTGCATGGAAAAGAGCGCTGGAGACAGGGAGTGTAAACAGGACCAGTCCTGTGTGGTCGCCATGGCGAGGCCTACTTCCTTCATCCACTCCCAGGACAATGACCCCGGCATGGGCGAAACAGGAAGCGTGACTCAGTGGGCTTCTCCACAACAACACCACTGGGACATTGTTACGGCTCCCTTTCCACTTTCAAATCAAATCAAATTTTATTTGTCACATACACGTGTTTAGCAGATGTTATTGCGGGTGCAGTCGGAATGCTTGTGCTTCTAGCTCCGACAGAGCAGTAAAATCTAACAAGTCATATCTAAGAGCTAATAATATAAAACATAATACATTAAAAAAAAAAAAAATACTGCAAAGTTTCCTAAGAGCTAGTCGCGAGGCCGCCATCCTCGTCGGCGCCAGGTTCAATACTTTCTACTCATAGCGAAGCAAGAACCTTGTTATGAACTTTTAAGTGTCCTGTTTGATGCTATAATGTTCCCAGTTTAAGGAACTTTAACTCTTTGTGGGTCAAATTGGTGCTGTATGTTAACTTTTTACATCTAGCTACAAAATCGTAGCCAACAGGGGCTCTTAAATTCCCTGCCCTTTAATGAGAAAAGAGAAGATTACACAAAATACTGTGATAAAAGAGGATATAAAACAACATTGATGTCTGCCTCTGAACTACAACAGACAGGAACATGATCAAACAGGACATTCCAACCTGAGAGGGATTCTCACAGCAGACAGCCAACTGTGAGGAGACTGTGAGGCTTCCTGTCAACAGACACTACCTAGATAACAGTATTGATGGACAGACTGCCAAACGGGTCCTTGGGACAGACCGCACGTGAGCTTTTTCTGGAGGACTCTCACCATTCCCACGCTCCTCTGACTGGCTGCAGACTGAGCACCGGCGTAGGACGTAGACAGGCCTACAGACATCTGTCAGGAACCTAGGAGAATATAACACATACCAGAGCTCTGGCCCTTTCCAAACCTCTCTGGCTGGTTCTCACCGTGGTCCAGTCTGTCCCACACCATCCGTCTCCCACTCAGTCTCTCACTCCGTTTCCTCCCCCTTCTATTTCCCCTCTCTGTCCGTCTCCCCCTCTGATTGGGTCTCTGTCACAGCTGAAAGGTGAGAGTTATATAGTAAGCTATACAGTGATATAGTGTCCAGGTGAAATAATTCAGAACTAGACACAGAGGTAATGATGATAGCGGGAATTCCAACGGTAAACCATCAAAGGATGCCAATCATGCCATACAACCAAATTAGTATGAGGTAGCTTCACCCAAATGGGCTGTGTTTACACAGGCAGCCCAATTCTGATATTTCGACAAATCACAGCAGATCTTTTTCAGAGCTGATCTGATTGGTCAAAAGACCAATTAGTGTGGGGGGGATCAGAATTGGGTTGCCTGTGTAAACACAGCCATGGTGTCAGAGATATCAGTATTATCTGGATGAAGACTTGGCAAGAACAACATCCGTGTTACAAATGGAACTTAATCATTAACAGCATGAAACTGCTACACTGGGGTATTAACTTACTTTCACATTAGTGGAAGGGAGGAGCAGGATGTTAGTTTCTCTGGAGAGAAATCTGTCAGAATTGGACATCCTCTACTCTCCAGACAGTTGTGGATGTCTTTGCCAACACGTTATATAATAGAAGAAAGATACGCTAGCATGGAATAGATAGTATTGACAAAGATTTAATTTAAACATTTCTTGGTAAAGCCGCTCATCAATAATTCATACTGGAAAGAAGTTGAGTGTGTGGCAGAAAGCCCACAGCAACTGAATAAACACCCTTGAGCTCATGTGTAGCTGGGTTGTCCCTCTTTAGAAGTTCGCCACGTCTAACCGCTATAAAGCTATTACCTCAAGCACAAATCGGTCTGGTGGTGAGCTGCATTGCAAATTACTGTATGATGCCAACCAGGGTTGGGGTTAATTCCATTTCAATTCAGAAAGTAAACCATATTCCAATTCTCTTCAATGAGGAAAATGTGGAATTGGAATATGGTTTACTTTCTGAATTTAAATGGAATTGACCCCAACTCTGGTTGGACTCATACAGTAATTTGCCATGCAGCTCACCACCACGCAGATTTGTGCTTGAGGTGATACCTTTGTAACAGTTAGACTTGGCGAACTTCTAAAGAGAACTTCAGTGTACTTCCTGAATTGACTGGAATTGAAATGGAATTGATCCCAACCCCAATGCCAACATCTCAGTCTCTACAGAATGGGTTGTGGAGGCAAGTCCCACTGGGAAAGTTGGGAACCACTAGACTCTAGAGGAGTGAGTGGGGCGATGTCAGACCGTCCACTCTGACAGTGCTGAAAGCGAGCAGCTGGGGTTGGTCAGAGGGAGAAAGAGAGGAGGGGAGGGAGAAGAAGAAGACACAGGGAGGCTACTGTAGGAGGTATCAGTGACCTGGATTACACACACTCCATTTCCCCTTCAGAATGGTAGCCATTAGGTCAAGGCCTGGCTCAGCTCCGCAGGCCCTGGCCTGGGGCAAGGAGGAGCTGGGCACCAGCGGGTGGACTCCTCCAGACACACTGGCAGGGGAATACACACGCTCACACCGAGTACGTTTATATGCACAGTAATAATTTGATATTAAAACTGATTATGGCAGATAAGTCATGTAAACACCTTACTCTGCTTATCTTAAAAATTGGCGTAAGGTCACAGATGGAAGTAAGAATACGCCGATTAAAACCTGGTTTTCTGAGCAATCTTTAGAATGATGAGGACATGTAAACACCTTAATGGACGTTCCAGTGGTGTGTTTGATCTGTTCATGTGCTAGCACCAGCCCAGCGAGTCTCCCTCTTTAGCGCCAGTGAAGTGAGTTAGGAACAACTGAATGGATGTCTTACAAATAGTTTTCACATACAATCTTTAGATGTCCAAACTCAGAATCAAATATGCTTCCCAAAAATAACATGGTCGCTGTGGTAGAACATTTATTTTGATTGGGGATTTTCTGCATTTATCAGAGTGCCATCAGGTAGCCTGATTTCAGATGTGTCCATGTAAACAGGATTATTATTAGGGAAATCATTCTTACAAAGCATGTAAATGATTTAAATCAAACTATTATATTAATCTGATTATCCACAAAAATCTCATTATTGTGTGCATGTAACCGTTCTCACCAACACACACACACACACAATGCAAGTTAGAGAAACACACACACAGAAGACAGGGAGTAAACGACAGGAATCATCTCCAGTTTCACAAATCAAATCAAATTGTACTTTGTCACATGCGCCGAATACAAACAGGTGTAGACCTTACCGTGAAATGCTTACTTACAAGCCCTTAATCAACAATGCAGTTAAAGAAATAGAGTTAAGAAAATATTTACTAAATAAAGAAAAGTAAGAAATTGAATCAAATCAAAAAGTAACAAGAAAATTACATAACAATAACGAGGCTATATACAGGGGGTACCGGTACCAAGTCGATGTGCGGGAGTACAGGTTAGTCGAGGTAATTTGTAAAGTGACTATGCATAGATAATAAACAGCGAGTAGCAGTAGTGTAAAAACAGAGGGGGGGCTTCTTCACTGGGCCTTCCTCTGACACCGCCTACTATATAGGTCAGATGCTGAGCAGTTGCCATACCAGGTGGTGATGCGACCGGTCAGGATGCTCTCGATGGTGCAGCTGTAGAACCTTTTGAGGTTCTGGGGACCCATGCC